>NC_082716.1:98179553-98483639 GCF_030144855.1 Hypanus sabinus | reverse complement strand
GAGGGAGAGAGTGAGAGGGACTGAGTGAGTGAGTGAGTGAGTGAGTGAGTGAGAGAGTGTGTCTGTGTGAGAGGGAGAGAGAGTGTGTGTAAGTGACAGAGTGTGTGTGAGAGACAGGGAGAGAGAGTGAGTGTGTGAGAGAGAGGATTGAGTGAGTGAGTGAGTGAGTGAATGAGGTGAGAGGGAGAGAGAGTGAGAGGGACTGAGTGAGTGAGAGAGTGTGTGTGTGAGAGAGAGGGAGAGAGAGTGAGTGTGAGTGACAGTGTGTCTGTGTGAGAGGGAGAGAGAGTGTGTGTAAGTGACAGAGTGTGTGCGAGAGAGATGGAGAGAGAAAGGGACTGAGTGAGTGAGAGAGTATGTGTGTGAGAGAGAGGGAGAGAGAGTGAGTGTGAGTGAGAGAGAGAGAGGGACTGAGTAAGTGAAAGAGTGTGTGTGAGAGAGAGAGGGAGAGAGTGAGTGAGTGAGAGAGTGTGTATGAGAGTGAGAGAGAGAGAGTGAGTGAGTGTGAGTGACAGAGTGAGTGTGAGAGTGAGAGAGAGTGAGTGTGAGTGAGTGAGAGAGAGAGTGAGTGTGAGTGAATGAGAGAGAGAGAGAAGGACTGAGTGAGTGAGAGAGAGTGCGTGTGAGAGAGAGGGAGAGAGAAGGGACTGAGTGAGTGAGAGAGTGTGTGTGAGAGACAGCGAAAGAGAGTGAGTGTGTGAGAGAGAGAAGGAGTGAGCGAGTGAGGGAGTGAGTGAATGAGTGAGAGGGAGAGAGAGTGAGAGGGTCTGAGTGAGTGAGTGAGAGAGAGTGTGTGTGTGAGAGAGAGAGGGAGAGAGAGTGAGAGTTAGTGACAGACTGTGTGTGAGAGAGAGGAGACAGTGAGTGTGAGTGAGAGAGTGTGTGAGAGAGAGGGAGAGAGAGAGTAAGAGTGAGTGAGGGAGTGTGTGTGAGAGCCAGGGAGAGAGAGAGAGTGAGTGACAGAATGTGTGTGAGAGGGGGAGAGTGAGTGTGAGTGAGAGTGAGAGAGAGAGAGAGGGACTGAGTGAGTGAGAGAGTGTGTGTGAGAGACAGGGAGAGAGAGTGAGTGTGTGAGAGAGAGAAGGAGTGAGCGAGTGAGGGAGTGAGTGAATGAGTGAGAGGGAGAGAGAGTGAGAGGGACTGAGTGAGTGAGTGAGAGAGAGTGTGTGTGAGAGAGAGGGAGAGAGAGTGAGTGTGTGTGAAAGTGAGAGAGGGGGACTGAGTGAGTGAGACAGTGTGTGTGAGAGCCAGGGAGAGAGAGAGAGTGAGTGACAGAATGTGTGTGAGAGGGAGAGAGTGAGTGTGAGTGAGAGAGTGTGTGTGAGAGTGAGAGGAGAGGGAGAGAGAGTGAGTGTGACTGAGAGAGAGAGGACTGAGTGAGTGAGAGAGTGTGAGTGTGAGAGAGAGGGAGTGTGAGTGACAGTGTGTGAGAGAGAGTGAGAGAGTGTGTGTGAGTGAGAGAGAGAGAGAGAGGGACTGAGTGAGTGAGAGAGTGTGAGTGTGAGAGAGAGGGAGTGTGAGTGACAGTGTGTGAGAGAGAGTGAGAGAGTGTGTGTGAGTGAGAGAGAGAGAGAGAGGGACTGAGTGAGTGAGAGAGTGTGAGTGTGAGAGAGAGGGAGTGTGAGTGACAGTGTGTGAGAGAGAGTGAGAGAGTGTGTGTGAGTGAGAGAGAGAGAGAGAGGGACTGAGTGAGTGAGAGAGTGTGTGTGTGAGAGAGGGAGAGAGAGGGACTGAGTGAGTGAGAGAGTGTGTGTGAGAGAGGGAGAGAGAGGGACTGAGTGAGTGAGAGAGTGTGTGTGAGAGAGGGAGAGAGAGGGACTGAGTGAGTGAGAGAGTGTGTGTGTGTGAGAGAGGGAGAGAGAGGGACTGAGTGAGTGAGAGAGTGTGTGTGAGAGAGGGAGAGAGAGGGACTGAGTGAGTGAGAGAGTGTGTGTGAGAGAGGGAGAGAGAGGGACTGAGTGAGTGAGAGAGTGTGTGTGAGAGAGGGAGAGAGAGGGACTGAGTGAGTGAGAGAGTGTGTGTGTGTGAGAGGGAGAGAGAGGGACTGAGTGAGTGAGAGAGTGTGTGTGTGAGAGAGGGAGAGAGAGGGACTGAGTGAGTGAGAGAGTGTGTGTGAGAGAGGGAGAGAGAGGGACTGAGTGAGTGAGAGAGTGTGTGTGAGAGAGGGAGAGAGAGGGACTGAGTGAGTGAGAGAGTGTGGTGTGAGAGAGGGAGAGAGAGGGACTGAGTGAGTGAGAGAGTGTGTGTGTGTGAGAGAGGGAGAGAGAGGGACTGAGTGAGTGAGAGAGTGTGTGTGTGAGAGAGGGAGAGAGAGGGACCAGAGTGAGTGAGAGAGTGTGTGTGAGAGAGGGAGAGAGAGGGACTGAGTGAGTGAGAGAGTGTGTGTGAGAGAGGAGAGAGAGGGACTGAGGTGAGTGAGAGAGTGTGTGTGTGTGAGAGAGGGAGGAGAGAGGGAGTGAGTGAGAGGTGTGTGTGTGAGAGAGGGAGAGAGAGGGACTGAGTGAGTGAGAGAGTGTGTCTGTGTGTGAGAGAGAGAGAGAGAGGGACTGAGTGAGTGAGAGAGTGTGTGTGTGTGAGAGAGGGAGAGAGAGGGACTGAGTGAGTGACAGAGTGTGTGTGAGAGAGGGAGAGAGAGGGACTGAGTGAGTGAGAGAGTGTGTGTGAGAGAGGGAGAGAGAGGGACTGAGTGAGTGAGAGAGTGTGTGTGAGAGAGGGAGAGAGAGGGACTGAGTGAGTGAGAGAGTGTGTGTGTGTGAGAGAGGGAGAGAGAGGGACTGAGTGAGTGAGAGAGTGTGTGTGAGAGAGGAGAGAGAGGGACTGAGTGAGTGAGAGAGTGTGTGTGAGAGAGGGAGAGAGAGGGACTGAGTGAGTGAGAGAGTGTGTGTGAGAGAGGGAGAGAGAGGGACTGAGTGAGTGAGAGAGTGTGTGTGTGTGAGAGAGGGGAGAGAGAGGGACTGAGTGAGTGAGAGAGTGTGTGTGTGAGAGAGGGAGAGAGAGGGACTGAGTGAGTGAGAGAGTGTGTCTGTGTGTGAGAGAGAGAGAGAGAGGGACTGAGTGAGTGAGAGAGTGTGTGTGTGTGAGAGGGAGAGAGAGGGACTGAGTGAGTGAGAGAGTGTGTCTGTGTGTGAGAGAGAGAGAGAGAGGGACTGAGTGAGTGAGAGAGTGTGTGTGTGTGAGAGAGGGAGAGAGAGGGACTGAGTGAGTGAGAGGAGTGTGTGTGAGAGAGGGAGAGAGAGGGGACTGAGTGAGTGAGAGAGTGTGTGTGAGAGAGGGAGAGAGAGGGACTGAGTGAGTGAGAGAGTGTGTGTGAGAGAGGGAGAGAGAGGGACTGAGTGAGTGAGAGAGTGTGGTGTGTGAGAGAGGGAGAGAGAGGGACTGAGTGAGTGAGAGAGTGTGTCTGTGTGTGAGAGAGAGAGAGGAGGGGACTGAGTGAGTGAGAGAGTGTGTGTGTGTGAGAGAGGGAGAGAGAGGGACTGAGTGAGTGAGAGAGTGTGTGTGAGAGAGGGAGAGAGAGGGACTGAGTGAGTGAGAGAGTGTGTGTGAGAGAGGAGAGAGAGGGACTGAGTGAGTGAGAGAGTGTGTGTGTGTGAGAGAGGGAGAGAGAGGGACTGAGTGAGTGAGAGAGTGTGTGTGAGAGAGGGAGAGAGAGGGACTGAGTGAGTGAGAGAGTGTGTGTGTGTGAGAGAGGGAGAGAGAGGGACTGAGTGAGTGAGAGAGTGTGTGTGAGTGAGAGAGGGAGAGAGAGGGGACTGAGTGAGTGAGAGAGTGTGTCTGTGTGTGAGAGAGAGAGAGAGAGGGACTGAGTGAGTGAGAGAGTGTGTGTGTGTGAGAGAGGGAGAGAGAGGGACTGAGTGAGTGAGAGAGTGTGTGTGAGAGAGGGAGAGAGAGGGACTGAGTGAGTGAGAGTGTGTGTGAGAGAGGGAGAGAGAGGGACTGAGTGAGTGAGAGAGTGTGTGGAGAGAGGGAGAGAGAGGGACTGAGTGAGTGAGAGAGTGTGTGTGTGTGAGAGAGGGAGAGAGAGGGACTGAGTGAGTGAGAGAGTGTGTGTGAGAGAGGGAGAGAGAGGGACTGAGTGAGTGAGAGAGTGTGTGTGAGAGAGGGAGAGAGAGGGACTGAGTGAGTGAGAGAGTGTGTGTGAGAGAGGGAGAGAGAGGGACTGAGTGAGTGAGAGAGTGTGTGTGTGTGAGAGAGGGAGAGAGAGGGACTGAGTGAGTGAGAGAGTGTGTGTGTGAGAGAGGGAGAGAGAGGGACTGAGTGAGTGAGAGAGTGTGTGTGAGAGAGGGAGAGAGAGGGACTGAGTGAGTGAGAGAGTGTGTGTGAGAGAGGGAGAGAGAGGGACTGAGTGAGTGAGAGAGTGTGTGTGAGAGAGGGAGAGAGAGGGACTGAGTGAGTGAGAGAGTGTGTGTGTGTGAGAGAGGGAGAGAGAGGGACTGAGTGAGTGAGAGAGTGTGTGTGAGAGAGGGAGAGAGAGGGACTGAGTGAGTGAGAGAGTGTGTGTGAGAGAGGGAGAGAGAGGGACTGAGTGAGTGAGAGAGTGTGTGTGAGAGAGGGAGAGAGAGGGACTGAGTGAGTGAGAGAGTGTGTGTGTGTGAGAGAGGGGAGAGAGAGGGACTGAGTGAGTGAGAGAGTGTGTGTGTGAGAGAGGGAGAGAGAGGGACTGAGTGAGTGAGAGAGTGTGTGTGAGAGAGGGGAGAGAGAGGGACTGAGTGAGTGAGAGAGTGTGTGTGAGAGAGGGAGAGAGAGGGACTGAGTGAGTGAGAGAGTGTGTGTGTGTGAGAGAGGGAGAGAGAGGGACTGAGTGAGTGAGAGAGTGTGTGTGAGAGAGGGAGAGAGAGGGACTGAGTGAGTGAGAGAGTGTGTGTGAGAGAGGGAGAGAGAGGGACTGAGTGAGTGAGAGAGTGTGTGTGAGAGAGGGAGAGAGAGGGACTGAGTGAGTGAGAGAGAGTGTGTGTGAGAGAGGGAGAGAGAGGGACTGAGTGAGTGAGAGAGTGTGTGTGAGAGAGGGAGAGAGAGGGGACTGAGTGAGTGAGAGAGTGTGTGTGAGAGAGGGAGAGAGAGGGACTGTGAGTGAGAGAGTGTGTGTGTGTGAGAGAGGGAGAGAGAGGGACTGAGTGAGTGAGAGAGTGTGTGTGAGAGAGGGAGAGAGAGGGACTGAGTGAGTGAGAGAGTGTGTGTGAGAGAGGGAGAGAGAGGGGACTGAGTGAGTGAGAGAGTGTGTGTGAGAGAGGGAGAGAGAGGGACTGAGTGAGTGAGAGAGTGTGTGTGTGAGAGAGGGAGAGAGAGGGACTGAGTGAGTGAGAGAGTGTGGTGTGAGAGAGGGAGAGAGAGGACTGAGTGAGTGAGAGAGTGTGTGTGAGAGAGGGGAGAGAGAGGGACTGAGTGAGTGAGAGAGTGTGTGTGAGAGAGGGAGAGAGGGACTGAGTGAGTGAGAGAGTGTGTGTGAGAGAGGGAGAGAGAGGGACTGAGTGAGTGAGAGGAGTGTGTGTGTGAGAGAGGGAGAGAGAGGGACTGAGTGAGTGAGAGAGTGTGTGTGAGAGAGGGAGAGAGAGGGACTGAGTGAGTGAGAGAGTGTGTGTGAGAGAGGGAGAGAGAGGGACTGAGTGAGTGAGAGAGTGTGTGTGAGAGAGGGAGAGAGAGGGACTGAGTGAGTGAGAGAGTGTGTGTGTGTGAGAGAGGAGAGAGAGGGACTGAGTGAGTGAGAGAGTGTGTGTGTGAGAGAGGGAGAGAGAGGGACTGAGTGAGTGAGAGAGTGTGTCTGTGTGTGAGAGAGAGAGAGAGAGGGACTGAGTGAGTGAGAGAGTGTGTGTGTGTGAGAGAGGGAGAGAGAGGGACTGAGTGAGTGACAGAGTGTGTGTGAGAGAGGGAGAGAGAGGGACTGAGTGAGTGAGAGAGTGTGTGTGAGAGAGGGAGAGAGAGGGACTGAGTGAGTGAGAGAGTGTGTGTGAGAGAGGGAGAGAGAGGGACTGAGTGAGTGAGAGAGTGTGTGTGTGTGAGAGAGGGAGAGAGAGGGACTGAGTGAGTGAGAGAGTGTGTCTGTGTGAGAGAGAGAGAGAGAGGGACTGAGTGAGTGAGAGAGTGTGTGTGTGAGAGAGGGAGAGAGAGGGACTGAGTGAGTGAGAGAGTGTGTGTGAGAGAGGGAGAGAGAGGGACTGTGAGTGAGAGAGTGTGTGTGAGAGAGGGAGAGAGAGGGACTGAGTGAGTGAGAGAGTGTGTGTGAGAGAGGGAGAGAGAGGGACTGAGTGAGTGAGAGAGTGTGTGTGTGTGAGAGAGGGAGAGAGAGGGACTGAGTGAGTGAGAGAGTGTGTGTGTGAGAGGGGAGAGAGAGGGACTGAGTGAGTGAGAGTGAGAGAGGGAGAGAGAGGGGACTGAGTGAGTGAGAGAGTGTGTGTGAGAGAGGGAGAGAGAGGGACTGAGTGAGTGAGAGAGTGTGTGTGTGTGAGAGAGGGAGAGAGAGGGGACTGAGTGAGTGAGAGAGTGTGTGTGTGAGAGAGGGAGAGAGAGGGACTGAGTGAGTGAGAGAGTGTGTGTGAGAGAGGGAGAGAGAGGGACTGAGTGAGTGATGAGAGTGTGTGTGTGAGAGAGGGAGAGAGAGGGGACTCAGTGAGTGAGAGAGTGTGTGTGAGAGAGGGAGAGAGAGGGACTGAGTGAGTGAGAGTGTGTCTGTGTGTGAGAGAGAGAGAGAGGGACTGAGTGAGTGAGAGAGTGTGTGTGTGTGAGAGAGGGAGAGAGAGGGACTGAGTGAGTGAGAGAGTGTGTCTGTGTGAGAGAGAGAGAGAGAGGGACTGAGTGAGTGAGAGAGTGTGTGTGTGAGAGAGGGAGAGAGAGGGACTGAGTGAGTGAGAGAGTGTGTGTGAGAGAGGGAGAGAGAGGGACTGAGTGAGTGAGAGAGTGTCTGTGTGTGAGTGAGAGAGTGTGTCTGTGTGAGAGAGGGAGAGAGAGGGACTGAGTGAGTGAGAGAGTGTGTGTGTGTGAGAGAGGGAGAGAGAAGGGACTGAGTGAGTGTGAGTAACAGTGTGTGTGAGAGTGAGAGAGAGAGTGAGTGTGTGTGACAGAGTGTGTGTGTAAGAGATGGAGAGAGAAAGGGACTGAGTGAGTGAGAGAGTATGTGTGTGAGAGAGAGGGAGAGAGAGTGAGTGTGAGTGAAAGAGTGTTTGTGAGAGTGATAGAGAGGGAGAGAGAGTGAGTGTGAGTGAGAGAGAGTGGGACTGAGTGAGTGAGAGTGTTGTGAGAGACAGGGAGGAGAGAGGTGAGTGACAGAATGTGTGTGAGAGAGAGGGAGAGAGTGAGTGAGATAGTCTGTGTGAGAGACAGGGAGAGAGGGAGAGTGAGTGACAGAATGTGTGTGAGAGAGAGGGAGAGAGTGAGTGTGAGTTAGAGAGTGTGTGAGAGAGAGGGAGAGAGAGAGTAAGTGAGTGAGAGAGTGTGTATAAGAGTGAGAGAGAGTGTGAGTGAGTGTGAGTGACAGAGTGAGTGTGAGAGTGAGAGAGAGAGAGTGAGTGTGAGTGAGTGAGAGAGAGAGTGAGTGTGAGTGAATGAGAGAGAGAGAGAAGGACTGAGTGAGTGAGAGAGAGTGCGTGTGAGAGAGAGGGAGAGAGAAAGGGACTGAGTGAGTGAGAGAGTATGTGTGTGAGAGGGAGAGAGAGACTGAGTGAGTGAGAGAGTATGTGTGTGAGAGAGAGGGAGAGAGAAAGGGACCTGAGTGAGTGAGAGAGTGTGTGTGAGAGACAGCGAAAGAGAGTGAGTGTGTGAGAGAGAGAAGGAGTGAGCGAGTGAGGAGTGAGTGAATGAGTGAGAGGGAGAGAGAGAGAGAGGGTCTGAGTGAGTGAGTGAGAGAGAGTGTGTGTGTGAGAGAGAGAGGGAGAGAGAGTGAGAGTTAGTGAGAGAGTGTGTGTGAAAGTGAGAGAGAGGGACTGTGAGTGAGGGAGTGTGTGTGAGAGCCAGGGAGAGAGAGAGAGTGAGTGACAGAATGTGTGTGAGAGGGAGAGAGTGAGTGTGAGTGAGAGTGAGAGAGAGAGAGAGGGACTGAGTGAGTGAGTGTGTGTGAGAGACAGGGAGAGAGAGTGAGTGTGTGAGAGAGAGAAGGAAGTGAGCGAGTGAGGGAGTGAGTGAATGAGTGAGAGGGAGGAGAGAGTGAGAGGGACTGAGTGAGTGAGTGAGAGAGAGTGTGTGTGAGAGAGAGGGAGAGAGAGTGAGTGTGTGTGAAAGTGAGAGAGGGGGACTGAGTGAGTGAGACAGTGTGTGTGAGAGCCAGGGAGAGAGAGAGAGTGAGTGACAGAATGTGTGTGAGAGGGAGAGAGTGAGTTGTGAGTGAGAGAGGTGTGTGAGAGTGAGAGAGAGGGACTGAGTGAGTGAGAGAGTGTGTGTGAGAGCCAGGGAGAGAGAGAGAGTGAGAGTGACAGAATGTGTGTGAGAGGGAGAGAGTGAGTGTGAGTGAGAGAGTGTGTGTGAGAGAGAGAGGGAGAGAGTGTGAGTGACAGAGTATGTGTGAGAGTGAGAAAGAGGGACTGAGTGAGTGAGAGAGTGTGTCTGTGTGAGTGGGAGAGAGAGTGCGTGTGACAGAGTGTGTGTGTCAGAGATGGAGAGAAAAAGGGACTGAGTGAGTGAGAGAGTATGTGTGTGAGAGAGAGGGAGAGAGAGTGAGTGTGAGTGAGAGAGAGAGAGAGGGACTGAGTGAGTGGAAGAGTGTGTGTGTGAGAGAGGGAGAGAGAGTGAGTGTGAGTGACAGTGTGTGTGTGTGAGAGAGGGAGAGAGTGTGTGTGAGAGAGAGGAATAGAGAGTGAGTGTGAGTGACAGAGTGAGTGTGAGAGTGAGAGAGAGAGTGAGTGTGAGTGACAGAGTATGTGTGAGAGTGATAGAGAGGGAGAGAGAGTGAGTGTGACTGAGAGAGAGAGACTGAGTGAGTGAGAGAGTGTGAGTGTGAGAGAGAGGGAGAGGGACTGAGTGAGTGAGAGAGTGTGAGTGTGAGAGAGAGGGAGTGTGAGTGACAGTGTGTGAGAGAGAGTGAGAGAGTGTGTGTGAGTGAGAGAGAGAGAGAGAGGGACTGAGTGAGTGAGAGAGTGTGTGTGAGAGAGAAGGAGTGAGCGAGTGAGTGAGTGAATGAGGGAGAGGGAGAGGGAGTGAGAGGGACTGAGTGAGTGAGTGAGAGAGAGTGTGTGTGAGAGAGAGAGAGAGGGACTGAGTGAGTGTGTGAGAGAGTGTGTGTGAGAGGCAGGGAGAGAGAGGATTGAGTGAGTGAGTGAGGTGAGTGAGTGAGTGAGAGTGAGTGAATGAGTGAGAGGGAGAGAGTGAGAGGGACTGAGTGAGTGAGTGAGTGAGTGAGTGAGTGAGAGAGTGTGTCTGTGTGAGAGGGAGAGAGAGTGTGTGTAAGTGACAGAGTGTGTGTGAGAGACAGGGAGAGAGAGTGAGTGTGTGAGAGAGAGGATTGAGTTGAGTGAGTGAGTGAGTGAATGAGTGATGAGGAGAGGGAGAGAGTGAGTGTTGTGAGAGAGAGGATTGAGTGGGAGGTGAGTGAGTGAGTGAATGAGTGAGAGGGAGAGAGAGTGAGAGGGACTGAGTGAGTGAGAGAGTGTGTGTGTGAGAGAGAGGGGAGAGAGAGTGAGTGTGAGTGACAGTGTGTCTGTGTGAGAGGGAGAGAGAGTGTGTGTAAGTGACAGAGTGTGTGCGGAGAGAGATGGAGAGAGAAAGGGACTGAGTGAGTGAGAGAGTATGTGTGTGAGAGAGAGGGAGAGAGAGTGAGTGTGAGTGAGAGAGAGAGAGGGACTGAGTAAGTGAAAGAGTGTGTGTGAGAGAGAGAGGGAGAGAGTGAGTGAGTGAGAGAGTGTGTATGAGAGTGAGAGAGAGAGAGTGAGTGAGTGTGAGTGACAGAGTGAGTGTGAGAGTGAGAGAGAGTGAGTGTGAGTGAGTGAGAGAGAGAGTGAGTGTGAGTGAATGAGAGAGAGAGAGAAGGACTGAGTGAGTGAGAGAGAGTGCGTGTGAGAGAGAGGGAGAGAGAAAGGGACTGAGTGAGTGAGAGAGTGTGTGTGAGAGACAGCGAAAGAGAGTGAGTGTGTGAGAGAGAGAAGGAGTGAGCGATGTGAGGGAGTGAGTGAATGAGTGAGAGGGAGAGAGAGTGAGAGGGTCTGAGTGAGTGAGTGAGAGAGAGTGTGTGTGTGAGAGAGAGAGGGAGAGAGAGTGAGAGTTAGTGACAGACTGTGTGTGAGAGAGAGGGAGACAGTGAGTGTGAGTGAGAGAGTGTGTGAGAGAGAGGGAGAGAGAGAGTAAGAGTGAGTGAGGGAGTGTGTGTGAGAGCCAGGGAGAGAGAGAGAGTGAGTGACAGAATGTGTGTGAGAGGGGGAGAGTGAGTGTGAGTGAGAGTGAGAGAGAGAGAGAGGGACTGAGTGAGTGAGAGAGTGTGTGTGAGAGACAGGGAGAGAGAGTGAGTGTGTGAGAGAGAGAAGGAGTGAGCGAGTGAGGGAGTGAGTGAATGAGTGAGAGGGAGAGAGAGTGAGAGGGACTGAGTGAGTGAGTGAGAGAGAGTGTGTGTGAGAGAGAGGGAGAGAGAGTGAGTGTGTGTGAAAGTGAGAGAGGGGGACTGAGTGAGTGAGACAGTGTGTGTGAGAGCCAGGGAGAGAGAGAGAGTGAGTGACAGAATGTGTGTGAGAGGGAGAGAGTGAGTGTGAGTGAGAGAGTGTGTGTGAGAGAGAGAGGGAGAGAGTGTGAGTGACAGAGTATGTGTGAGAGTGAGAAAGAGGGACTGAGTGAGTGAGAGAGTGTGTCTGTGTGAGTGGGAGAGAGAGTGCGTGTGACAGAGTGTGTGTGTCAGAGATGGAGAGAAAAAGGGACTGAGTGAGTGAGAGAGTATGTGTGTGAGAGAGAGGGAGAGAGAGTGAGTGTGAGTGAGAGAGAGAGAGAGAGGGACTGAGTGAGTGGAAGAGTGTGTGTGTGAGAGAGGGAGAGAGAGTGAGTGTGAGTGACAGTGTGTGTGTGTGAGAGAGGGAGGAGAGTGTGTGTGAGAGAGAGGAATAGAGAGTGAGTGTGAGTGACAGAGTGAGTGTGAGAGTGAGAGAGAGAGTGAGTGTGAGTGACAGAGTATGTGTGAGAGTGATAGAGAGGGAGAGAGAGTGAGTGTGACTGAGAGAGAGAGACTGAGTGAGTGAGAGAGTGTGAGTGTGAGAGAGAGGGAGAGAGAGTGAGTGTGAGTGAGAGAGAGGAGAGAGAGGGGACTGAGTGAGTGGAAGAGTGTGTGTGTGAGAGAGGGAGAGAGAGTGAGTGTGAGTGACAGTGTGTGTGTGTGAGAGAGGGAGAGAGTGTGTGTGAGAGAGAGGAATAGGAGAGTGAGTGTGAGTGACAGAGTGAGTGTGAGAGTGAGAGAGAGAGTGAGTGTGAGTGACAGAGTATGTGTGAGAGTGATAGAGAGGGAGAGAGAGTGAGTGTGACTGAGAGAGAGAGACTGAGTGAGTGAGAGAGTGTGAGTGTGAGAGAGAGGGAGTGTGAGTGACAGTGTGTGAGAGAGAGTGAGAGAGTGTGTGTGAGTGAGAGAGAGAGAGAGGGACTGAGTGAGTGAGAGAGTGTGAGTGTGAGAGAGAGGGAGTGTGAGTGACAGTGTGTGAGAGAGAGTGAGAGAGTGTGTGTGTGAGTGAGAGAGAGAGAGAGAGGGACTGGAGTGAGTGAGAGAGTGTGAGTGTGAGAGAGGGAGTGTGAGTGACAGTGTGTGAGAGAGAGTGAGAGAGTGTGTGTGAGTGAGAGAGAGAGAGAGAGGGACTGAGTGAGTGGAGTGAGAGTGGTGTGTGTGAGAGGAGAGGATGAGTGAGAGAGTGAGTGGGAGTGAGTGAGGGGAGGAGGAGAGAGGGAGTGAGAGGGACTGAGTGAGTGAGTGAGAGAGTGTGTGTGAGAGAGAGAGAGAGGGACTGAGTGAGTGAGTGAGAGAGTGGTGTGTGAGGCAGGAGAGAGAGATGAGTGAGTGAGTGAGAGGGTGAGTGAGTGAGTGGAGTGAGTGAGTGAGTGAGTGAGAGTGAGTGGAGGAGGAGAGTGAGTGGGACTGAGTGTGAGTGAGTGAGTGAGGGAGAGAGTGTGAGTGGTGTGAGAGAGGTTGGTGAGGAGTGAGTGAGTGATAGTGAGAGTGAGAGAGAGAGGGTGGGAGTGAGAGGTTGAGTGGTGAGAGAGAGAGAGAAGGGGAGGGAGTGAGTGAGTGACAGTGAGTGAGAGGAGAGAGAGTGTGTGTGAAGAGAGAGAGTGGAGAGAGAGAGAGAGGGAGAGAGAGGGAGTGAGTGGTGGGAGAGAGTAGTCTGTGTGAGAGAGAGGAGAGAGTGAGTGAGTGAGTAGAGTGTGTGAGAGAGAGAGGAGAGAGAGGTGAGTGAGTGAGAGTGATGAGAGTGAGTGTGAGAGTGAGAGAGATGGTGTGAGTGAGAGAGAGAGGAGTGAGTGTGAGTGAGTGAGAGAGAGAGAGAGACTGAGAGTGAGAGAGTGGTGTGAGAGAGGAGAGAGGAGGATGAGTGAGTGAGTGTGTGCGAGCAGCGAGAGAGTGAGTGTGAGAGAGAGAGGAGGAGCTGAGTGGGGAGTGAGTGAGTGAGAGTGAGTGAGAGAGAGGGTTGAGTGAGAGAGAGTGAGGTGAGTGTGAGTGAGAGAGAGAGAGTGTGAGAGTAGTGAAGAGTGTGTGTGAGAGAGAGGGAGAGTGAGTGAGTGAGAGAGTGTGTTGAGAGAGAGGGAGAGAGAGAGTGATGAGTGAGAGTGAGTGGAGTGAGAGAGGGAGAGTGAGTGAGAGTGAGTGTGTGGAGAGTGAGAGGAGTGTGAGTGAGTGTGAGAGAGAGAGAGAGACTGAGTGAGTGAGAGAGTGGTGAGTGAGAGAGAGAGTGAGTGTGAGAGAGAGAGAGTGAGCGAGTGAGTGTGAGTGAGAGAGAGAGTGAGAGGGAGAGAGAGAGAGAGGGACTGAGTGAGTGAGTGAGAGTGTGTGGTGAGAGAGAGGGAGAGAGAGGTGAGTGCTGATGTGAGTGAGAGGGGGAGAGTGAGTGAGAGTGTGTGAGAGAGAGAGAGAGAGAGTGATCTGAGTGAGTGAGAGGTGTGTGTGAGAGAGAGGAGAGAGTGAGAGAGAGTGAGTGAGTGTGAGATGAGTGGAGTGGAGAGAGAGAGTGAGGAGTGAGTGAGTGAGTGTGTGATGTGAGTGAGAGGGAGAGAGTGAGTGTGAGTGAGAGAGTGTGTGAGTGAGAGAGAGGTGTGTGTGAGAGTGAGGAGGGTGAGTGAGAGAGTGGAGTGAGTGGAGAGGTGAGTGAGTGAGTGAGTGAGTGAGGAGTGAGTGAGTGATGGAGTGAGTGAGTGAGTGAGTGAGTGGTGAGTGAATGAGTGAGAGGGAGTGAGAGTGAGTGAGTGAGTGAGTGAGTGAGTGAGAGAGAGTGTGTGTGAGAGGGAGAGAGAGTGTGTGTAGTGAGTGAGAGTGGTGTGAGAGACAGGAGGAGTGAGTGTGTGAGAGAGAGGGATTGGAGTGAGTGAGTGAGTGAAGTGAGGAGGGAGAGAGAGTGAGAGGGACTGAGTGAGTGAGTGAGAGAGAGGTGGTGTGTGAGAGAGAGGGAGAGAGAGGTGAGTGTGTGTGAAAGTGAGAGAGGGGGACTGAGTGAGTGAGACAGTGTGTGTGAGAGCCAGGGAGAGAGAGTGAGTGAGTGAGTGAGTGAGTGAGTGAGTGAGTGATGAGTGAGAGGGAGAGAGTGAGAGGGACTGAGTGAGTGAGTGAGTGAGTGAGTGAGTGAGAGAGTGTGTCTGTGTGAGAGGGAGAGAGAGTGTGTGTAAGTGACAGAGTGTGTGTGAGAGACAGGGAGAGAGAGTGAGTGTGTGAGAGAGAGGATTGAGTGAGTGAGTGAGTGAGTGAATGAGTGAGAGGGAGAGAGAGTGAGAGGGACTGAGTGAGTGAGAGAGTGTGTGTGTGAGAGAGAGGGAGAGAGAGTGAGTGTGAGTGACAGTGTGTCTGTGTGAGAGGGAGAGAGAGTGTGTGTAAGTGACAGAGTGTGTGCGAGAGAGATGGAGAGAGAAAGGGGACTGAGTGAGTGAGAGAGTATGTGTGTGAGAGAGAGGGAGAGAGAGTGAGTGTGAGTGAGAGAGAGAGAGGGGACTGAGTAAGTGAAAGAGTGTGTGTGAGAGAGAGAGGGAGAGAGAGTGAGTGTGAGTGACAGTGTGTGTGTGAGTGAGAGAGAGAGAGGGGACTGAGTGAGTGAGGGAGTGTGTGTGTGAGAGAGAGAGAGAGAGTGTGTGAGTAACAGAGTGTGTGTGAGAGAGAGGGAGAGAGAGTGAGTGTGTGACAGAGTGTGTGTGAAAGTGAGAGAGAGGGATGAGTGTGAGAGAGTGTGTGTGAGAGAGAGAGAGAGTGAGTGAGTGAGAGTGTGTGTGTGAGTGAGAGAGAGAGTGAGTGTGAGTGACAGAGTGTGTGTGAACGTGAGAGAGAGGGACTGAGTGAGTGAGTGAGAGAGCGTGTGTGAGTGAGAGAGAGAGTGAGTGTGAGTGACAGTGTATGTGTGAGAGTGAGAGGGACTGAGTGAGGGAGTGAGTGAGAGAGTGTGTGTGTGAGGGAGAGTGAGTGTGAGTGACAGAATGTATGTGAGAGAGAGGGAGAGAGAGTGAGTGTGAATGAGAGAGAATAATTAAATAAGGGCAGGAGGTTGCTGTAGCTGAGAGTCTCTCCTCTCTGAATGGGGGAGGTGATGACTGTCAATGTCATCTGCCTGTCACTCAATGAACATTTGATGCATTCCTGAAACCTCATAGATTTATACAGCACTGAATGGGTTCTTTGGCCCAACTCATCCATGCTGACAAGTTGTCTAATTAGTTAAACACATTTGCCCATGTTTGGTTGATATCCCTCCAGACCTTTACCATCAATGTCCATGTCTGTATCTCTAATTCATGTGTATACTCATGTCCATGTCTATACTCTCATTATACACACCTCTACCACTTCTAGCAACTTGTCCCATGTACCCGCCAACAATTCATGTGAAAAAGTTGCTCCTCAAGTCCCTTTATATGTCAATGATTTGCATGACATAATTGATGGCACTGTGGCCAAGTGTGCAGACGATATAAAGATGGGTGGAGGAGCAGGTACGGGTGAGGAAACAGAGACTCTGCAGAAAGATTTAGACAGATTAGGAGAATGGGCAAAGAAGTGGCAGAAGAAATTTAGTGTTGTAAAGTGTATAGTTGTGCACTTTGGTGGAAGAAATAAGGGTATAGACTATTTTCTAAACAAGGACAAAATTCAGAAATCAGAGGCATAAAGAGACTTGCAGGTCCTTATTGGGGATTCCCTGATTAGTTAAGGCATCAGATGTTACAAGAGATACTTCAGAAGATGGTCCTGCTGAAGGACCTCAACCCAAAATATCAACAGTTTGCTTTCCTCCATAGAGGTTGAGTTTCTCCAGCATCATGTGCATGTCAATCATGAAATATCCTTTTCAGTTAAAATTATGGGAAATCCATGGCATTCTATAAATATAATAGAGTGGGATGTTTATGGACCAAAGCGGTAACCAAGATGCCATGGTCAAGGTCCTAAGTCAATGCTATTTATCTGTGTTCCTCAAGGAGAAGACACGGAATTTAATGGATTCAGGCATAGATATGTCGGCATCTGGAGCAGCTCAGATACAGTTCAATGCTACATAAAAAATAGAACATAGCTTTTTTCAAACTTTTAGTTGACACTGAGATCAATCCAGTGAGATTCTCTCCTACATAACCCTCATCTTTCTATCATCCACGTGCCTAAGAGTTTGTTAAATGCCCGTAAGGTATCTGAATCTACACCACCCTGACAAAGCATTCCATGCAACCACCTCTTTCTGTGTAAAAACTTATCTCTGACATCCCCCCTCTACTTTCCTCCAATCACTTTGATCAATTCACCTCTCATCCACCTTCGCTCCAAGGAGAAAACCCCTAGTTTGCTCAATCTTTCTTTGTAAAGATTCTCTCTCATTGAGGCAACATCCTGGGACATCTTCTCTGCACTCTCTAAAAGCTTCCATATCCTTCTAATAATGAGGTAACCAGAAATGAACACAATACTCCAAGTGTGGTCTAACCAGAATTTCGTAGAGCTGCAACCTCATGGCTCTTAAACTCAATCCTCTGATTAATGAAGGCCAACACACCATATGCTTTCATAACAGCCCATCAACTTGCACAGCTATTTTGAGGGATCTGTTTACATGGACCCCAAGTTCCCTCTGTTCCTCAAAAATGCCAAGAATCATGTCCTTAACCTGTATTCTACCTTTGAATTTGACCTTCCAAAATTAATAACTTTACACTTCTACAGGCTGAACTCCCACCTGCCACTTTTCAGCCAATATCTGCATCTTGTCAATGCCCATTGTTAATAACAACAATCTTCTACAATAACCACAATTCCACCAACCTTTGTGACTTTTATAAATAACCTGAATGAGGGAATTGAAGGGTGGGTTATTAAGTTTGCAAATGAAAGAAAGAGCAGGTGTCCCTGATCAAATCACTATGGAACATTGCTGGTCATCAGCCTCAAAGCAGAGCATTCTCCATCTACAATCACGCATGACTCCTGGCATTCTGAATACCACTATGGAGAACCTAATGAGATAGAACAAAACACACAAGAGCACTGCAAAGGAACAGGCCACTCAGCCCACATTGTTGTGCTGAACCAGTTAGAAAACAAACTCTAATCCCTCCTATCTACACCATGTCCATATCACTCCATCTTCCTCACATCCATATGCCAATCCAAATATCTCTTAAAAGCCTCTAATGTATTTGCCTCTACCAGCATACAGGGAAGTGCATTCCAGGCATCCACAACTCTTTGAGTAAATAAACTTACCCCTCATGTCTCCCTTGAAACTACAATGCAATGCATGCCTTCTGGTATTAAACATTTCAGGAAATAAATACACTCTGCCCACTCTATCTATTCCTCGCATAATCATTTAAACCTCTATCAGATCTCCTGCTAATCTCCGGGGCTCCAGATAAAACAATCCAAGTTTATCCAATTTCTCGTGATAGCACATACCCTCTAAATCAGGCAGCATCCTGGTAATAGAACATTGACCAGCGACCAATCCAGATGAAAAAGATTGAGAGGAGGGGATTTCAATCAGGTCAACTGTCTGAGTAGAAAAGGCAACATAACAGAGCATTGACCAGCCACCTATCTGCATTTGTGATTTATTAATAAGAACAAAGGAAGGTGGGGCAAGCACAGTGGCCATCATCTGAGTGGACAGAGTGGTGATCTTGAGGACTCAGCTCTTCGAGGCTTCGGTGAAGAGGGGTTTCAGTCAGGGAAAACAAAAAAAAAGACAAATTCTAGGTTACGATTTTTTTCTCCTTCCCTTCTTTATATCTGCTCAGCTAGGATAACAGAGATGCCAGGCAGGATAGTGGCATGCTCCTTTTGTGGGATGTGGGAAGGCAGGGAGATCTCCAGTGACCCTGACAACTACAACTGTGAGAAGTGCATCCAGCTGCAGTCTCTAACAATCCACATTAAGGAGTTGGAGCTGGAAATGGATGAACTCCAGGTCATTCAGGAAGTTGAAGGGGTGAAAGACAAGAGATATAAAATTACACCCAAGGTGTAGAACACAGGAAACTGGGTGACAGACAGGAAGGGGTTAAGGGGCCAGTGCAGAGTACCCCTGTGCCCATCTCCCTCAACAACAGGGATATTACTTTGGACACTGTTGGGGGTATGACCTAACAGAGGAAAGTCACAGTGGTTGGGTCTCTGGCACTGAGTCACCCTTTGTGACTCAGAAGGGAGGGGAAGGGGAGTGGGACGAAAAGGCATGCTGTGATGAAAGGGGACTCATTAGTTAGGGGAATGGACAGGAGGTTCTGTGGACAAAAAAGAGATGCCTGGATGGTATGTTGCCTCCCGGATGCCAGGGCCTGGGACATCTTGGATCAAGTACTCAGCATTCTTAAGTGAGAGGGGAACAGCCAGAAGTCATGGTCCATGTGGATACCAATGCCGTGGATAGGATGAGTGACGACTTTCTGCATAGGGAGTTCAGGGAGTTAGGTGCTAAGTTATAGGGCAGGACTGCAATGTTTGTGATCTCAGGACCGTTTCCCATGCCACATGCTAGTGAGGCCAGAACTAGGAAGATTATATAGTTTAAGGAATTGGTGTAGGAGGAAGGGCATAAAACTTCTGGATCATTTGGCTCTCTTCCAAGGAAGGTTGGACCTGTACAGAAGGGACAGTTTGCAGCTTAACTTAGAGAGGGACTAATAACCTAGCGCAGGGGTGGGCAAACTTTTTGACTTGAGGGCCACAAAGGGTTCTAAAATTTGACAGGGGGGCTGGACCAGGAGCAGATGGACGGAGTGTTTTGGTAATACACCTCATAAGAGAAAATAAAATATCATGGGATATGTAGAAAACATGTGCTTTAATTTCAATTGAAAATGAACAAATGCATTACAACAAAATATCTGTCTTTGAAGTTCCATGGTATTTAGCTATTTATTGAAATGTCTTTTAAAACACTGAAAATTAAATGAATAAAATACAGCTTTCTTTAATAGTAACAGTTATTATTTTAAAGCACTGAAAATTCTGTTATCCTTCAAGATATTATCATCATTACTCTCCTCCTGACTGTCTTTATTTCAAAAACGGTAGGAGATGCAGGTCTACTTGTCCTGCTCCTTCTTATTCAATTGTCCCCTGTGCCAAAACTCAACAACGACCCGCACAATGACAAAGCAGGGAGAGCCCTGTGCTCGCAAATCCCCGCAGGCGATCTCTCTTAGCCAGAACGTTGGCTAATTGTGAGCCGGTTCGGATGTGCCAGGAAATGGGTTGCCACAAGGTCACAAAGTAAAGCGGAAATGTGGAGTAATACGCTGCACCTCAACAATGTATATAGAGTGCGTCATCTATTGGGAAAACGCCAGAATTGCGGGGAAAAAACGTTAACAAGGTTTATTAATATAATTTCATCAAGTTCTGCGGGCCGGATTAAAAAGCTTAACGGGCTGCATATGGCCCGCGGGCCGTAGTTTGCCCATGCCTGTCCTAGCGGAAAGGTTTGTTAATGCTGCACAGTGTAGTTTAAACTAGAGTTGCAAGAGGATGGGAACCAGAGTGCCAGTACAGTTAGAGGAGAGGTTGTGGAGGTAGATGTTGGTAAGACCTCAGATAAAGTCAGGAATCAAGAGGTTGAGCATGGTCCGACCAGCGTCCTGAACTGTGTATATTTCAATGCAAGAAATATCATAGGAAAGGCGGATGGTAATGCTGAAGATGAGGTAGTTTACAAACAGGGGCAACGTGTACTGAAGAGAGATTGTTGATCGGGCAACTGCAGTCAACTGGACAAGATGCATTGTAAAAGGTGGACAAAATAAAAAAGGATGAAGACAGGACTGAAGGCGTTATATTTGAATGTGCGCAGTATGTGGAATAAGGTAGATGAACTTGTAGATTGGCGGGTATGATGTTGTAGACATCACTGAGTCATGGCTGAAAGAAGATTATAGGTGGGAGATTAATGTCCAAGAATACACATTGTATCGAAAGGATAGGCAGGAAGGCAGAATGGGTGGTGTTGCTCTGTTGGTCTTTTGCTCTGTAGATAGAGCTAAGGAAGTGCAAGGGTAAAAAGACCCTGATGGGAGTTGCATACAGAACCCCAAACAGTAGTAAGGATGTGGTCTACAAATTGCAACAGCAGATTGAAAATGCATCCCAAAAGGACAATGTTGCAATAGTCATGGGGGATTTTAGTAAGTAGGTAGATTGGGAAAATCAGGCTGGTGTTGGATTCCAAGAGGGGGACTTACTGAAATGCCTACAAGATGGCTTTTTACAGCAGCTCATGGTTGAGCCCACTACGGGATTAGTTTTTTTCTGGATTGGGTGTTGTGCAATGAACCAGAATTGATTAGAGAGCTTAAGGTAAAAGAACCCATGGGGTGGGGGGTGATCATAATATAATGAAAGTCACCCTGAAATTTGAGAAGGATAAGCTAAAGTCAGTGATGTTAGTTGTACAGCTGAGTAAAGGGAATTCCCCTAGATGAGCTGCCAGCCAAGGCTGACAAGCCCCATCTGCCCATGCAGGAGAAGGACAGCTCTGATCTCAAAACTCTGTTGTCTTGCTGCAGTACATACTAAAGGGGAAGGCTTCGGGAGTAAACCCCGAGGGAGATATCTGAAGCTGGAGTCCCCAAGGCAGTCCTACTTTGAGCTCAATGCTGACTGGCAACTACTTTGACACAGCTGGTACTGAACTGTATCGGCCTCTGCCGTTCCTCTCGGTTCATCAGATGCATGGAGAGGGGAAGCTTGTTCTCCATACCGTTCAGCCTAGGCTTGCAAGTCTAGGCAGCTAGGACACAACATCTGTGGTCGACCCTGACTGTCGGAGACCTCACTTGCTCAAATGAATTACATGGGCAAGAGAGAGAAGCTGGCCGGAATTGATTGGAAAAAAACACTGTCAAGGATGATGACAGACCAATAATGACTGGAATTTTTGAAACAACTCAGAAGGTACAGGATACATACATCCCAAAGAGGAAGAAGTATTCTGAAGGCAAGATGACACAACCGTGGTTAACAAGAGAAGTCAGAGCTAACATAAAAACAAAAGTGAGGGGATATAATAGAACAAAAATTAGTGGGAAGTTCGAGGATCAGGAAAATTTAAAAAATATCAGAAGGCAACTAAAGAAGTCATTATTAAAGTAAAGATGGAATATGAAAACAAGCTAGTCAATAACATTAAAGAGGATACCAAAACTTTTTTCAGATATATTGAGTGTAAAAGGGAGGTGAGAGTGGAATCAGACAGCTGGAAAACAAAGCTGGATAGGTAGTAATGGGGGACAATGACATGGCAGATGAACTGAATAAGTATCTTGTATCAGTCTTCACTGTGGATTTTGTTAGCAGTGTGGTGGAAATTCCAGTGTCAAGGGTTATGAAGTGTGCCAAGTGACAGTTTTCAGAGACAAGGTTCTTGGGAAGGCAGATAAGTCACCCAGACCAAATGACGTACACCACAAGGTTCTGAAAGAGGTGGCCGAGGAGGCTGTGGAGGCATTAGTGATGATCTTTCAGCCATATGGATTTCAGCAAGGCATTTGACAAGGTACCCCATGCAAGGCTTATTGAGAAAGTAAGGAGGCTTAGGATTGAAAAGGACCCATGCTTTGTGGATCCAGAACTGGCTTGCCCACAGAAGGCAAAGAGTGCTTGTAGACCGGTCATATTCTGCATGGAGGTTGGTGACCAGTGGTGTGCCTCAGGGATCTGTTCTGGGACCCTTACTCTTTGTGATTTTTATAAATGGCCTGGATGAAGTGGAGGGATGGGTTAGTAAATTTGCTGATGACACAAAGGTTGGGGATGTTGTGGATAATGTGGAGGGCTGTCAGAGGTTGCAGTAGGGCATTGATAGGATGCAAAACTGGGCTGAGAAATGGCAGATGGAGTTCAACCCAGATAAGTGTGAGGTGGTTCATTTTTATAGGTCAAATATGATGGCAGAATATAGTATTAATGGTAAGGCTCATGGCTGTGTGGAGGATCAGAGGGATCTTGGGGTCTGAGTCCATAGGATACTCAAAGCTGCTGTGCAGGTTGACTCTGTGTTTAAGAAGGCATATGAGTGAGGTGACCAGAAATGAGCACAGTACTCCAAGTGGGGTCTGACCAGGGTCCTATATAGCTGCAACATTACCTCTCAATAGATTCTGGAATGGTTCCAGAAGACTGGAAAATTGCAAATGTCACTCCACTCTTCAAGAAGGGAGAGAGACAGAAGAAAGGGAATTGTAGGCCAGTTAGTCTGACCTCAGTAGTTGGGAAGCTGTTGGAGTCGATTATTAAGGATGAATTCTCAGGATACTTGAAAGCACATGATAAAATAGACCATAGTCAGCATAGTTTCCTCAATGGAAAATCTTGTCTGACAAATCTGCTGGAATTCTTTTAAAAAATAACAAACAGGATAGACAAAAGAGAATTGGGTGGTGTGTATTTGGATTGTCAGAAGGCCTTCGACAAGGTGCTATGCATGAGGCTGCTTAACAATCTACGAGTTATGGTATTACAGGAAGGATTCGAGCATGAATAAAGCATTGGCTGGTTGGCAGGAGCCAAACAGTGGGAATAAAGGGAAACTTTTCTGGTTGGCTGCTGATGATTAGTGGTGTTCCACAGCGGTCTGCGTTGCGACTCATTCTTTTTACGTTATATGTCAATGATTTGGACAATGGAATTGATGGCTTTCTTGCAAAGTTTGCAGATGATATGAAGATAGACAGAGTGGCATGTAGTTTTGAGGAAGTAGAGAAGTTACAGAAGGACCAACAGATTAGGAGAATGGGCGAGGGAGTGGCAGATGGGATACAGTGTTGGGAAGCGTATAGTCAAGCACTTTGGTAGAAGAAATGAAAGGGTAGATTATTTTCTAAATAGAGAGAAATTACAAAAAATCTGAGGTGACTTGGGAGCCCTTGTGAAGAATTTCCTAAAGATTAGTTTGCAGGTTGAGTCTGTGGTGAGGAAAGCAAATGCAATGTTAGCATTCTTTTCAAGAGAACTAGAATATAAAAGCAATATATATTGAGACTTCATAAAGCACTGGTGATTACCTAGTAAATCTGCTCTATCTATTCATTCTTTCTTTTCTAACTATGGTATCTCTGATGTGTGCCATTTTTTCCACCCTAATGAGAGAGATTACTCATTTTTTTCACATGTCCACCATACTTTTACTAGAATTGATTATTTTTTAATCGATAATCAGTTGATTCCATCAGTTCACTCTTGTGATTATCAGAGTATATTGATATCAGATCATGCCCCAGTTACCTTATCTATAAATTTTCCTGGTCTTCCTCAAATGAATAAACATTGGCGTTTTAATCCGACTTTGTTATCGGATAATGATTTTGTAAAATTTATGGAGGACCAGATTACTTTTTTCTTAAACACTAATACATCATCTGAAATCTCATCCCAGTTTGTTTGGGATGCTATGAAAGGATATCTGAGGGGTCAAATAATTTCTTATGCAGCGAATCATAAAAGAAAGACTCATTCAGAGCGATTAGATTTGATCAGTCAGATTAAAATAACAGACCAACTATATGCCCAGACTAAAAATTCTAAACTGTACAAGAAGCGAGTAGAACTTCAAACTAAGTTTGACTTTATCTCCACCCAACCAGTTGAACGTCAACTTCTTGAAAGCAAGAGCCGATTTTTATATCCATGATGATAAATCCAGCAAGTTCTTAGATAACCAATTAAGATACTCTAAAACTAAACAACACATTACAAAGATTCGAATGGAAAATGGGAATATTATTTTGAATCATTCTGAAATTAACAATTCATTTAAGAATTATTATTCTTGACTTTATACCTCTGAATCTTTAAATGATAATTTTTCTTTTAACCATTTTTTAAATAGTCTGAATATTCCTTTGCTCTCCTCCGACTTTAAAGCTAAACTCGATGAGCCATTATCATTAGAAGAAATATCTTCTACCATTTCTGCACTGCAGTCGAGCAAATCTCCTGGACCTGACGGGTTCTCTGCAGAATTTTATAAATCATTTTCCTCACTACTCTCATCTCAGTTATTGTTATTCTATCTGACTCATTTAAATATGGTAAATTGCCACCATCACTTAACGAGGCATGTATTATTCTTTTAGCTAAAAAAGGTAAAGATCCAACAGAGTGTTCTTCATATAGGCCAATTTCTTTGTTAAATGTTGATGTTAAAATTTTAGCTAAAGGTTTGGCTCATAGATTGGAGGCCATTATACCTTCTGTTATTTCTGAATCTTCTTTGAGAAAATTTTGCTAATCTTTTAAATTCTACAAAACAGAGTTTGACACAATGGTCACCCTTATCTATGTCTCTGGTAGGTCATATTAATGTTATTAAAATGTATACCCTTCCTAAATTTTTATATTTATTTCAGTCTATACCAATTTTTATTTCTAAAGCTTTTTTTGATTCCTAAAATTCTATCATTTTGTTTTATCTATGGGAGGACAAACATTCTAGACTCAATAAAGCTTACCTTCAAAAATCAAAAAAAGAAGGTGGTATGGCTTTACCTAACTTCCATTTATATTATTGGGCAGCTAATATTCGCTGTCTTACTTTTTAGTCCTTTTTTCATAATCAGTCTGATTGTCCAAAATGGGTGGCAATGGAGTTGAACTCTACTAAGAATATCTCTATTTCCGTACTTCTTGGATTGGCACTTCCTGCCTAAACTAATTGTCAATCCACTTAATAGACATACTCTGAGAATATGGGTTCAGTTTAGAAGATTTAATGGCCTTCATGGTTTCTCTCTCTCCAGTCCTATTTTACATAATCATCTTTTTCTACATATGCAAGACTTAACATTTCATGATTGGTATAGAATGGGCATTAAGTGCTTTGTAGATCTTTTCATATACAATTGTTAGGCAACTTTTCAACAACTCTCTGTAAAGCTTAATCCACCCAATACCCAGTTCTTTAGATACCTTCAAATTAGACATTTCATTAACCCTTTATTGTCTAATTTTCCTGAGATGCCTGAGAAAAATGTGGTGGACCTGTTTCTTTGTATTAATCCATTGGGCAAAGGCTTAATATCTTTTGTTCATGATAAATTAGTGACCTTGAGATGTGCCCCCTTTGATAAAATTAGAACTGCTTGGGAGCATGATCTAAATATTTCTTTAAGTGATGCAGTTTGGGATTCAATTCTTAAGTCAGTCAATTCAACCTCTTTATGGGCTCGCCACTGTCTTTTACAGTTCAAGGTTGTACATAGGGCTCACATGTCTAAAATCCATGGTTTTATCCTGACATTAGCCCTTTTAGTGACAAGTGTAAAGGTGGCGAGTCGTTTCTTATCCATATGTGCTGGGCTTGTCCCAGTTTAGAGAAATTTTGGCGAGAAGTTGTTTCATCTTTATCCCATATTCTTAATTGCCACGTAGAACCTAATCCTCTGATTGCCCTTTTTGGTACCTTGGGTAATGTAGAGTCTGACTAAATGCCGAACATTATCTTTTGCCTCTCTATTGGCTAGACGCTTAGTTCTCCTTAAGTGGAGAGATGTTGCCCCACCCACTCATGCTCAATGGCTTAGTGATATTATGTCCTGTTTAGATCTTGAAAAAATTTATTACTCACTTCTCAACTCTGACATAAAATTTCAAAAGGTGTGGGGACCTTTACTTGATTATTTTCATAACTCCTCTTTAGATTCAGCTTATTCTTCTTAATCCCCTACTTACAGCATTTTTTCCCTCTAAATTTTATGGTTTCTTTTTGATGGAAATTACATTATAATTTTTGTAGTAGGCATTATTATTCTTTTTAACTATATTTAGAGTTTTGGGGGTTGAATGCTCTCTCTTTAATTTTTTTACACAATGGCCTGGAGGTTTCCAGTGGGTGGAAGGAGAGGATTCTAACTTTATATGACTTTATTCTGGGTGCTGTTTTCTTATTGTTATGAATTATACTTTTGATATGTTTACTTTGCATTGTATTAACTCATTTTGCTGTTGGTTTTTTTTCTTTGTAGTTGGTTTGTAGAAATACATTAAAAAATCAATTTAAAAAATGAAGCACTGGTGAGGCCTCACTTGGAGTATTGTGAGCAGCTTTAGGCTACCTGTCTTAGAAAGGTTGTGTTGAAAATGGAGAGGGTTCAAAGGAGGTTCATGAATATGATTTCAGGTTTGAATGGCTTGTCATATGAAAAGTGTTTGATGGTTTTGAGACTGTATTCACCGGAAATCAGAAGAATGAGGGGTAAACTAGATAGGGATCCGCTGGTCTCATGAGACCATGGATTTGTGCCTTGGAAGGTTTTCAGGGCACAGGCCTGGGCAGGGTTGTATGGGAGACCGGCTGTTGCCCAAGCTGCAAGCCTTCCCCTCTCCACACCACCTATGTTGTCCAAGGGAAGGGCACTAGGAGCCAAGCAGCTTGGCACCGGTGTCATCACAGAGCAATGTGTTGTTAAGTGTCTTGCTCAAGGACACAACACTCTGCCTCAGCTGAGGCTTGAACCAGTGACCTTCAGATCACTAGACCAATGCCTTATCCACTAGGCCACACACCAACCACCAACATGGTGGGGGGGGGGGGGGTGGTAAACTAATTGTAACTTATTGAATGGAGAAATGCCTTGATAGAGTGGACATGAGAGAGTCTAAGATCAGCGGACATAGCCTCAAAATAAAGGGGTGTCCTTTTAGAATGTAGATGAGGAGGTATTTCTCTGCCACAGGCAGCTGTGGAGGCCGAGTCTTTATGTATATTTAAGGCATAAGTTGATAGGTTCTTGATTGGTCAGTGCATGAAGGGATATGGGGAGAAGGCAGGAGACTGGGGCTGAGAGGGAAAATGGATCAGCCATGATGAAATGAAAAGACTTGATGGGACAACTGGCCTAATTCTGCTCCTATATCTTATGGGCTTATACCTCATCTGCACCCTCTCCTATAGTGAGGTGACAAGGATTGTACGTAATAATCCAGAGGTGGCCTATGTTCCAACATAACTTCCTAACTTTTAGTAAATGCCTTACTAAAATCCATTTACACCACATCTACTGCTCTACCTTCATGAATGTGCTTTGTTACCTTTTGAAAGAATTCAGCCAGGCCCTTGAGACATGACCTTCTTCTCACATAGTTATGCTAACTATCCCTAATCAGACTATGCTTGTAAATCCTGTTTCTAAGAATCTTCTCCAATAATTTTCCCAAGACTGAAGTAAGACTCACTGGTCTATAATTCCCAGGGTTATCACTTTTCCCTTTCCTAAACAAAGGAATAACATTTACCACCATATGGTACCACTCCTGTGGCCAGTGAGGAGGCAAAGGTCATTGCCAAAGGTGCAGCAATCTCTTCCTTTGCTTCCTTAGCAACCTGGAGTATATCCTGTCTGGCCCAGGGTATTTATCTGTCCTAATGTTTTCTAAAAGTTCAGGAACATCCTCCTTCTTAAAAAGTTCCAGCATATCAGCCTGTCTTACTCTGTTCTCACAAATGTCAAGATCCCTCTCCCTGTTGAATACTGAATCCAAATATTCACATAGGACCTCCCTATCTCCTCTTACTCGAGGCATTTGTTTCCTTTTCTACACAGTTTGTTCCACCTTTATTCATGTCACCCTCCTGCTCTTCCTACACATGTAGAGCACCTTGTGGTTTTCCTTAATCCTACTTCCCAAGTTCTGCTAAGATCAATCTTCAGCTCCTTCCTGGTATGTTGTAACTCTCCAGAGCCCGGTCTGATCCTTGCTTCCTAAACCTTTGGTGAGCTTCCTTCTTCCACTTGACGAGATGTTTCACACCTCTTGTCAACCATGGTTCCTTTACCCTACCATTCGTTCTCTACCTCAATGAGACAAACCCATCCAGAGCCCCTTGCAAGTACTCTCAAAACAACTTCCACATTTCCTATGTGCATTTCCCTGACTACACTTGTTCACAATTTATGCTACCAAGTTCCTGCCTAATGGCATCATAATTCTCATTCCCCCAATTGAATACTTCCCCATACTGTTTGGCCATATCCCTATATAAGACTAATGTAAAGGTCAGGGAAGTGCGGTGATTGTCTTCAAAATGCTCACCCACCAAGAGATCTGTTACCTTACCAGGCTCATCACCTAGATCCGTGACCTCTCCTCTCGTTGGTGTATCTACATATTGTGTCAGGAAGCCTTCTGGACACAGCTAACAAATGCTGCCTCATCTACAACTTTTGCACTAAGGATATTATGGCAAACTGATGTTATACGCACCATAATGGCTGTTAAGTTCACAGGGCCAGGTGTGATCTAGCCCAGGTTCCTTTGGGAAGCAAAGGAGTTTATGACTGAGGCCTTGAAGTGATTTCTGCTAGAAGACTAGAAAACAGTTAACGTTGCTGCATTATTTAAGAAGGGAAGTAGCGATAAGTCAGGTAACATCAGGCCACTGTACTTTACAATCAGTGGGATGGAAATTATTTGAGGAAGTATAAAGGAACAGGATTTACATACATTTGGAAAGGCAGAGTCTGATCAGAGATAACACATTTGGCTTTGTGCAGGGAGATACTGCCTCACTAATTTGAAGGAGCTTTTGGAGAACTTAACTAAGAAGGTTGATTAAGGCAAGGTGGTTGGTGCTGACTGTGTGGATTTTTAAGGTATTTGACTATTGAACGTTGATGAACAGAGGGACCTTTGAGTTCAAGTCCATTGTTCCTGATGATTGCAACAGGTTTATTGGCAATGAAGGCATAAGGCACACTTGCCTTCATAAGTCAGGGCACACATTATAAAAGTTTGGACATTATATTACAACTTTAGAATAAACTGGTTAGGCTGCAATCAGTGTATTGGGTGTATTTCTGGTCACCATACTTTAGGAAGACTGTGGTTGAGCTGGAGAGGGTGCAGAAGAGATTCACAAAGACTTACCTGGTTTAGAGGACTTCAGTTATGGAGAGGGAATTGACAAGCTGGGCTTGTCAGGTCTTGGACAGTTAGGTCATATCCTGAGGCTGAAAGGTAACCTGGCAGAGGTATACAAAATTATCGGAGTATATATTCAGAATGCTTGTAGGGCTATCAAAAAAATAAGAGGACAAACATTTAACGTGAGAGGAAGGATTTATAAAGGTGAGCTGAGTGATGTTTTTATTAATGTTTGCTGCCAGAGGAAGTGGTAGAATTGTATACGATTACTCCATTTTAGAGACACTTAGACACTAAAATAAGCAAAGTCACGAAAGGCCTTAGTTCAAATGGAGGCAAAGGAATTAGTCAGATGAGCAAAAGAGTAGGCATGGGCAGACCCCACTTGGAGTACTGTGTTCAGTTCTGGTCGCCTCACTACAGGAAGGATGTGGAAGCCATAGAAAGGGTGCAGAGGAGATTTACAAGGATGTTGCCTGGATTGGGGAGCATGGCTTATGAGAATATGTTGAGTGAACTCAGCCTTTTCTCCTTGGAGCGAAGGAGGATGAAAAGTGACCTGATAAAGGTGTATAAGATGATGAGAGGCATTGATGGATAGTCAGAGGCTTTTTCCCAGGGCTGAAATAGTTGCCACAAGAGGACACAGGTTTAAGGTGTTGGGGAGTAGGTACAGAGGAGATGTCAGGGGTAAATTTTTAACTCAGAGAGTGGTGAGTGCGTGGAATGGGCTGCCAGCAACGGTGGTGGAGGCAGATACAATAGAGTCTTTTAAGAGACTTTTAGATAGATACATGGAGCTTAGAAAAATAGAGGGCTATAGGTAAGCCTAGTAATTTCTAAGGTAGGGACGTGTTTGACACAACTTTGTGGGCCGAAGGGCCTGTATTGTGCTGTAGGTTTTCTATGTTTCTATGGACATGGTGATGCTAAAGATCCGATTCTTTGCTGTGAAACTTTATGACTCTATCACTGATAACAGCCTTGGGAATCATCACCACCACTTCTGACAAACTCTGAAAAAATCACCTATCTGTACAGGAGCCAATCCCTTATTCTTTTGGAAAAATGTAAAGACTTTAGAGAGGGTGCAGAAGAGATTTACTGATTTGGCTCCCGAGTTAAAGCTCATTAAATATATGGATAGACTAGGAACTTGCTTGTCCTCAGAACCAAAGAGGAGTTCACTTCATGAAAGGAATCAGAACAGACAAAGAAAGACACTTCTTATAGAGAACAGAGTCAATTGCGTACAGAATTAAAGTGATTGGCAACAGAGCCAAACATTACAAGAAGATCCAGCTTATCTGCAGACATTTGCTGAATAAAGGGTGTGCTGCACTCGTTCATTTATTTATTTATTAAGATTCCACGTGGAAGAGGCCCTTCTGGATCTTTGAGATGCACCACCCAACAATCCCTCAATTTACAATAGAACACCGGACAATTTACAATGACCAATTAACCTATCCTTTGGACTGTGGGAGGAAACCAGAGCACCTGGAGGAAACCCACGCAGTCACAGGGAGAACGTACAAACTCCTTACAGGCAGCAGTGGGAATTGAACCCAGATTGCTGGTACTTTAAAGTGTTATGCTACTGTGGCCGTTACGCTACTGTGCCGCCCCACATTTCCGAAGGCTAGGGAGGGAAACTTGGCAGATTCACATTCAACATGTGAATTAATCACCCATATGTATACAAGTGGAGGTAGGAAGTGAAACAATGAGCAGAGGGAGCAAGGGTAGGGAGAGGGAGGGGGAGGTAGAGCGGGAAAATCAAGCATAAGGAGAGGTGGGAGGGGAGCAAGAGTTGGGGAGAGAGGGGATGGAGGGAAGGGGTGAGGGAGAGAAGTATGGAAGAGAAAAAAGGAAGAACAGATGAGGAAAAGACAGGGCCAGTGAAATGGCAGGGCAGAGAGAGGTCAATAGTTTATGGTGAAATGAGAAGTGGATAGCTGTGCGCATGAGAGAACTGAGTGTTCTGCCAAAGCAAAAGAAAGAATATTGCAGTGTACAGGGATATTCCTGGGGGGAGAGTGGAGTGAAGTCGGAAGCTGCCAGGGTAGAGAGAGGACAGCGAAAGGTGTGGGGGTGTGCAGATGGGAGAAGAGTGGAAGGGGATGTGGAAGGGGTGGGGGAGCAGGAGGAATTGGGAGGGGATCAAGGGGGTGGGGAAAGGGAAGATGGGAGAGAGGGAGGGATGAAAGTAGGAGAGAGTAAGTTTGTGGAGTGGAGGGGAGAGGTATGGAGGGGAATAGGATGGTGGGAATGTGGAGGAGGAGGAGAAGGATCGTGCAGAGGAGGAATGGGAGGGTAGAGGGGAGAAGTGGCGTGAAGGAAAGAGAGAGTGAGTATGGAGGGGTGTAGTAAGGGATGAGGGGGTAATTGTGAGGAGACATTCTGTGGATGTGGGTCAGCTGTGCTCATGTGTTTCTGGTGTTGGAGTGGTGCTGTGCAGCTGAGGAGGAGCGGACACTCCGGGGGTATAGGGGCAATGTGGGATGTCTGCTGGTGGAAGTGTTGATGGGATTCGGTCGGGCTGACGTGTAACTCCATAGCTGGAGAGTTGTTGATGGAAGAGATGGTCTGTGCAGGGATCAGGTTCCTGGGGGAGGGAGGGCTTCATACCTGCTACCGAACTCTCTGCCGTGTACCCAGTGATGCACTGCTGCCTAAGCAGGGAGACCTCTCTCTCCAGCAGCTCAATACGGTCGATAAGGTTCTTGAGCAGCGAGTTGGTCAGACAATCACAGGCCTGCTGGGGGACGAAGATGTTGTGGGTGAAGCCCACCTGATTCTGCAAGGTCTGGTTTTGTTGGAAGTACTCATCAGCATAGCCATGCTGGGAAGGTTTAGTCAGTCCCAGGGCGCAGTCCGCCCTGACTGAACAGAGCGGCTCCTGTGGCATGTTGATGTTGTAGATGTGATTGAAGATGATCGCCTGCCGTTTCAGCAGCATGGTGTGGTTAACCCGATGAACACTGACTGAAGCTTCAGCATCCTTCTGCCATTGTGCCTTAACCAACACCTGATACTTGCCAGAATCCATCAGCGTACTGAGCCAAAGCACCAGAACAGGCAAGAGCAGCCTCATCTCAGCATGGATGACCGGGTGCCACCTGAACTGAAGATGAACTGGATTAGGAGCTGCAAAGCAAAGGTCAGAGTGTCAAACCAAAACTCCTGCTGAAACTTCACTTCCAACATGCTCCCAATGTGCCTTTAACCACAATAATCATCAAGAGCACTATGTCTGTGCAGGCACTGTCCCTACCAACCACTGGCTCATTAAGCCATGCCTCAGTTTTCAAATTTGCATTGGCTAAACCCTTCATGTCTCTCCTGCAACACACCCCACCCCAGTTCCTTCGCTAAACTTCCCAGCCCAACAGTCTAATGAAAGACCCTCTCTGTTCAAAACCAAGCCACTGGCATCCTGACTGTTCCCACTCCTCCCCCCCACACACCAACCAACCAAGTACGGAGGTCCTGACCCCTGCATCTCCCTCTTTAACGTTCACTACTTCTCTCATTATCTTCCTTAAAATGCTGCTTTACACCAAACTTAAGCTTCCTGTCTGAGGTGACTCAGTACCGAGTTACTATGAAGTCACTCAGTACGTTTCTCTGGTGCCACATAAATACAGGGGGCTTTGTCAAAAAGTGGGGTGGGCGGAGGTAGATATCAGAGCTTCTCTGCAAGAGTTAGATGCGAGTCACTGAGACGACTCATTCAGACTGCTCCAGAAGGCTCAGTGGTATCGGAAGTTGTTGAATGCTTCCTTTCTGAGAGAAAAGTCAAGCCATCTACCACTTTGCTCAATTACGTTATCTCTGTTTCTTTGTTTTGCTCTTGACAGTCCAAGGAGGAAGAATTTATTTAAACACTGATGTATTGCTATAATCTTATTTCTTGATGATGAAGCTATAAGAGCATTACAAGGATCTTTGAAAGAAGAGGATGTGCTGGATGGAGACACTAAGACATAGCAGTTGGATGCCTGCCTGCTTCATTCTCCAGCACCTGCTCTGACCCAGTAATACTGCCCCCATTCTCAGCTTCCTCTAAGGGGACTGGCACCAAAATCGTCAGCAGGCAAATCAGACTGACTGGTGCCTCTCATTCCCAGCTTTAATAGTGTGAGCACACACGGCCTGGACAGTTTCATAATCAAATCAATCACAAAAATAACACTGAGAAAATAATCTCCCGAGAACTTGATAATCACAAATAGCCTGATAACAAACAAGCTGAGAAAGATTAGAACAAGGTATGTGAAAAGAAACCAGTGCTGGCCGCAGACATACACAATACTCACAGTTTGAAGGGAACGACTCACTTCTTTCCAGTAATGGGAGGAAGAAAGCAGTAGAATCTACAAAGGGATAAAGGTAATTGGGTGAGTACGAAGCATGGGAAAGTGTCAAATGATGTATTTTGACTGCTGAAGTGCAAAGAGATTACGTTTAAATGAAGAGGGCATATTTAGAGTCATTGAGTCATGGAGAAGTACAGTACAGAAACAGGCCCTTCAACCAATCTAGTCCATGCTAAAATTATTTAAACTGCCTACTCCCATCAGCCTGCACGGGGACCACAGCCCTCCATACCCCTACCACCCACATACCTATCCAAACTTCTCTTAAATGTTGAAATTGAGCTTGCATGCACCACTCTCATGACCCTCTCACCCTTAACCCCTAACCTCTGGTTGTAGTCCCACCCAAGCTCAGTGGTAAAAGCCTGCTTGTATTTACCCTGTCTATACCCTCATAATTTTTATACCCCTATCAAATCACCTCTCAATCTTTTGAGTTCTAAGGAATAAAGTCCTAACCTATTCAATCTTTCCTTATAACCCAGATCCTCCAGTCTTGGCAACATCCTTGTAAATTTTCTCTGTACTCTTTTAACCTTAGTTACATCCTTCCTGTAGGTAGGTGACCAAAACTGCTCACAATACTCTAAACTAGACCTCACCAACATCTTATACATCTTTAACATAACATCCTATCTCCTGTTCTCAATACTTTGATTTATGAGTCCAATGTGCCAAAAGCTTTCTTAATGACCCTATCTACACGTGACACTGCTTTCAATGAATTAAGGATCTATATTCCCAGATCCCTTTGTTCTACTACACTCCTCAGTGTTCTGCCGTTCACTCTGTAAGACCTACCCTGGTTGCTCCTATTGAAGTGCAACACTTCACACTTGTCTGCATTAAATTCCATCTGCCATTTTTCCACCCATTTTTCCAGCTGATCCTCCTTTGCTCCAAGGAAAACAAACCCAGTGTCAACCACTCCTTACAATAAAATTCTTCCATACCAAACAATATTCTGGAGAATTTCCTCTTCAGTCTCATTCTTCCTACAGTGTGGCAAACAGAACAGCATACAGTACTCCATTTAGAACATGAAAGCCATAACAGCCTTTTCGCTGTCCACTATGTCCCCAATATGGGTGTCATTGCAAATTTGCTGATTCAGTTGAGCACATTACCATCCAGATTGTTGATATAGATGACAAACAACAACAGACACAGCAACGATCTCTGTGGCACCCCACTAGTCACAGGCCTGCAGTTAAAGAGGCAACCATCTACCACTCACTTGCTTCTCTCACAAAGCCATTATCTAATCTAACTTACTTCCCCGTCTTAAATGCCAAGCAGCTTTGTGTTTTAGATTTCTAGCAATTGCACCATTTGGCTTTCCTATTACAGGAAAAAAAACCTTATTACACTTCTGCAGGTCTCGATTTTAGTTCTTTCTGTGAAAGGAAATTCTTACCTAAAAGTAGCCAGTAAAGCTTAATAATTCTTGAGATGGGGGAATTGCTGAGAAACAAAACTGTAAGTACTTAGAGTCACACAGTAGAGAAAAGGGCACTCCGGTCTATGCTGACCATTCAACTATCTATTCATACATACTGTAATTACGTTATGTATAGTTAATTTACGTGCTTATTTAGATACTGGACCTACTTCCAGGAGTCCAGATTCCACCCTCTGCATGAAAATGTTCCTCCTTAGACTTCTTCTAAACATCTTCACTTTTTCTGAAACCCTTTAGCTTTTCTCACTGCCGTTTTGGTGGAAATCTTTCTATGAAAGGCTCATAATTTGCATACCTCATCTCCCTTGTTCCAAGGAAAACAACCCCAGCATCTCCATTCACTCCAGCCAAACCAGGCAATATCCTAGAGAGTCTGCTCTTCAATCACATCATAGGAGAAAAAACCTACCGCAAACATCCCTCCTAAACTTTCCTCCAATCAGTATAAAATTATGTTCCTTTCGTAATAAATATTTTTGCTCTGGGAAAAAAAATCTCTGCCTATCCACTTTATTTATGCATTATCATCTTTTATCTTTCTATCAAATCACCTCTCATCCCAATTCGCTTCAAAGTGAAAAGACTTAGTTTGCTCAACCTCTCCTCATAAGACATGCTCTCTAAACGAGCCAGTATCCTGGTAATTCTCCTCTTCACCCTCTCTAAAGCTACCACACCCTTCCTATAATGAGGCAACCAGACCAGACCACAATATTCCAAGTGTGGCCAAACCAGGGTTTTCTGGAGCTCTATCGTTAACGCATGACTTTTAACCTCAATCTCCCAATGAATGAAGGCCAACACATTATACACCTTCTTAACCATCCTATCAACTTGTGCAGTAACTTTGAGGGATCTAAAGCATAGACCCTAAGATCCCTCTGTCCCTCTACACTGCTAAGAATCCTGCCACTAAATCTGCATTCTGCTTTCAAGTTTGGCCTTTGAAAGTGTATCATTTCACACTTTTCTGGATTGAACTCATTCTGCCACTTCTCAGCCCAGCTCAGCATCCCATCAATGCCTCGTTGATACCTACAGTGGCGTGCAAAAGGTTGGGCACCCCGGTCAAAATTTCTGTTACTGTGAATAGTTAAGTGAACAGAAGATAAACTGATCTCCAAAAGTCATAAAGTTAAAGATGAAACATTCTTTTCAACATTTTTAAGCAAGATTAGTGAATTATTTTTGTTTTGCATAATTTTAGAGTGTTACGAACTGTAACGTTTTAGAAACAAATCAGCAGCAAGAGATTTCACACTGAGTCCAGTGTTAATGTTAACAGGTGCTCTTAAACTAATAGTCTCAGCAAACGACCGCAGGTTCATAACACTTCCCCCCAAAAAGGAAAATTTTGATCTAAAATAGCAAAATTTTAGCTGCAAACTACAGTATGTGAAACAATACATGTATGGTTATCATATAGCATACTACAGACTAACATACGCATTACAGAAATGTATACATCAAAATAAATTCCACATCACTCTAAAAAATACATTGCAAGCTTAACATCTAGAAAGGAAATCCACAATTATATTATCCTTGCCTTTAATGTGAGTTATCATAATATCATATTCCTGCAAAATCAAACTCCAATTTAACAACCATCTGTTTACGTCCTTCACCTTACTCAGAAACACTAATGGATTGTGATCTGTACAAACTACAAGTGGTTTCTGAGCTGGGCAAACATAAACATTAAAATGCTGCAAAGCTAGAATAAGTGACAATAACTCTTTCTCTACGGTGGATTAATTTCTTTGATGCTCATTGAATTTCCTTGAAAAGTAAGCTACAGGATGTCAACACCATCATCCTCCTTTGAAGAAGGATGGGATGCATCATCATGCTCCTGCAGCTTCATCACTGGCATCCACAGCTACAGAGAATGGCTTTGCAAAGTCAGGTGACTTGAGTACAGGCTGGTGACATAAAATGGCTTTCAATTTATCAAATGCCTCCTGTTCTGTCCAAACAAACTTTTCACCCTTTTTCAGGAGGTTGATCAAAGGGAGAACAATATCAGCAAAGTTCTTACAGAACTTACGATAATATCCAACCATTCCCAGAAACTTTCTAAGAGTCTTTTTACCAGTTGGAATGGGAACTTCAGAAATTGCCTGAACTTTTGCCTGAACAGGAGTCAGCCAGCCATGAGACAATGAAGGCAGAAAAGTCCCTGACACATCATCAAAACCTGAATCCCGATTTTGGCTATCATGGGTAGCAGAATCATGCTGCACAGAAATATCTGCATTGGCTGACTTCTTAGCCATTCTTCAAGTTACTGCGCAGGAGGGATAAATGTTAGAATCTATCTTTGAATCATCAGTGACTGGCTTAGCTGTCAGCTGCACTGCAGGAACAACTTTACCATCTGCTAGGTCATTTCCTAACAACAGAGAAACACCTTCCACCAGTAAACTGGGTCATAGTCCTATTTTAACAGATCCTGAAACCAACCCTGACCCTAAAGTTACCTTGTGCAGTGGCACAGGAACAATCCTGCCCTCAATGCCTTTAATAAGATTTACCTCACCAGTGGCAGTCTCATCACTAAACTTCAGAACACTGTCTAATATAAGTGACTGAGAAGCCCCAGTATCTCAAAGAATCTTCACTGGTACTGGGGTTGACCCTTCATTCACTGACACAAACCTCCTTTTCCTTCTTCTTCTTCAGAAGGGAACAATTAGCCATAATATGACCAGCTTTCCTACAATAATGACAAGTAAGACCAGAATATTTCTCCTTCACTTGCTTCCCTTCATCCTTATCTTTGTCACTAGACATAGATTTAATTTCTCATTTACCCTGACTGTCCATGCTACTCTTTTGGAAGGTCTTACTCAGCACAAACTTAGCCTTGTGGGTGAGGGCAAACTCATCTGCTAATCTAGCAGACTCTTGCAATGTGGCAGCATCCTTTTCATCTAAATGTGCCTTTATGTCATTAGGAATGCATCCTCTTATGTTCTTCAATTAAAACCAGCTCTTTCAAATTGTTAAAGTCATCACTCACAATTTTAGATGTACACCATCGCTCAAAGCACACAAACTTCTCATAAGCAAATTCTACATAAGTCTGTTCACAGATTTCCTCAAATTTCTAAACCTTTGCCTTTAGGCTTCTGGAACCAGCTCATAAGCTTTAAGTACAGTTTGTATCACAATCTCATAATTCGCTGTATCTTCAACTGACAGGACAGAATAAGCCTGTTGTGTCTTACCCTTCATTACATTCTGTAACAGAACAGGCCAACTAACTTTTGGCCACTGTAGGTTGAAAGTATTTATCAACCTCAGCTTCATTAAATGGAGGGACCAATTTAACTTCCCAACTGGCCACAAACTTCTCACCAGAGTCAAACGCTAGACCCCTTTGCTGTAGATTGTCTAACTTCTCTAGCTCAAACCTCCTTTGTCTTTCATTTTCTCTTTCGGCAGCCTCCAGCTGCATTCGTTATCATCTCTCTTCAACCTCTAACCTAATCTAAGTTTCTCAAAATTTATTTGTTCCAGCTTTAACTGGATCTTGAAGTGATCTAGTTTATGTTCAAGAAACAATTCCAATGCCCCCCCCCCTTCAAACGCCTTCATAGATACACAGTGCTCAGCTATTCTCCTCTGAATCTCTGGCATTCTCATAGACTGCTTTACCTCAGTAAGGTTCAGCTCTTTAGCAATAGTCAACAAGTCATCCTTCTGGCATCCCCTAATGTCACAGGGGTTGGCGCTTCCAGAAATGCATCAATATCCATTGCTGCTGGTTCCCACACACAAATCAATCAATAGGGAAGTAGCCAATGAGATCGATAATCAATCAATGTGCCAATTTGGTTCATATCCCAGATGAGCCCCCAATTTTGTTATGAACAGTAATATTTTAGAAACAAATCAGCAGCAAGAAATTCCACACCGAATCTGGTGTTGATGTTAAACCATTCTCTTTATTAGTATCTACTTATAGTAACCAAAATATATAAAATATAACAGTGTTATGTGTATATATGTGTGTAAGCATAACTCCCAACTATTGAGCTTGGGAGAACAAGGCTTTTAGAGTCTTGAGATGGTAAAATAGGAAAGTTCAGTCCTCCATGTTATAAATGATGGGAGAGAGATTTTTGTAATCCACATTGTAATGGAGAGAGAAGGTTAGTACGAAGTATTCCACAGATTCCACGTCAAGTAAACAAAGTAATAGTCACCGTAGATCTTGTCTGTCATGTCATTTCAAATCAACGTATGAATTATCACCAAAACGGCCTGTCATAAGAATATCATCTTCGAGTGGTTACCACACAACATACCCAGGCAAGGATTAACACACAAGCAGTCCCACAGGATATTCCAAAATCCACTCCTATGGATCATACGAAGTGACAGCCACTTATCCGTTATGCTCTGTGTGCTGATGATCAACCCACCCTTCTGGGCATAGGAGTTCCAAACTGAAGCTACCGGCTTTTTTTCTCTCTCTCTCCTTCTCCCTCTCCCTCTCCCTCTCCTCTCCCTCTCCCTCTCCCTCTCCCTCTCCCTCTCCCTCTCCCTCTCCCTCTCCCTCTCCTCTCCCTCTCCCTCTCCCCCTCCCCCTCTCTCCCCCTCTCCCCCTCTCCCCCTCCCCCCCTCCCCCCCTCCCCCCCTCCCCCTCCCCCTCCCCCTCCCCCTCCCCCTCCCCCTCCCCCTCCCCCTCCCCCTCTCCCCCTCTCCCCCCTCCCCCCTCCCCCTCCCTCCCTCCCTCTCTCTCTCTCTCTCTCTCTCTCTCTCTCTCTCTCTCTCTCTCTCTCTCTCTCTCTCTCTCTCTCTCTCTCTCTCTCTCTCTCTCTCTCTCTCTCTCTCTCTCTCTCTCTCTCTCTCTCTCTTTAAACCCAGTGGTAGCCTGTGACTGACAGCATAGTCCGTCTGACATCATAGTCCGTCCTCACTCAGGCGCTCTTAAAGTAACAGTCTCAGTAAACAACTGCAGGTTGGTAACAAGAGTGAAAAAAGGAAAGGAGCACCATGCAAAGGTTTGGGCACCCCAAGAAATTTGAGCTCTCAGAAAACTTTTACCAAGGTCTCAGACCTTAATTAGCTTATTAGGGCTATGGCTTGTTCATAGTCATCATTAGGAAAGGTTCAGGTGCTGCAAATTCCAAAGCTTTATAAATACCCTGACTCCTCAAATCTTGTCCCAACAATCAGCATCCATGGGCTTCTCTAAGCAGCTGCTTAGCACTCGGAAAATTAAAATAAATGATGCCCACAAAGCAGGAGAAGGCTATAGGAAGATAGCAAAGCATTTTCAAGTAGCCATTTCCTCAGTTCGTAATGTAATTAAGAAATGGCAGTTAACAGGAATGGTGGAGATCAAGTTGAGGTCTGGAGGGCCAAGAAAACTTTCCAAGAGAACTGCTCGTAGGATTGCCAGAAAGGCAAATGAAAACCCCCATTTGACAGCAAAAGACCTTCAGGAAGATTTAGCAGACTCAGGAGTGGAGGTGCACTGTTCCACTGTGCAGCGACACCTGCACAAATATGACCTTTATGGAAGATTCATGAGAAGAAAACCTTTCCTGCTTCCTCACCACAAAATTCAGCATCAGAAGTTTGCAAAGGAACATCTAAATAAGCCTGATACATTTTGGAAACAAGTCCCGTGAACTGATTAAGTTAAAATAGAACTTTCTGGCCACAATGAGCAAAGGTATGTTTGGGGAAAAAATGGTGCAGAATTTCATGAAAAGTACACCTCTCCAATTGTTAAGCATGGGGGTGGATCGATCATGCTTTGGGCTTGTGTTGCAACTAGTGGCATGGGGAACATTTCACTGGTAGAGAGAAGAATGAATTCAATTAAACACCAGCAAATTCTAGAAGCAAACATCACACCATCTATAAAAAAGTTAAAGATGAATAGAGGATGGTTTCTACAACAGGATAATGATCCTAAACACACCTCAAAATCCACGATGAACTACCTCAAGAGGCGCAAGCTGAAGGTTTTGCCATGGCCCTCACAGTCCCCCAACCTAAGCATTATCAAAAATCTGTGTTTAGACCTCTAAAGAGCAGTGCATGCGAGACGGCCCAAACATCTCACAGAACTAGAAGCCTTTTGCAAGGAAGAATGGCTGAAAATCTCCAAATAAGAATTGAAAGTCTCTTAGCTGGCTACAGAAAGCATTTACAAGCTGTGATACTTGCCAAAGGAGGTGTTACTAAGTACTGACCGTGCAGAGTGCCCAAACGTTTGCTTCGGGCCCTTTTCCTTCTTTGTTATTTTGAAACTGTAAATTTTGAAATAATAAAGTAAACTTGCTTAAAATGTTAAAGAAATATGTCATCTTTAACTTTATGCCTTTTGGAAATCAGGTCATCTTTTACTCACTTAAGCTATTCACAGTAACAGAAATTTTGACCTGGGGTGCCCAAACTTCTGCATGCCACTGTACAACAACCTTTTACACTATCCACAACACTACCAACCTTTGTGTCATCTTTAAACTTACTAAGCCATCTTTACACTTCCTCATCCAAATGATTTATAAAAATCACAAGGACCTGGAACCCAAGAACAGATCCATGTGGTAACTCTCCTCCACGCAGAATACATTCAATCTACTATGATACTCTGCCTTCAAACCAATTCAGCCAGGTTTCCCTGAATCACTTACACAAGCACAAAGTGCACTGCAGATGCTGTAGTCAAAGCAACACGTGCAACTGGTCCTGACAAAGGGTCTCAGCCCAAAACATTGACTGCTCGTTTTCACGGATGCTGTCTGACCTGCTGAGTTCCTCCAGCTTGTTGTCCCTGAATCACTTACCTCCTGATTTTCTGAATGAATCTACAAAAGTTCGAAGTAAATTTATTACCCTAATACATATATGTCGCCATATCTAACCTTGAGATTCATTGTCTTGTGGGCAATCACAGTTAATACAACAGGACAGACAAACAACCAACATGCAATAGATGACAATGTGCAAGAACAAAAAGAAAGATGAAACAATAATAATAATAATGAGAAATGAAATGAGAACATTGAAATGGCAGAAACCTTAAGAGCAGAAATAGCCTGTCTAATGAAGTATAAAATAGTCAGCTATGGGTAACTTTAGGTAATTTCTAAAGTAAGTACATGTTCGGCACAGCAATGTGGGCCGAAGGGCCTGTATTGTGCTGCAGGTTTTCTACATTTCTATGTTTCTAAAATGGATAACCCAAGCAAGAAAGTTAAGAGAAAAGCCAAGGAAATACTAAGGAAAAATAAAGTTCATGCAAGATGCGATCAACCTGACAAAAGCATTGTAGAATTTATAGATGCAGTAAAACAAAAGCCTGCTGCATACAAGGGTAGACTAAATAGATAGGTGAAATGAACCAGACAATGAAAACAGAATTATCAGTTCAGAAACAATGAGAAACGTTTATACAGGACATTGAAACTAAATTCAACACACCAAGATATCACCAACCCTAGCACAGAATTACCAACAGGCACAGAGATATGAACTTTTGTTCTAATATCTGATCAAGCAGGGAGATACACAATCAAAAAACAAACTGGAATCAGGAGAAAAAGAGAATGATTGAAGAAATGCAAACACCTGAAGTTACAATGGATATGCTAAAAGTGGTTATAAAAATTACCCAGAACTAGAAAAGTACTGGCAGTGAAAATATTCAAAATTATTGGTATAAATAATTACTTGTCTTCATCTGTACTTTTTAATACATATTGTCAACTTTCTTAAAAATCCTGAAAAAGAGCCTGAATTTTTGACAGAAGGTAAAACCTACCTCTTACCTGAAGGAGACATCACAAATGACCCATCAGAATATTGTCCTATTACTTGTTTACGAACTAGTTATAAAACTGTAACATCATGTATCTCACAACTAAACACCACTCATTTGGATAACCACAATATATGTACAAAAGAGCAGAGAGGACTCCGTAAAAGTGTGAAGGGATGTAAAGAACAACTGATAATAGATTACATAATTATAAATCAAACCTGGCAGAAATCTTTCATGTTGCTATATTGACCACCAAAAAGAATTTGATTCTGTCCCTTAAGTTCTTAATATATATAAGCTAGAGCCAATACTTGTGAAATTCCTACAACATCTGATGAAGCATTGGCGTACTATAATCACCCTATCTATTAACCGATGGATGAATATGAAACATATAAGTATCTGGGATATCAACAAGCAAAGAAAATAGATCTTAGTATGATAAAGGGAAAACTTTTGACAGAATTTACTTCCAGGCTTAAGAAAATCTGCCAAACAGAGCTCGATAGTAAACATATAACAAAGGCAATAAACACTTTCACTGTACTTATGTTAACATATTCTTTTGGCATAATGTCTTGGTCCAAAACAGATCCAGAAAATTTACAAAGAAAAACCAGAACTGAAATGACAAATTTCAGAAAACAATGCATACACTCAAATGCACTGAGACTAACACTACCTAGGACAGAAGGAGAAAGAGGAATAACAGACAGTAAAAAAATTTACACAACAGTCAGATAAAACTTCACAAGATATATTTTCATCAACGAAAACAGGATTCAGCACTCCACGTGAGAAAATGGAATTCTGATAAGAAGTACACACCGCTGAGCTTAAATGAGAGCACAACCCAGACAAATGAAGAAATTATCACTATAGAAGAAGTTAACCAATGGAAGAGCATAACCCTCCATGGAAGACACCCCCACATCCTGAGTAGACTAGTGGAATCTCAGATGGAGATGAGGGGGCATACAGGATCGAGATATACCAGTAGGTGAGTGGTGTCGCAGCAACTACCTTGCACTCAACGTCAGTAAGACCAAAGAGCTGATGGTGGACCTCAGAAAGGTTAAGACAAAGGAACATGAACCAGTCCTCATAGAGGGGTCAAATGTGGAGAGAGTGAGTAATTTCAGGTTCCTGAGTGTTAAGATCTCTGAGGATCTAATCTTGTCCCAACATATCTATGCAGCTATAAAGAAGGCAAGGCAATGACTATATTTCCTTAGGAGTTTGAGGACATTTGGTTTGTTACCTAAGACACTCGAAAACTTCTACAGATGTACTGTGAAGAGCAGTCTGATAAGCTGCGTCACCATCTGGTATGGGGAGGGGGTGAGGGGCCACTGCACAGGATCGAAAGAAGCTACAGAAACCTGTAAAACTAGTCTGCATCATCTTGAGTACTAGCCTCCTTAGTATCAAAGACACCTTCAAGGAGCGGAGCCTCAGATAGCATACATCATTAAGGACACCCATCACCCAGGACATGCCCTCTCCTCATTGTTACTGTTAGGAAGGAGGTACAGAAGCCTGAAGACACACTCAGTGATTCAAGGGGCATAATTTTAAGGTGATTGGAGTAGAGTATAGTGGGTGTGTTCTTTACACAGGCACTGGTAGGTGGGTGGAACACCCTGCCAGGTGGTGGTGGAGACAGATACGTTAGGGGCACTCAAGTGTATGATGGAAAATGGAGGGATACGTAGAGGAAACATTGATCTTAGAGTAGGTTAAAAGGTCAACACAACATCCTAGGCCGAAGGGCATGAAATGCGCTGCCACGTCCTGTGTTCTATGTATTTCATATTCCTTATTGTAATTATAGCATACTTTTGCATATTGCACTACCTTGCTGCAGCAAAACAACAAATTTCATGATGCATGTCAGTAAAAATAAATCTTATTCTGATTCTGAGTGGCAAAGACCAGTAAGGACTCGGGCTAATGGCTCCCCCAAGTCATCAGGTCCCAGATTCAGAGGTCCGAGCAGGCAGGATGCACAAGCACCAGTGACTCCCTGGGCAGCAAGCTGTGAGTGCAAGGCCTGGAGTTCAGAGTCCTCTCAACACCATGTCTTGGAGTTCAAGGTCTCATCATTAGTGAGTTCTGGGGTTGATAATGGAGATTGAAGCCTAAAGATCAAAGACCGAGGTCAAGGTCTGATGGCTAAAGTTCTGGGTCTGTGGGGATCCACTGGAGATGTCTTCAAGACAATGAGTTCACTGGAAGCTGGAGACCCAGAGGAGCCTTGTCCAGGAGTTGGTAGACAGTCTGTGTGTGTGTGAGTGGGTGGAAGGGTAGGAGGCTGGGGGGGTGAGGGGTGAAGAAAGTGGCTTGTTTTGCTGTTACTTGTTTGTTGCTGTTCTCTTGTTGTTGTTGCTGCTTGTGTTGGACTGCTGAACATTGTGGACATACTATTTTGGCACTATGGAAATGCTTGGTGACAGTTGTGTGCTGGCCCCAGAACAGCCTTCGGTTGAATTGATCGTCTTGGCCCGAAACATCAATTGTTTAGATGTTGCCTGACCTGTTGAGTTCCTCCAGTATTTTGTGATGGTTGCATTTCAGTGAATGTCTCAACTTTTGGTGAATAAATGAAATTAAATCTCTTATATTTTGGCCCCAGATAATGAAATGAAGTATCTCCTACCTGGCACCATATCTAACTGCACGGCCACCTTCAGGAATACTTGGACTGCACTCCAGTGAAGTCTTCTCTGCTCAATAATGGCTACGGCCCAGATTTGCTATGCCCACTTAGACGCTCAATACACTGTAAAAATCACCCTATCCTGGTATGGCCACTAGTCACAGACCCAGTCAGGAAAGCAACCTTTCACCACCCACTGCCTCCAGTCACCAGGAGGTTATGTTTAGAAGGGTTTATTTTCATAAGGTTTTATTAATAGGCTGTTTTCTTGGAGCGTTTTCTTCAAACACTACAGTCTGAGTGAGGGGTAAGACATCTTCTTGCACCAAGAGGACAAATCTTTGCACAAAGTGTTATAAATGTATGGATTTGTGATGCTCAGGCTGACCAGGCATCCTTAAGTCAGACAGCATTGACTTTTTGATAAAAGGAGAATTATACAGGTGGAGCTGAGGCAATGGATCTGCCAAAATCTCAGTCACTACACTTAACTGATTAATAGTTTGCTTCTGCTCTTCATGTTTAAATATGGTGCACAGAGGGTTAAAAGGCACAGTTTACTCATGTCTGCCACACTGCAGTCATGTATATCTCAGTACACAAAGGATAAATTGGATCAGTTAGACCATAAGACAAAGAAGCAGAATTAGACCACTTGGCCATCAAGTCCGCCCAGCCATTTGATCATGACTGATCCATTTCCCTCTCAACCCCATTCTCCAGCCTCCTCTCTGTAACCTTTCACAGGCTGACTAATCAAGAATCTATTAACCACCGCCTTAAATACACCCAATGACTTGGCCTGTGGCAAAAAATTCCACAGATTCACCGCTCTCTGGCTATAGAAATTCCTCCTTTATCTCCATGCTAAATGGATGCCCCTCTATTCTCAGGCTGTGTTCGCTGGTCATAGACTCTCCCACCACAGGGAACGTCCTCTCCATATGCACTCTATCAAGGACTTCAGCATTCAATAGGCTTCAAATAGATCCATCCTCATTTTTCTAAACAGAGTCATCAAACGCCCCTCAGATGATAAGCCTTTACTCTGGTACCACACAGCTAGTTGGCACCACAGTGCCATCTCATACTCATCTACCAAACACAGAAGGTGCCGGTAAACAATACTCTCCAGTCTGGTGGTGCACAGCACAAGGACTTCAGTGTGATAACACAACCCGAGCCAAAGCAGTAGTCAGCCACCTGTGTGTAAGCCTCAACTCTTAAGTTGAAGCTTTGATCAAGAGCTGTGCATTAAAGATCGGCGAATGCTGTGACACACTGGTGCAGTTAGTAGAGCCACAACTCCCTCCTCCAGAGATGCAGATACAATACTGATCTCCTCGATCTGTGTGGAGTATGTACGTTCTTCATGTGACAACACGGCTTCCCCCTGCTGCTCTGACTTCTACCACATCCTAAGGACATGCAGGTGGGTGGGTTGATCAGCTGCTGTTAATTGCCCCCTCATATGTACAGGAGAGATAGAACCTGGAGGGAGTTGATGAGAATGTGGGGGAGAATAATATGAGATGACTGCAAGATTAAGGGCCACTTGAATGATTGGCACAGACTGTTATCTGTGCTGTGTTACTTTTTCGAGAAGTTTACATCCGGGGTGGTTGCAATGAATTGTAAATTCACTGCCATTAATTAAGGAGATTAAAGGCAGAAATTTGTTCTAAATGAGATCAACAAATGGAAAATCTGAAGCTAGGTCAGCACTTTATAGTGATATGGACATGAATCTAGTTTAACCCACCAACCTGCACATCTTTGGGATGTGGGAGGAAGCGCATCAGGCCTCTGTGAAAGACCACGACTCAGCGGCAGCCAACCAGAAAAGGTTCCCTTTATCCCATTCTTTTCCTCCAGCCAATCAGCCACTGCCTCATCTGTGCTAGCATCTTTCCTGTAATACCATGTTAAGCAGCCTCATTTGCAGCACCTTGTCAAAAGCCTTCTGAAAATCTTAGTACACAACATCTACTGCTACTTCTTTCTCTATCCTGCTTGTCATTTCTTCAAAAAATTCCAATAGGTAAATTTTCACTTAAGTAAACGATGTCTGACTTCAGCCTATTTTATCATGTGCCTTCATGTATGTCAAAATCACATCCTTAACAATCGACTCCAATATCTTTCCACCCATTGAGGTCAGACTAATTGGCATATAATTTCCTTTCTTCTGCCTGTCTCCTTTCTTGAAGAGTGGAGTGACATTTGCAATTTTACAGTCCTCTGGAACCATGCCAGAATCTATTGATTCTTGAAAGATCATTACTAATATCTCCACAATCTCTTCAGACACGTTGTTCAGAGCCCTAGGGTGTACACCATCTGGTCCAGGTAACTTAACTACCTTCAGACCTTTCAGTTTCCCAAGCATCTTCTCACTAGTAATGGCAACTTCACTGACTTCTGCCCCAACACTCTCAATTTTCTGGCATACTGCTAGTGTCTTCCACAGTGAAGACTGATACAAAATACTTATTCAGTTCATCCACCATTTCCTCGTCTCCATTACTTCTTCTCCAGCAATCCAATATCTACTCTCACCTCTCTTTTACTCTTTATATATCTGAAGAAACTTTTGGTATCCTCTTTAATATTATTGTCTAGCTTACCTTCCTATTCCATCTTTTCCCTCATTATGATTTAGTGTTCACCTATGCATGTAGTATTTTGATGCCAGGGCTCTATTTCTTAAAGCCAAGCCTCTCCAGAGCTTGGAAAGCATTTGCTGTCTGTTGAAACAGCTGCAGGGGGTGGAGGGTAGGAGAGTAGGAGGACTGCCCTCTGCACTGGACGCGACTGGTGGGTTTCTCAGCAGCTGGTAGTACTGCTGCCCCACAGTCCCAGAGATCCGGCATCAATGCTGACTTGGGTGTTGTCTGTGTGAAACTTGCACTTTCTCTCTTGGGTTCTCTGGTGCCTTCACACACTCCAAAGACATGGGGGTTGGTGGGTTAATAGATCATTGTCAATTTCCCCAAGGCTGTGGGAGAATCAAAATGGAATTAATGGACATGTGAGAGAGAACGGGTTACAAGGATTGTGGTTCGGAAAGGTGAGTTATGGGACTGATAGGGAAGCCAGCCCAAACTCAGTGGACCAAACATCCTCCAGCTGTGTGGTAATAAAACATTACAGATAATAAAAATATCTCTAAAACACAAAATAATATCAAAGCATCTGGCCCAGATGGGATACCTGGCCAAGTAGTAAAGACCTGTGCCATTCAACTAGCTGTAGTGTTCACCGATATCTTTAACCTCTCACTATGGCAGACTGAGGTACCCACCTGCTTCGAGCAGACTTCAGTTACACCAGTGTCCATGAAGAATGTGAAAACCCTGCCTCAATGACTATCGTCCAGTAGCATTTACATCCACTGTGATGAAGTGTTTTCAGAGGCTGATAACTAAGCATCTCCTTCCTAAACAGCAACTTGGATCCATTCCAATTTCAAAGCTCAAAGTACATTTATTATCGAAGTATGTATATATTACTCAGCCTTGAGATTTGTCTCCTTACAGGCAGCCACAAACCCAAAAGAACCCATGAAAAATAAGACCAACGAACACCCAGTATGCAGAGAGAGAAAGAACACACTTGGCGCAAACAATAAAAGCAAGCAGCAGCATTCAGAGTGAAAATGAGTCCATGGACATGAAGTCTTAGTTGCTGAGCAGGCCCACAGCCTCTGCCTCAGTGCAGTAAAAAGTGGAGGAAATGTTGCAGAGCAGCAAGCAGAAGTGGGCCAACCCTCACCTCCGGTCCCGACACCCTGCCTTTTCAATCCATCCTGGTTAGCCTTTAAACCAACCAAATATAGGGTCATTCATTGCTCTGGGACCCCGACTCTGTCACATCAATACCTTCTGGGTCTCTGGCCTGTACCCTACCTTTTCAAGTCTTCCTGGCACTTAAATCAATCAGACCCCGCTCACAGTTTAGGTGGATGAGCTCCAAAACATTTCCACTCCGCATGCCCCAACTCTGTCTTGACCATGTCTCAACCTCGCTCTGACTACTTTTCCTCAAAAATGCCTTGACCGCACTCCGACTTTGCAGCACACCCGTGCACTCAATCTGTGTGTTTGGCCTCATCTTAGCATTGTTTTCAGTGACGGCTTACCATAATCTTTGCATGAAAAGTGTTATTAATAAAGCATTAATCGATTTTCTTGCTTTGGGAACTGCCAGTAAGTTGTTCCTTGATCTCAGTATACCAACTTAAACTGGACGTTTTTACCAGTGACAACAGGTTAACAGCAGATGCCACCTCATTGGTTCTCCACTCAAATCTGGAACATTTGGGCAGTGAAGATGCATACATCAGGAACCTTTTTATCAACTACAGCTTGGCTTTCAATACTATCTTCCCCTCAAAAAGAAAATCAATAACTCCAAAACCTCAGCCTCAATACCTCCTTGGGGAACTAGATCCTCAATTTCCACGCTAGCAGTCAGTTCAGATATTCAACGTCTCCTCCACAATCACCAGCAGCACAGGTGCACCACAAGGCTGTGTGCTTAGCTCCCTACTCTACTTAAGGACAGTTCCAATGTTGTATTTAAGTTGGCTGAGTTAAAGATGATGAGGGAATCAGCATTTTGGAGAGAGGTTGAAAATCTGGCTGAGTGGTGCCACAATAAAAACTTCACACTCAATGTCAGCAAAACCAAAGAGGACTATAAGAGGAGGAAACCAATAGTCCATGAGCCAGTCCTCATTGGGGGGGTCAGAGGTGGAGCCAGCAACTTTAATTTCCTCAGTGTTATTACTTCAGCCGATCCGTCCTGCCTCCAACTCATAAGGGCCATTACAGAAAAGCATAGCATTATCTGTACTTTCTTAGGAGTTTGTGAAGATTTGGCATGTCATCTCAAACTTTGATAAAATTATATAGCTGCATAGTGGAGACTATAGTGACTGGTTGCATCATGGCCTGATGTGGAAACACCAACTTCCATAAACCAAGAAGCTTACAAAAGGTGGGTTTGATATTGTCATTTAAAGCAAAATTGGATAGGTATATGGACAGGAAAGGAATGGAGGATTATGGGCTGAGTGCAGGTCGGTGGGACTAGGTGAGAGTAAGCGTTTGGCACGGACTAGAAGGGCCGAGATGGCCTGTTTCCATGCTGTAATTGTTACATGGTTATATAAAAATGAGTAGATCTAGCCCAGTCCATTGCAAATGAAACCCTCCCCACATTTACACACAGTCCAGCGGTTGTGGAGCATACGGATCTTGGACCTCCAGGAAGTGTCCGCAGCAGGGGTGACTGATAAGTTCGTGGAAGGAGATGAGTTATACTGCTCATGTTACATGCACATGCAGGTCAACTCTGAGCGATTATGCAGAAAGTTTGAAGTTAATAACTCATTGGGGTGATAAATGAAAGTAAGTGGAGGGGCAGGTAGTGTTGAGGAAGCAGAGTCTGCAGAAGGATCCAGACCATAGGTGTCAAACTCAAGGCCTGCGGGCCATATCCGGCCCGACGTACAATTATATCCGGCCCGCAAGATCATTTTAGATAGATCTATTATTTTAATTATTAATGTCCCGGCGATATGAAGCCTATGATATAAGTTAATACCAATCATAAAAATAATGCTTGCTTCATAAGTCTTCTTCATAAGAAACGGAATTTGTGGAAGTGAAACACTTTGTAGTTATAGCAGAGACTGAGACACATGAGAACAGGCTGAAAAAACGGAGGCAATGAAAGCTGCGTTCGCACACGTCCGACTGATCCGGCCCGCATGAAGCTGCATTTTGCCCAATCCAGCCTGTGACCTAAAATGAGTTTGACACCCCTGATCTAGACAGATTAGGAGAATGGACAATGAAGTAGCAGAGAAAATATAGTGTCAGGAAGTGAATGGTCACAGACTTTGATAGAGGAATGAAGGTGACTATTTTCTAAAATAGTCTAAACAGGGAGAAAATTCAAAAGTCAGAGGTGCGAAGAAACTTGGGAATCCTTGTGCAGGATTCCATAAAGGTCAACTTGCAGATTGAGCCGGTAGTAAGGAAAGCAAATGCAATGTCATTCAAGAGGACTAGAATATAAGAACAGGTATGTAATGTTGAGGCTTTTTAAGACATTTGACAGACCACCTATGGTTTAGAGTATTATGAGCAATTTTGGGCCCTTTATCCAAGAAAAGATGTGCGTATTTTGGAGCGGGTCCAGAGGGCATTCACAAGAATTATTCCAGGAATGAAAGGATTCATGTATAAGGGGAATTTGATGGCTCTGGGCCTGTGCTTGCTGGCATTTGTAGGGATAAGTGTGTTGGTTGGTGGAGGGGGGAGATGTGGGGGTGAAATCTCATTAAAACCTATCAAATATTGGAAGGCCTAGATAAAGTGGATGTGGGGAGAATGTTTCCTATAGTAGGCAGAGTCCCAGGACCACAGGCCCCAACCTCAAAATACCAGGATGTTCCTTTAGAACAGTGATGAGGAGAAATTTCTTTAGCCAGAGGGTAGTGAATCTGTGGAATTCATTTCCATAGTTGGCTTGGTGTTCAAGTCATTTAATATGCTTGTAGCAAAGGTTCATACATTTAGGAGGTCAGGGTTTACGGGAGGAGGCAAGAGAATGGGGTTGAGAGGAATAATAAATCAGCCATGATGAATGGTGCACCAGACTCAATGGGCTGAATGGCCTAATTCTACTGCTGTGATTTATGGTCTTGTAATACCAGTGCCCTGAAATTTAGGGAAGTAAGTATGAAGGTTTGAGGGGAAGTTCCCTATTATACAATTGGTGCTATCAGAAACGGTCAACCTTTTTCATTGGTTCTTCTCTCAACCCTAGAAGATCTGAAGGGAGATTGAAAACCTGGATGAGTGGTGCCACAATAACAATCTCTCACTCAATGTCAGTAAGATCCAGTAGCTGATTATTGACTTCAGGAGGAGGAAACCAGAGGTCCATGAGTTGAAAGTTCAAAGTGAATTTATTATCAAAGTACAAATATGTCACCATACACAGTCCTGGGATTCATTTTCTTGTGGACACACTCAGTAGAACCAAGAACCATCACAGAATCAATGAAAGACTACACCTAACAGGGCCAGACAAACAGCCAATATGCAAAAGACAATGAACTGCATTAATACAAAAGGGAAAATAATAATAATAATAATAATAATATAATAATAATAATAATAATAATAATAATAATAATAATAATAATAATAATAATAATAAATAAGCAACAAGATCAGAGGTGAAGAGGGTCAGCACCTTTGAATTCCTTGGTGTTATCACTTTGGAGGATCTGTCCCGCGTCCAGCATGTAAATGGAATTATGAAGAAAGGGTGGCGGTGCCTCCACTTCCTTAGGAGTTTGCAAAGATCAGCATGACATCTAAAATGTTGACAAACGTCTATAGATATGTGGTGGAGAGTATATTGACTGGTTGCTTCACAGCCTGGTATGGAAATAATAATGTCTTTGAATGGAAAATCCTACAAAAGTAGTGGAAATGGCCCAGTCGATCATGGGTAAAGCCCTCCCAACCATTGAGCACGTTTACATGAAGATCTGTCACATGCAAGCAGCATCCATCAGGGACTCTCACCATTCAGGACATGCTCTCTTTCCACTGCAGTCATCAGGAAGGTGGTACAGGAGCCATAGGACCTACAGCACCAGGTTCAGGAACAGTTATTACTCCTCAACCATCAGGCTCTTGAACCAAAGGGAATAACTTCACTCATTCCAGCAGTGAACTGTTCCCACAACCTATGAACTCACTTTCAAGGACCATGAATGCCCACAAGAAAATGAATCTCAGAGTTGTATAAGGAGACATATATGTACTTTGATAATAAATTTACTTTGAACTTTGAAAGTTTTCGCTATGGTATGGCAACGGATAGATAATGCTTGTTATTAAAGGAAATGTTGGGAAGAAGCTGCCATTGCTAAAGTCTAACAACACACACAAAATGCTGGTGGGACACAGCAAGCCAGGCAGCATCTGTAGGGAGAAGCACTGTCGACATTTTGGGCTGAGACCCTTTGTCAGGACTAACTGAAAGGAAAGATAGTAAGAGATTTGAAAGTAGTGGGGGAAGGGGGAAATGCAAAATGATAGGAGAAGACCGGAAGGGGTGGGATGAAGTTAGAGCTGAAAAGGTGATTGGCAAAAGTGATACAGAGCTGGAGAAGGGAAAGGATCATGGGACAGGAGGCCTTGTAAGCGAACAAGTGCTACACCTGCCCTTACACTTCCTCCCTCACCACCCTTCAGGGCCCTAGACAGTCCTTCCAGGTGTAAATAATTGGGATTTCTTTGTCTCCCAAAGTCAGTCCCCGCACCGGTAATCCTACATCCCTGCAGTTTCTGTCCTCAAACTGTTAGACAATCCAATCCTCTGTGTCAACAAAAGTGTTTGATGCCCTTTTCAGTCAAGCTGTGCTCCCATATGTGATATGATGGAATGATGAAACCTGAAATGTAAACTGTATAATTGGAGCTATTTAACAGGTGTATTTTATCACCTGCTGGTATCTTTGTTTTTAGAAGTATAATGTACTTTGATTTGGCAGAGATTCTGCCAGTAGAGGGTCTTCTACCAAGAAGAAAAATAAAGAATACCAGTAAACTTATTAGAAGATGAGAAGACAAATAGGTCAACATGTAGCTGATGGGCCAAAGGGCTCTGCTATGACACTGACATAAAAGTGAACTGCAAAACTTCTACAAGTATGTGAAACATACAGTGGAGATCCAAATGATGTCACAGTCAGAACTGAACTGGAGTTAAAATGGAGCCAAGTAGTGGCAGCACAGTTATATAAATGCAGTACTTTGGACCAGTCCAACGAAAAAGGAGGAATGAAAGGGAATTAATGTGATTGAAAGCCAGTCAACCATGGGGCTTGATAATCTGAATCCCAGGGTGCTAAATGCGGTAGCCATGGAGACCGTGTTTGCATTGGATTCAAATTTATCGATTATGGAACAGCTGCTGCAGATCAGAGAGTGATAAAAGTACCAACCCACAGGAGAGAGAAAAACAAGGACTAGTTGACCTAGATTCAGTAGCAAGGAATCAGAATGGAAGTAATAAGGTTTCAGAATCAGCACAGTTGGGCAAGTGATACAGCCACTGCCTCAGAGTTCAATCCTCACCTTCGATGCTGTGTGTAGTTCACATGATTCCAAACATGCAGAACCAGATTTATTTATTTATTTATCTATCTATCTCGTCTATATGGAGCATTCAGAGAAAGGCATCGTTTGCATTGACAAACAACACCATCTAAGGATGTGCTGGGGGCCACCTGTGAGTGGCACCATATAGCACAGCAGCAACATAGCATACCCACAATCAAATAGTAGCAAGGAAACCCTTTACTCCCTCTCCCCACCCACTCACACACAAAGATGCTCCCCCATGCCCAGCCTGTTACCTTCACTGGACTCTCAGACACTGATCTCCATCTCTCCCAGAGATCTCAGACACCGATCTCCATCCCTCCCAGAGATCTCAGACACTGATCTCCATCCCTCCCAGAGATCTCAGACACTGATCTCCATCTCTCCCAGAGATCTCAGACACTGATCTCCATACCTCCCAGAGATCTCAGGCACCGATCTCCATCCCTCCCAGAGATCTCAGACACTGATCTCCATCTCTCCCAGAGATCTCAGACACTGATCTCCATCTCTCCCAGAGATCTCAGGCACCGATCTCCATCTCTCCCAGAGATCTCAGACACCGATCTCCATCTCTCCCAGAGATCTCAGGCACTGATCTCCATCCCTCACAGAGATCTCAGACACTGATCTCCAGCCCTCCCAGAGATCTCAGGCACTGATCTCCATCCCTCCCAGAGATCTCAGGCACTGATCTCCATCCCTCACAGAGATCTCATCTCAGGCACCGATCTCCAGCCCTCTCAGAGATCTCAGACACTGATCTCTAGCTTTCCCTGTGGACTCATACACTGATCTCCATCTCTCCCTGACACTGATCTCCAGCTCTCTCAGACACTGATCTCCAGCTCTCCCTGACACTGATCTCCAGCCCTCTCAGACACTGATCTCCAGCTCTCCCAGGGGACTCATAGACGTAGGGCCTTGGCCATTTGACTTCCGATTGACCTTCAGGCTTTGATCTTCCATACCAACCCCAGGAATCTCCCTGAACTCCAGACTTGGCAACTCTCACACTTAGGGGATCAGATCATTGGCCCTCATGCCTCCTGATCCTGAAACCAATTGACCTGGGGTCCTCAATGTTCCTTGTCCACAGTGTTGCTGGCCTGACATCCATCCACAGATGTCCTTCATCACACATCTATCTACATCACTGGCCTTCAACCCCTAAGCACAGATTGAAAGCCTTGTGATCCAGCCTGATCTCTGCGAACACATCCCTGTGCCTAACATTAACCCGGTCCCTAACACCAGTCTCTGTCCCCAGAACCTAAAAGAACAACTAAGACACTGCCATGACCTTGATGGAGACCGAAGCTTGTTACCACCTCGACCAGTTGAATCTGTTTCTCCTGTTTACAGGAGAGCAGCAGAATGTGGGCAAGTGTATAGAATCAAATGGGATTGTACCTGGGATTAAGTGTACCAGGATTCACCTTGAACTCAGAGGATTAAACATGTGGAATTGATATGGAAGGATTGTGGATGTGTTGAGCAATTGAATGGTGGAAGAAGCTTAAAGGGCCAAATGGCTTCACCTACTATTATTGTCTATGTTTCAAGAAGTCTCACACAATGGCTCAGTCCTGACATTGGGAGATATCTGGGTGGTGTTTGCATATTCTCCCTGTGACTGCATGGGTTTCCCCAGCTGCTACAGTTTCATCTCACATCCCAGATACATACAGGCTGGTCAGTTAAATGGATGCTGTCGAGTTCAGGTGAGGGAAACGATGGGCGTGAAGGATTCAGGCAAATAGGGAGAGGAGAACTGTGAACTGATGGGATGGTCCTGTTGTGGGCTGCGAATGCTGTAATGAGTAAGGAAGAGGAGTGAAGGTGTCAGAGAATAAAGAAGAGGAGAGATAAAGATGAGGCACGGCAAGAAGGGGAGGAGGAGAGCTGCGAAGGAAGAGATGGAAAGTGAAGAAGTGAAGAATGAAAAGGACAGAATGCAAGAGGAGAATGGAAAGAAAGCATGAACAGAGAGAAAACAAGGAAAGTCGACAGAAAGAGGGGTAGATAGATAGAGAGGGCTAGATAGAAATAGGGCAGACAGATAGAGCGGGGTAGATAGAAATAGGGGTAGGTAGATAGAGAGCGGTAGATAGAAATAGGGGTTGGTAGATAGAGAGCGGTAGATAGAAAGAGGGGTAGGTAGATAGAGAGCGGTAGATAGAAAGAGGGGCAGGCAGAAAAAGGGGTAAACAGATGAAAAGGGAGGCTTAGAGTGCATGGGAAGATGGTTGACTGGGTGAGAAGAGAAGATTAGAAGGAGATGCAGGGAGAGGATGGTGTGAGAATGAGAGAAAGGAGTAGAGGGACTATGAAAATATTAGGAGATTTAATGAGATGGTAAATAGTGATTTTAAAAAAGACGAGGGTCTGAAAGTGGGGTAATAAATTATAAGGGTATATGGATGTGGATGGAGGAGTGATGAGGGAGATAAAGCATGAAGGGAAGGGGGGAAGATTAAGGATTGGGGGGGGTGGAGTAAAGTGGGAGGAGGAGAGAAGCACATTGGCGGGGCCAGCTGGAAAACAGAGGTGAATGTGCTACTGTAAAGTGCAGCTGACTAGTTTAAACACAAATCTCGTTGCTTTCAGTTATCTAAACAGAACTACATTATCACAATGTCAGCAGCTCATACACACTGCAGTAATACTGAGAAATGGCCTGGTTAGATCTAGCGGCCACCACATAAACACACACACACACGCACATACACACATATAAACACACAAGCACACAGACACACACACTCAAACAGACACACACACACACACACACATAAACACACTAGCACACAGACAGACACACACAGACACACACACTCAAACAGACACACACACACACACACACACACACACACATAAACACACTAGCACACAGACAGACACACACAGACACACACACATGCACACCAAATGAAGAGAGTTCTGTGTACTTACCTTATTCAGCAGCTGATACCCTGCTAAGTGAGACTGGTTTTGAGTGAACCACTGGGCAGTGATCACCTCTCCGTCTTCTGTCTCTCAGCTGCCTATTCAACCCTGCCCCCTAACTAAAAGCAAGCACAGTATTGGTCTGATAGAGCAATTCAAATGCCAGTTGTACCTTCCGCTGCAATAGATGGCTTCACTCCATTCATGTTCAGCCTCGCATCTGCAAACCTCACATTTGCTCAGTTCCACAATCTGTGGCTCCTTTCCAGCAACCTCTCCATTTATTTCACTATCTATTTACATATACCAACACTCACGTTTTATGCTACGTCATCAGGCTGAAAATCAGTCACAGGAAACTGGACCAAGATTCACATGTTTCTCACTTCGTTATTAATTTTTTTCTGTCATATTTAATTGTCCAATTCTACCGTTGCAATTGCAACAGGGCATTAATTAGAGTATGAACTGTGATTTCTCAAGTCTGTACAGGTTTATAGTAGGAAGATTTTTTTTCAAGCAGTAGATATTTCAATCGCTGTGTCTACAGATGTTAAGAAGTCACTGGCCCTGAGCCATTCTGCTAGTCCGTGGGACCATGGCTGATCGTGGACACGAACTGACAGCGTGGGATGTTTGAATTTCCAAAAGGCACTCGGTGAAGTCACACTCAACACATACCTTGTTCACAGCACAGGACACTATCCTGATCTGGATTGAGAAATAATGCAAAACCTGCCTCAGCACCTGATGGGAAAATCGTTAGCAACGTGGGGCCACAGTCATTGCTGTGATCCAGCAATTTAAGAAACTCTTAGGTAGGCATGTAGATCTTAGGTGAATGGTGAGCTATGTAGGAGGGGAGGCGTAGTTTGATTTATAATAGTTAAATGGTCAGTTCAGCATCATGGGCTAAAGGGCCTGTACTATGCTGATGAGCTTGCCTTGGTTGATGACAGTGTCTTTCATCCACCAACAGGAACCCATCCTTGCTCAGTGTGGAAGTGTTGGGATGGAGAGACATTCTGCCTCTGCTACAGTACACAGTGTGACTTTGTGGGGAGGCTATATCTCAGCACTGTCACATCCCACACCTAGATCCAGAACCTTGCCTTGGGACACCTAATCACTGTACTGTAATGCTGACTGTTTGTAGATGCGAGAGACCTGTAGACAATTCCTTTGGATTTAAGAGAGTCTCTGAGAAAGACATGACGTAAGGTGGGAGATGAAGAGTTGATTGGACCTATTGAGAGGACTGTGACTTTAACATCTGGACTCTCACTTGCAGATTGTGCTCTGAAATGTGAAGCAGAGGCCGTGGCTTCAGGACAGATGTCTGGGTGCAGTAGAAGACCTGAGACTGAAGGAGTGCACAGAGTGAGTGACATGTTGAGGATTTCTATGTGTTAAAGATGCAGCACCTCACCATCTTGGGCTGCTATTAGTCAGTCATGGGCAATGCTTCTCGTCATTCCTGCTACTGATCCCTGTGTCCTATTGAGCTTTCATCTTAATGGGGCATCAGAAATTGGATCAAAGATTAAATGTGACCAAAATAGAAAGCTTCAGTTTAAATTGATTCCAGTCCAAGCAGAGTCATGCAAGCCAATGGCCCAGAGCTTTTAATTTCTGCACTTAATTAATTTAAATTAAATTCTGTGGAAAACCAAAGGCCATTCATTGATCATCCCATCATAGCCAGCAGTGCATTACTGATTGCAGTCTGCTTGATTGCAATTCTAGAAGTCATCTTGTCAGAGTGAATCTTCCTTATGCTGATTATTGAATTCATGTCATTCTAAAAGAATTCTTTCATCATCAGATAATTCTCTAAAGGGAAGATGCATGTGAATCATGTACTGACAAATCACCGGGTACTTCAGACTCAGACAGGAGTGTGGGACAGGTCAGAAAGGGGACACCCAGGTAATAGATCAACAGGGCAAGCAAGGGGGCCAAATAATATCCTCTTACATCTTGTCTTCTACTGTACCAGAGCACCGGTGGAAGGACTGATGCTACACCTATTCAGTATTGACAGTTCTGCTTAATTACTCATGTGCCTGTGGCATCTAAAGTTATAAGTGAAGGTCATTACTCTAGAAATTTAAAATTATAATTCATGCTGGATACTGGCAATCACTGTGTGAGGCTATTCATCTGTGACACAGCGCGTGGTTTGAAAAGAACTCGGGTGCTTTGGGCTTTTTTCTTGGCAGGTGACAATCAGCGTGGAAGGTCATTCATTGGTGACACAGCGCGTGGTTTGAAAAGAACTCGGGTGCGTTCAGCTTTTTTGTCAGCAGAGGACCAATAAAAAGAGAAGAGGTGCAAGTAGAGTGGCCATCGTTGGAGTGGGGCATTATTTGGCTTTGGCTTAACAGGCTTAAGCAAGAACCGACCCGGGAAAGCACAGGTGGAGGTTTTAAGTAAATAAGAAAGTTACTAGTAAGTTTTTCTCCCCTGTTAATACATAACTAATGCACTGAGAATGGACCTGGAGATAGTGGTATGTTCTTTGTGTGAGATTTGGGAAGTTTTGGAGAGTTTCCAGTCTCACTGATAACCACATCTGCACAAAGTGCATTGAGTTGTCCCTCCCTAGAGACCATGTTAGGAACTGGAGCTGCAGCTGGATGATCTTCGGCTCATACGGGAGAATGAGGAGCTGATTGATAGGAGCTGCAGGGAGGTAGTCACCCTTAAGTTTGCAGGAGGCAGATTCCTGGGTAACTGTCAGGAGAGGGAAGGATAAGGACAGCCAGTGCAGAGTACCCTCAATAATAAGAATACCACTTGGGGTACTGTTGGCGGGGGGAACAACCTACCGGGGGAGTAAGAGGCCAGCTCTCTGGCTCTGTGTCTCAGAAGGAAAGGAGGAGGGGAGTGAAGAGAAGGGCAGTAGAGAAGAGAAGAGAAGGGTTTCCATTAATAGATGAGCAGAAATCAGATTTTGTGGACATTAAAGAGATACCCAGATGGTATGATGACTTCCAGGTACCAGGGTCAGGGAAGTCTCGCATCGGGTCCGTGGCATTCGAAAGGGGGAGTGTGAACAGCCAGAAGTCATGGTACATATTGGTATCAATGAGATAAGTAGGTCTTGACAAGAGGTCTTGAAGGGAGAATACATGTAGTTAAGCAGAAACTTGAAAAGCAGAATCTCCAGGGTCATAATCTCTGGATGGCTGCCAGTGCCCTGCACCAGTGAGGGTTAGAGTAGGATAATATGGCAGATGAATGTATGGCTGAAGAATTGGTACAGGGGCTAGGGATTCAAATTTCTAGATCATTGCTATCTCTTCTGGGGAAGGTATGACCTGTACAAACAGGGCAGGTTACACTTGAACCTGAGGGAGACCAATACCCTTGCAGGCAGGTTCACTAGAGCTGTTGCGGTGGGTTTAAACTAATCTGGCAGAGGGATGGGAACTGGAGTGACAGGGCAGAGGATGGGGCAGTTGGTCTACAAGTAGTTGCAGTGTGCAGTGAGACTGTGAGCAAGGACAGGCAGCTGATAGGGCAAAATAGCAGTCAGTGGATGAGTTAAAGTGTAACAGGCAGCCAAAATGAAAAAGGTGATGAATACTGAATGTTGTATTTGAATGCTTGGAGCATAAGGAATAAGGTAAATGATCTTGTAGCACAGATAGAGAGTGGTAGATATGTTACATGCATCTCAAGAGTTATGGCTGAAAGATCATATTTGGGATCTTAACATCCAAGGATGCACAGTGTACTACAAGGACAAGCAGGTAGGCCGAGGTGGTGGGGTGGCTCTGTTGTTAAAGAATGAAATCAAATCCTTAGAAAGAGATGACATAGGATCAGAAGATGTAGAATCCTTGTGGGTAGAGTTACGAAACTGCAAGATTAAAAAGACCCTGATGGAAGTTATATACAGGCCTCCAAACAGTAGCCAGGATATGGTCAACAAACTAAAACAGAAGGTAGAAAAGGAATGTCAAAAAGGCAATATCATGATAATCATGGGGGATTTCAATATGCAAGTAGACAGGGAATATCCGGTTGGTGCAGGATCCCAAGAGAGGAAATTTGTAGAACGCAAACTAAATGGGTTTTTATAGCAGCTTCTGGTTGAGTCCACTTGGGGAATGGCAATTCTGGATTGGGTGTTATGTAATGACCCAGATTTGATTAGGAAGCTTAATGTAAAGAAACCTCAAGGAGGCAGTAATCATAATATGAGGAGAAGCTAAAATAGTATTACATCAGTATTACAGTGGAGTAAAGGGAATTCTAGAGGCATGTGAGAGGAGCTTGACAAAGTTGATTGGGAGCGGACATTAGCAGAGATGATGGAAGAACAGCAATGGCTGGTGTCTCTGGGGGAAATTCAGAAGACATGAAAGATAGAACGCAAAGATGAAGAGATATTCTGAAGGGAGATGAGGCAATCGTGGCTGACAAGAGAAGTCAAAAACAGCATGAAAGCAAAAGAGACAGCATAAAATATAACAAAAGTTAGCAAGAATTTAGAGGATTGGGAAGCTTATAAAAACTAAGAAAAGTCAATTAAAGAGCAATAAAGAGAGAAAAATAAATATTAATGCAATCCAGCCAATAATATAAAAGAGGATACAAAAAATATTCATAAACATATGAGTAAAAGAGAGATGAGAATGAACATTGGACTGCTGGAACATGACACTGGAGAGGTAGTAATGGGGGTCAAAGAAATGGAGGAGAAACTTAAGAAGTATTTTGTGTCAGTCTTCAATGTGGTAAACACTAACACAATGCTGGAAATGTGAGAGTGTCAGGAGGCAGAAGTGAGTGTCATTGCTATTACTAAGGAGAAGGTGCTTGGTAAACTTAAAAGTCTGAATGTAGATAAGTAAACTGAACCAGATGGACTACACCAGAGGAAGCTGAAGATATTAAGGAGACATTAGTAATGATCTTAGAAGAATCACTGCATTCTTCAATGCTTCCTGACAACTAGAAAATTGCAAATGTCCTTCCACTCTTTAAGAAGGCAGCTAGGGAGAAGAAAGGAAATTATAAGCCAGTTAGAGGTTGGAAAGATGTTGGAGTCTATTATTAATGATGAGGGTTTAGGATACTTGGAGGCATATGATAAAATAGGCCAAAGTCAGCATGGTTTTCCAAAGGAGAAATCTTGCTTGACAAATCTGTTGGAATTCTTTGAGGAAATCTCAGGCAGGAAAGACCAAGGAGAACCGGTGGATGCTGTTTATTTGAATGTGCCAAAGGCGTTTGACAATGTGCTGCAAGTGAGGCTGCTAAATAAGACAAGAGCCAATGGTATTACAGGGAAGATATTATGCTAGATAGAAAATTGGCTGAATTGCAAAGAGTGGGAGTAAAGGGGGTCTTTTCTGGTTGGCTGCCGGTAACTAACTAGTGGTGTGCTCCTGGGATCGGTGTTGGGACCATTTCTTTTCACCTTGTATGTCATTGATCTGGATGAAGGAATTGATGGATTTGTGGCCAAGTTTGCAGACAATATGATGATAGGTGAAATGGCAGGCAGTGTTGAGGAAGGATGGTGTCTGCTGAAGGATTTAGACAAATTGGGGGAATGGGCAAAGAAGTGACAGATGAAATGTAATGTAGGGCAGTGATGCATGCACTTTGACAGAAAGAATAAAAGTGTGGACTGCTTTATAACTTGGAAGAAAATTTAAAAATCAAAGGTGCAGAAGGACTGGGGGAGTCCTGCAGGATTCCCTAAAGGTTAATTTGCAGGTTGAATTGGTAAGGAAAGCAAATGCAATGTTAGCATTCATTTTGAGAAGAATAGAATACAAAAGAAAGGACATAATGCTGAGGCTTTATAAGGCATTGGTCAGACCACACTTGGAGTATTGTGATCAGTTTTGGGCCCCTTATCTATGAAATTATATGCTGGCATTGGAGAGAGTCCAGAGGAGGATCCAGGAATGAAAGGGTTAACATATGAGAAGCGTTTGATGAGTCTGGGCCTGTACTCACTGGAGTTTGGAAGAATGACAGGGAATTTCATTGAAAACTATGGAATACTGAAAGGTCTGGAGAGAGTGGATGTGTGCAGGATGTTAGTGGGGGAGTCTAGGACCAGACAGCACAGACTCAAGGACATTCACTTAGAACAGAGATGATGAAGAATGTCTTTAGCCAGAGTGGTGAATCTGTGGAATCCTTTGCCACAGATGGCTGTTCAGGCCAAATCATTTGGTATATTTAAGGCGGAGGTTGATAGATACTTGATTAATCAGGGCGTTAAAGGTTATGGGAAGAAAGCAAGAGAATGGGATTGAGAAGGATACTAAATCAGCCATGATGGAATGGCCTAATACTTCCCCTATGTTTTTTGTCATATACCAGTGCAACAACACTGTCAGATGGGAAATTGTGGTATGCTGTTGGAGAGGCAGAACTGAAGAAAAGTACAAAGAGAAGAGGTTGATGGAGCAGGTTTTACTAAAGGCATACTGCAACATCAGTACTGAGGGAGCAATGAATTGTCAAAGGAGCAAGGTTAAAGAGGTGATGCACTGTAACCATTCTATGTTCCACTCGAACATATCACCTGCCCCTCTTCAGGGCCACATCTGTAGCCTGGGTCCCTGGAGAAGGACCACATGGTTCAATAGGAGATTTCCACCACCTGTGGGCATCACAGGAGCTCCAGTGTGTTCGGGATAGAAAGGGTTGTTATATTTCAAACTGTAAATTGTGTGAAATGTGGAATACTGTACTCACTGAGCAAACCTTCCTTGGGAAAGTAAAATCACGCAACATAGGCGACAACAAAGTTTCACTTCCAGATGAGCTCAATGCCTTCTCTGCTCACTTTGACTATCAAAATGTGGAGGAACCATCACAAATTCCCACACCCCCCGATGACCACATAATTTCAGTCTACGAGACCAATGTCCAAGCAGCCTTCAGGATAGTGAACCATCATCCAGTATCAACATGAAAATCATCCAGCCCGGATGTGGTATCTGGCTAAATACTAAAGACTTGTACTTACCAACTGGCTGGAATGTTCACTGCATTCTTTAATGTCTCACTTCAGTATTCTGAGGTATCCGCCTGATTCAAGCAGAGGATCAGGGATGAGAGGGTGAGCAAATTTACATTCCTTGGTGTTATTATTTTGAAGGATCTGTCCTGGGCCCAACACACAAGTACAATTATGAAGAAAGCACAACAGAGCCTTTACTTCCTTGGGAGTTTGTGAAGATTCAGCATGACATCTAACACTTTTACAAATGTCTATAGATGTGTGGTGGGGATTATATTGATTGGCTGCATCACAGCTTGGTCTGGAAAATCTTACAAAAAGTCGTGGGTATGGCCTAGTCCAAAATGGGCAAAGTACTCCCCACCATTGATCACATCTACACAAAATGTTGTCGCAGGAATGCAGTGTCCACCAACAGGGAGACCCCCATCACCCAGGTCATGCTCTCTTCTTGCTTCTGCCATCAGGAAGTTGGTACAGTAACTTCAAGACTCACACTATCAGGTTCAGGAACAGTTATGACCCCCTCGACCTTCAGACTGCTGAACCAAAGAGGACAACTTCCTTGCCTCATCATTAAAGTGTTTGCACAACCCTTGGACTCACTTTCAAGGACTCTTCATCTTTTGTTCTCAATAGTTACTGCTAATTTATTATTATTATTTCTTTCTTTCTGTATTTGCACAGTTTGTTGTCTTCTGCACACTGGTTGAACACCCAAGTTGTTGTGGTGTTTCATTGATTCTATTATAGTTATTATTCTATTATGGATTTATTGAGTATGCCCGAAAGAAAATCTCGATGTTGTATATGATGGTATATATCTACTTTGATAACAAATTTATTTTTAAGTTCAAAGTAAATTCTGGCCAATTATTGATAGAGCTCTGCTATCTCTCAAGTTCAATACTGAATAGCTGAAGATCTGTCTGAGAAGCAGTACTTAATTGCCAGACAGTAAAATGGAGAGATCCATTTAGTTGGATTGGGAAGTATTAAAAAATAATGGAACATTAAAGCAGAAAAAGAAAGGATTTACACAGTACCTTGAAAGCAGCAAAACATTCCAAGACCTTCATTGGGGCATTGTCAAACATGCTCCAATGATCTAAAACAGGGGTTCCAAACGTTTTTGATGCCATGAACCCCAACCATTAACTGAGGGGTCCATGGACCCCAGGCTGGGAACCCCTAATCCAAAGATATGTTGGTTTAGATGACAAAACCTTGGTCCAAGAGTTATGTGTTATCTTAAAAAGTAGAGAGGAGTAAAGACTGGGACAGAACGCAGAACAGAGAGGAAGGCAGGTAAGTAAGTATGGATGATACTGAACAGTAAGACTCTATGGGAGAAAAGATGTGTAGATGCTGTGAATGTGAAATTAAACGAAGTGTTGGATTAAGTCACCTGGACTGACAGCATCCAAGAGGTGACAACCAGAGCTAGTTTTTCAGGTTGAAGACCTTTCATCAGAAATGGGGAAGAGGCTCTAAGACACAGAGAAGGGACAGAGCTCTGAAGCCAAAGAAACTATCTGTGATAGACAGGGACCAAGAGAAAATAGGTGTGTTGAGACAGGGTGATGAAGGCTCATTCATAGCAGCTAATCTGACTGGAGTAAGTGTACAGTCAGAAAGCCAAGAACATGACCATTCTGTGCCCATCTGCACATCACATATATCTAACACTTGGCCCATAACATTCTATGCCTTGGGGATCAAGAAACTTCTAAAATGATGTGACTCTCTGCCTCTGCCATCGCCCTGGATAGTGTGTTCCAGATTTCAACTATCCCCTAGATCAGGAGTTCACAATCTTTTTAATATCACAGCCTCCTACCATTAACTGAGGGGTCCATGGACCCCAGTCCTAGATGAATGACCTTTTCCATGTATCCCCTCTAACCCTCTTACCTTAAGCCTATACCCCTTTAAACTTATATCCGGAGCAAATAACCCAAGTTTGTCCAGCTTTACCTTATATCATATGTCCTCCAATCCAAGTAATTTCCTGGTAAATCTTGTCTGCACCCTCTCCAAAACCTTCACATCTTTGCTAAAATGAAGTGACCAGAATTGAATGCAATCCTCCAGATGCATTTATAGTTTCATAAAGCTTTAATATATCCTATTGCAAATAATGGCAAGTATACCTTGCTCAAAGAGTAGTGCCAGATGTCAGTTAATCTGGACAAGTATGATATATTGCATTTTAAGGGGTCAAACGTAAGAAGAATGTAAACAGTAAATGGCAGAACCCTTAAGAGCATTGGTGTACAGGGGGATCTTGAGGTGCAAATCCATTAAAGTTGCAGCAGAAGTAGATGGGTGGTAAAGAAGACAAACAGACCCTTCTTTATCGGTCAGTGCCTTTGAGTATACATTTGGAATATTGTGCAGTTCTGGTCACCACTCTGCAGTGGTGATGTGGAACCTTTGGAGAGAGGACAATAAACATTTACCATGGTGTTGCCTAAATTCGAGAGTATAAGCCATGTACTGAGGTTGAACAAACTTGGAGTTTTCTCTGGAGCATTGGAAGCTGAAGATGGAAGTATATTAAATTATGAGAGGCATAGATAGAGTAGACAGTCAGAGTCTTTATCACAAGAATGGAAATGTGAAGCAGTAGAGGGCATCTGTGGAAGGGTGAAAGTTTGTTTTACACAGAGAGTGGTGCCTGGAACCCACTGTCCCATACAGATATGATAGAAACGTTTAAGAGGCATTTAGACCAACATAGAAACAGTTGGTGAATGGAAGGATATAGACTGTGTGCAGGTAGATAGCATCATGGTCAGCACTGATATCGTGGGCCGAAGCCCCTGTGCTGTTCTATATTCAATGACCAGTGGCAGCACAGAAGCTGGAGTGCATTCTGGACAGTAAAGATCACATTTCAATCCAATATTATTGTCATCATTGTAAAATTGTTTTAAAACTGTAGGAGCTCCCGAGTGGAAGATCATAGATTAAGCCCTCCTGCCATTGTGCACAAACAGCAATACTTGTTATAATGTTGGTAGGAATGTTCTGTTTAAATATATTTATTTTTTATCAATAACTGAAAAAGAAAAAAAAACTACAGCTGACACACATATAAATGGGATAAATGTTAATCTCCATACAGATTGTAATACATATTTGTGAATCTCCTCTGCACCTTCTTAAGAACAATCACATCCTTTCATAACTGTTATGGCCAGAATTAAACACAGTACTCAAAGTCAAAGTCTAGTTCATTGTCTTATGTACAAGTATCTATCGGCACAGTTACAATGAAAAAAATATTTGCATCAGAGACACACAGCATTATATAAGCAGCATTCTGAGACAAACATAAGTTAAACATATTTTTTGTAAGAAAGAACATAATTGGAAAAATAAAGCAAACTCTCAATTTCAGAATCAGGTTTATTACCACTGGCATGTGACATGAAATTTGTTAACTTAGCTGCAGCAGTTCAATGTAATGCATAATATAGGAGAGAAAAAAATAAAATAAAAAGTAATAATAAATAAGTAAATCAATTACAGTATATGTAGAGTGAATAGATTTTAAAAAGTGCAAAAAACAGAAATACCGTATTTTTTAAAAAGTGAGGTAGTGTCCATTTAGGGATCAGATGGCAGAGGGGCAGAAGCTGTTCCTGAATCGCTGAGTGTGTGCCTTCAGGCTTCTGTACTTCCTACCTGATGGTAACAGTGAGAAAAGGGCATGCCCCGGGTGCTGGAGGTCCTTAATAATGGACGCTGCCTTTCTAAGACTCCACTTCCTGAAGACGTCCTGGGTACTTTGTAGGTTAGTACCCAAGATGGAGCTGACATTTGGTCCATAACATCCTATGCCTTGGGGATCAAGAAGCTTCTTTCGGACCTGTGCAGTAGACCCCCATACTAGACAGTGATGCAGCCTGTCAGAATGCTCTCCACGGTACAACTATACAATTTTTTTGAGTGTATTTGTTGACATGCCAAATCTCTTCAAACTCCTAATGAAGTATAGCCGCTGTCTTGCCTTCTTTATAACTACATCAATATGTTGGGACCAGGTTAAATCCTCAGAGATCTTGACACCCAGGAACTTGAAACTGCTCACTCTCTCCACTTTTGATCCCTCTATGAGGAATGGTATGTGCTCCTTCATCTTACCCTTCCTGAAGTCCACAATCAGCTCTTTTGTCTTACTGACATTGAGTGCCAGGTTGTTGCTGCGGAACCACTCCACTAGTTGGCATATCTCTCTCCTGTATCTGAGACTCCACCAACAATGGTTGTTATCGTCAGCAAATTTATAGATGGTACTTGAGCTGTGCCTAGCCACACAGACATGTGTATATAGAGAGTAGAACAGTGGGCTAAGCACACACCCTGAGGTGCGCCAGTGTTGATCATCAGCGAGGAGGATATGTTATCACCAATCCACACAGATTGTGGTCTTCCAGTTAGGAAGTCTAGGATCCAATTGTAGACAGAGATACAGAGGCCCAGGTTCTGCAACATCTCAATCAGGATTGTGTAAATGATGGTATTAACTGCTGAGCTATAGTCGCTGAACAGCATCCTGACATAGGTGCTTGTGATGTCCAGGTGGTCTAAAGCCGTGTGGAGAGCCATTGAGATTGCATCTGTAATTGACCTATTGTGGCAATAGGTCCATATGTGGCTTAACTAAAGTTTTATGAAGTTGTACCAAGGCCTCCTAGTATTCAGTGCCCTGGTTAATGCAGGCAAGGATCCCACATACATTCTTCACCACTCCATTTACCTATGCTGCCACCTTTAAGGATATTTGGACGAAGACTCCAAGATCACAATGCTCCACTGTTGTTCCAAGGACCCTACAACTTATGGTGAAGGCCTGACCCTTTTCACACAGCCCCACAACATATCACCTTTGATTTCCTCTCCCCCTGCCTGCCCAAGTTACCCTCTGATCACCATCATACTGTAACCTAAGACTATTCTCAACATCACTAATGTCATCCACAAACTCCCATGTCCAATCCATTAATGCATATGACAGACACAGTTGCTCGGGTCTCAGCACTGATCCCTGTGTACACTACTGGTCTTAGTTCTCCAGTTGCAAACAACAAGCACAAGATGCTTACCAGGATGCTGTCTGAATTAGACGATATGTGGAGAGGTTGGACAAACTTGAGTTGTTTTCTCTGGAATGGCAGAGGATGAGACAAGACTGTTTGAGGTTTATAAGATTATAAGAGGCATGGATAAAGTAGATAGCTGGTAGCTTTTTCCTGGGTTTGATGGGTCTGACTCTACAGGCCATGAATTTAAGATGTGAGAAGGTGGTATGTGGAACAAGATTTTATTTATTTATTTATACACAGAAAGTGGTGTGTGCTTGCGATGCTCTGCCTGCACTCATGGAGGAGGCAGATACAATAGAGGTGTTAAAGAGCCTGAATGAAGGGTCTTGACCATTGACTGTCCAGTTAGTCAGATTCATACAGCATGGAGAAATGCCCTACAGTCCAACTCATTCATGCCCATTATGTTGTCCAGCAAGCTCAGCCCATCTACCTCTGGCACTTTCTCCTACATCATGTGAAACATATTATCCTGTGACACCAGTGCAGTCCAAGATTAAAAAAAAATACTATTAATAACAAAATAAATAAGTAGTACAAAAAATGAATGACAATGTAGTGCCCAGGGTTCAATGTCCATTCAGAAATATGCTGGCAGAGCAGAAGAAGTTGTTTCTAAATCATTGAGTGAGAGTCTTCAAGCTCCTGGACCTCCTCCTCAGTGGTATTAATAAGAAGGGGATCATCCTGGATGCCACCCCCTTGAGGCACGGACTGGTGGAGATGCCTTCAATGGGGGGTGTTCTGTTATGATAGAGCCGGCTGACCTCTTGTGACACCGCAATGGAGCCTCCATATCAGGCTGTGATGCCACATGTCAGAATGCTCTCCACGAGACATCTGTAGAATTTTACAAGACATCTCAAACACTTAACGAAGCAGAGTCACTGGTGTGCTTTCTTTGTGATTGCATTAATGTGTTGGTCCCAGGATAAATCCTTTGAGATGTTGACAGTCTTTCCACAAATGATGCAAGTGAGTTCAAGACATACCCTACTGTTCACTGTATGTCTTTCCCTCATTAGATCTCTGAAGAAGCAATACCTCATGTTAATCTGGATAGAAAGACATTTGCCAGTCCTCAGTCCATGTACCCAATTGGTAAAGACCTCCCCCACTCCCTGTAATTTTCCATAATCTTCTACTGCCTACAACACATCTTTTAATACTGTCTGAAAAATTACTAACCATGCCTCGTACATTCACATGCAAATCAGTTATATAAATTAAGAACACAAAGATCGCAGAAACAATCCATGTAGCACACCACTAGACACTGGCCTCCAATCCAATCCAAGAACAAGTCCTTCATCTCCCTCTCCTTCTGAATACTAGGTCAATTATAACTCAAATCACTTTCTCCTGCAGGATCTCATGCTAATATTCAAGACCAGCCTGCCATGGGGGACCTCGTCAAAAGCATTGTTTTTTTTTTAATTGATTTTTTTAATGAGTTTCTACAATGCGACAAAACAAAAAAAGTAAAAGAGGTTTATACAGTGTAAGACAAACATATCAAATGTACAGTTCATAACAATTAAGGAAAAGCACCCATAGTAAATTATTATAAAGTTAGTTACCACCCCACCCTCCCACTGCCCAACTCAAGCCAACCTTACGATATATAGAAAGTTAATCAGAACTTTTATCACCACAGAGCTGTATTTATAAAAATAAGATATATTGCCTACTACCCCCTGAACCATAAAATGTTTACACATAAAAAAACCATAGATCTTAACGGTAAGAAGCTGGAAGTAAGGGATTTAAATGCAAAAGAAAAAAAGGGAGGGATGCACCCTTAATCTAAAGGGGAATTGTGAAAATATTCAAGAAAAGGTCCCCACACCTTTTGGAACTTTATGTCCAAATTAAGAAGTGAGTAATGAACCTTTTCAAGGTCTAAGCAGGACATAATGTCTCTGAGCCATTGAGCATGAGTGGGTGGGGCAGCATCTCTCCACCTAAGAAGGACTACTCGTCTGGCCAAGAGAGAGGCGAAAGACAATGTACGATGCTTAGTCGGAGTCAGATGCACGTCAACTTCTCCCGAAGTACCGAAAAGAGCAATCAGAGGGTTAGGTTCCAAATAGCAATTAAGCATATGAGATAAAGTTAAAAAAAAATCTCTCCAGAATTTCTGCAAACTAGGACAAGCCCAATACTTATAAATAAGGGAAGCCTCGCTCCCTTAACACTTATCGCAACAGGGACTAAATATCAGGATAGATCCGCAATAATTTAGTTTTAGAAATATGAGCCTTGTGTACAACCTTGAACTGTAAAAGACAGTGGTGAGCACACAGAGAAGTTGAATTAACCGACTTAAGAACTGAATCCTAAACCTCGTCGGACAGAGGAAAATTTATATCACGCTCCCAGGCAGTTTTAATTTTGTCAAAGGGGGCTTGCCTCAACATCTCTAACATATCTCGAATAATAGAAGTTAAACCTTTATCCAGTGGATTCATACGAAGAAACAAATCCACAACATTTTTAATGGGTGCCACAGGAAAGTTTGGTATTAAAGGGTTGGTAAAATGTCTGATTTGGAGATATCTGAAGAAATGAGTGTTAGGTGGACCAAACTTTACAGACAGTTGTTCAAAAGTTGCAAAGCGATTGTCTATGAAAAGATCTTCAAAGCACCTAATGCCCTTTCTGTGCCAGTCTAGAAATGTTAAATCCCGCATAAAAGGCTGAAAAAGATGATTATGTGGAAAAAGCATCATTAACATACAACATCCATTGCTCTACCTTTTTGTTTACTTCCTTGAAGTACCTCAAGAGGATTGTCACAAACGACTTCCCACACCTAAAGCCATTCTGACCATCCCAAATAAGACCCTATCCCTCAGAATCCCCTCCAGAAACCTCCTCCTCAGTAATAGCAACTGCACTCACTCCAGCCCACTGACACAGCAAGAACTGACGCAAAATACTTATTAAGTTCATCCGCCATTCCTTAGTTCCCCTTTAGTACCTCTCCAGCTTCTTCCAGCAGGATGGCGAGAATGAGGGTAGGACTGATCAGGGATAGAAGAGAAAATCTGTACCTGGAGTCAGGGGAAGTAGGGGAAAACTTAATGAATACTTTGCTTCAGTATTCACCAGAGGAAGGGACCTTGATCCAGGATGGAGCTGACCCCACACAGTGACATTTTGTAGGCAGCTCACAAAACTACAACATAACACCTTCAGAATTTTTTTCACTGCAATCTGCATCCTGTAATTCTTTTTTCAAGAAATGCACTTCTGAACCATGTAAGTGCACTAGTGATTTTACGACTTCCTAAAGGATTTAGCAAACTTGACTGTCAGGAATGCAGCTACAGCACCTGGAAGTGGCTGTATGTCTGGCATCGTAGGCAAAGAGGGAGCCACAAGGACCTTCAGTTCATAATGAAACGATGGGGAACACAGCCACCACTATCTAACAACCTCCTGGACAATGGATAGAAGACAGAGGACTTAAGGGCAATATTGCTGTATCAGAGAGAGATGAGGGATTGCTGTGTTCTCTATTTCACTGAGACATGGCTCATCCACACCTCCTCTCTCCATACTCAGGTTACAGCGCTCCAGGCTGAGGAGATCTCAATCCACCAGATGAACCAGATGGCAGCATCAGGAAAGGCTGAGGCAACAGTGTCTGCTTTGTGATGCTCGGACATAGAGGTCTTATCTCACTCTTGTTCTCCTGACCTGGAACATCTCATGATTAAGACTGCTCTACTTATTGAGAGAGTTCTCTGACATGATCCCATTTGCAGTTTACATACTGCCAGAGGCAGATCTCAAGCCAGCATAAGGTATATTGAGTGCTACAGTTAACAGACAAGAAACAGGCTACCCTGATGCCTTTTACATTCTTGCTGGGGACTTCATTCAGGCTTGCTTGAAGAAATCTCTGCCCAACTAACATCAGCACATCACTAGCAGCGTGAGAGGACTCAACACAGTCGACCACTGCTACAGTATGATCAAGAATGCCTACCACTCCATCCTTGAACCGCATCCCATTTCATCCGATTACCTGTATTCCTGCAGGCAGAGGCTAAAGGGCAAGGCACTAACAGGAAGCAGATAAGCAGCTACAGGAATGCTTGGGGTCAGTGGACTGGGCCACATTCAAGGCCTCTCAGAAGACCTGAATGAAAGTGCCATGGTTGTCATGGACTTCTTAAAGAAACTCATAGATGAGTATGTCCCCACAAGATCATTCAGTCTTTGCCAGCTGGAAGCCCTAGATGAACCAGGCGATTCACAATCTGATAATGGCCAGATCAGTGGCAACTCAGGAAAGTACAAGAGGTCCAGGCATGACCTCCAGGGTACCACTGCAAAGTGGCAAATCCGGACCAACCCTGAATCACAGAAGGATGCTCAACTTTAGAGATTTGATACTATCAAGGTGGAGAGGATCAGCAACTTCAAATTCCTCAGTGTTATCATTTCAGGTGAACTGCCCTGGGTCCAGCACATTATTGCCATTCTGAAGAAAGCATTGGAGCACCTCAACTTCCTTAGAAGTTTCTGAAGATTCGGCATGACATTTAAAACTTTGACATACTTCTATAGACATACAGTGGTTGTCCATTGTGTTTGACGGTGACAGGAAACCTGTGTGGAAGAGATTTGAAAGTGGAAAAGCTGTTGCACTGGGGCAGTTCCACTCTCTCAACCTCAGAAGTCCATTGGTACAAACAAGCTTCACAAACTGGCTTCTTCCTTGATTACAGTGGATGACCATGACTTTGATCCTGTGCCTTATCACGCCCCTCACTCTCCACAGAGCGATGCAGTACTGCTTTCCTGGCCATTTGATCTCACTGTAGATCTCCCCCGGCCAATCTGCTGGAGCTGACTTCACATGCCGGTACAGGCACGCGAGTCAGCTCCCTAACTCACTGGGAGATGAAGCCGCCAGCAACCCTCGCGCGGTTTAGCCTGCCTGTCGAAGCGGTGTCCGGGGGGGGGTGCAGCTGCTGATGCATGCAAACACCTTTTTGTAGCTTCAGGTGAGAGCTGAGTGTCTGGTAGGGGCCAAAGGTGAGTGAGCTGCCCCAAAATGGACAAGGTAAGTCCTCCAGAACCAAAGGTGCTGCCCCTCTGTAAAGACCACATACATTTATAGATACCTGATGGAGAATGTATTGACTAGTTGCATCATGGCCTGGTATGAAAACAACAATGCCTTTGAACAGAAAAGCCCACAAAAAGTAGTGGATATAGCCCAGTCCATCACAGTTAAAACCCTTCCCACGTCCCACACGTATTCCCGCTATAGATGAAGGGCTGTTGAATGAAAGCCTCAATCACATTCAAGGACCCCCACTATCCAGGCATGTTTTCTCGATTTTGCCATCACGAAGAAACTTATGGGAGCTTCAGGACTCACACCACCGGGTGCAGGCACACATAGTTTCTCTCAACTTCATTTGACCCATCATTGAAATGTTCCCACAACCTTTGGATTCACTTTCAAGGACTTTTCATCTCATGTTCTCAATATTTAATGTTTATTTATTATTATCATTTCTCTTTTTCCTTTTTGTAAATATTTACAGTAGTGGCCACCAACCTAGAGATCCTCTACCTCGGCCTTAGTGAAAGGCAAGATCGACCCCAGATCGATTAGTTACACGCATGCGCACTGGGGCAGAAAAGACTGGAAGGAAAACCTCACAACCCGGAAGTAGAAATAATGTATTGTTACGAATTCCCGTAACTGGATCGCTTACTAGCAAAGATAGAGAGGTCCGTTGAAGCCTGATGGTACTATTTTTAAAAGTATTTATTGATAAAGGGCACAAACATAAGATTAATGCAAACATACAGATAATATATGTCGTCAATACTAAATCTAAGCGCGGGTATAATAACCAAGAAGAAATAGCTCTATCATTGTCTAGGGGTTAATGTATTGTCCGATGGAAAGATAACAGTCACTATCAGTTTGTTCAAGCTGCAGTGTTGTTGGGTTTAAAAGTGATGCAGTTTAAACTTGCCCCAGGTCTTTTAAGATGCCAATCCATTGAGTCAGGGGAGCGGGCTTCCCCGTTGTTAGCTAAAAGCTGTTTTCCCGTGGTTCCAGCCACGGAATTGAACGCACGTGGCTTCCTTCAGATGACTTCCTGCTGTTACGTGGTCACTTAACGTTTCTTCTGGTGCGTCTGAAGGGGTTGTTCCCCAGACCCTCTTTTATACTTCCTCGCGGGGTCTCAGATGTCAATCAGGTTGGGATGATGCAATCTCTCAACCAGCCCACTCTGGTCATCCCCTGAGGGGCTTCAATGAATAGTACAGTACTCAATACACAATTTGGTCTTCCGGAGACAATGGCCATGTCCCGTAGCTTTACATCGCCGGAGAAACGGGGCATTTTGCACGTCCCACTTTCATTTCCTGGGCCCCTTGACCCAACCCAACAGTGATCTTGCGATTCTCACAAAGGAGGGGGCTACGGACGTAACAATATATACACCAGGGGTACCCACCCTTTTTAGCACCGTGGACTGGTTTAATATTGACAATATTCTTGTGGACTGGCCAACTGTGGGGGGGGGGGGTTGTTAAACACGACGGGAATACAGCAATACTTGAAGCAGGTTCCTTACGTCCAGTCTATTCCACAATTTAGTTTTCACGGCTCTTGCCATTTAGCTTATGTCCTGCTTGCTGACGTTTTTTTCTGCTGAAAAACTCAGTGGGTTTGTGTTTAAATACAGGGTGCTTGGACTCAGGGTACCGAAGCAGTTTTGAGGGCTTCATTGCCTCATTAGACAGCCTCCGGGCCTGAACTCCAGTCTCCCGCCCGCCCACCGCCAGATGCCTTGGTCAGGTGCGGCTGGTCTTGGGTGGGGTGAGAGCGCAAGATAAGGGTCGGAGGTCCCTGTACCGGGGCTGCGGCGGTCGCAGTCCAGAGAAAGTGACCCACCGAGCAAGGAGAGCAACAGGATGCACGCCCACCCTTGTGGGATCTATCGGTCGACAAAAGTTTGGCTGGAGGGATGACTTTCAGTACGTCACAGCAAGGTAGCTGCTCTGCTATTTACAAAACCCTGAGCCCGAATTAGGTTGTCTGCAAATATTTTAGCCCCGGCTTCCCCATGAACATTCAGTGTGCTAAACAGGTTTAGAGGCGGCACCCATCTGTCCGCACTCCAGGCCAGTACCAACCGAACTTCCTGCTGGCCGCCATGTTGCCTTTTGCACATTGATTATTTGTTTGTCTGTTGGGGGCAATCTTTGATTCTACTGTTCTTCTTGTATTTACTGTGAATACCCACAGGAAAACATACAGTATGTCACCCGTGACTACCTTGAGATTTATGTTCTTTGATAATAAATTTACTTTTACTTTTGAACTTTGAACTCAAGGTGAACCAATATCGTTGAGGGTAAATTTGCTAGAGGGATTGGGAAGGGTTAAACCTTGTTTGGTGGGGACGGGAAGCAGAATGAAAGGTGTGTCGATGGCGTAGTTGGTATACATAGGTGCAGCGTGAAGACAATATAAGGAAGGATAAACAGTTGATAGGGCAAAATTGTAGTCAGTGAGATTCATTGAATTGTGTCCATTTTAACGCAATTAGTATCAGCAACAAGTGAGATGAACGTAGCATGGAACAGCGTGTGAACCTACAATGCTGTAGCCACTGTGGAGACTTGGGTGTCACAAGGGTAAGGGGGGCTGCTGAATATCCTGGGGTTTCGATGTTTCAAAAGGACAGGCAGGGAGGTAAAAGAGGCAGAGGGGAGTGACATCACTTATCAGGGATAGTAACACAGTTGCAGAAAGGGAAGACGCTGTGGAGGGATTGTTTACTGGATCAGTGTGGGTGGAAGTCAGAAACAGCAATGGAGCAATCACTCTATTTGGTTTATAGACCCTTAATAGCAATAGAGACACCAAGGAACAGACTGGGTGTCAGATTTTGGAAAAGAACAAAATTGACAGTGTTGTTGTCATTGGTGACTTTAACTTCCTTAATATTGATTGGCAAAAGTGTTTAGATGAGGCAGAATTTGTTCAGTGTGTCCAGGAAAGACTCCTGACACAATATGTAGTCAGGCTGACTAGAGGAGAGGTCATACTTTATCTGGTGCTAAGCAATGAATCAGGTCAAAACAGTGGCCACAACTCCCTGAGCTTCAGCATAGCCTTGGAAAGGGAAAGGATCAGATGACATGGGAGAGTATTGAATTGGAGAGGGGGAATTATGATGCTCTTAGGCAGGAACTTCAGAGCATAAGTCAGGAAAATGTATAACAGAAATGTGGACATCACTTAGGGAACACGTGCATGGGGTTCTGGATAGGTTTGTCCCACTGAGGCAGGGAAAAGAAGGGTTTGTGAAAGAACCATGGTTGACAAAAGATGTGGAACATCTAGTCAAGAGGAAGAAATAAGCTTACTTAAATTTTAGGAATCAAGGATTAGACAGGGCTCTAGAAAGTTACAAAGTAGCCAGGGAGTTTAAGAAAAGGCATATGAAGGCTAGAAGGAGACATGAGAAGGCCTTAGTGAGTAGGATTCAGGGAAACCCCAAGACATTCTACATGTATGTGAAGAAAAGGAGGATGACTAGAGTGAGAGGAGGGCCGCTCAGGGATAGAAGGGTAAATGTGCATTCAGTCAGAGGAAGATATGAGGCCCTTAATGAATACTTTGCTTCAATATTCACTGGAGAGGGGGACCTTCACAATTGTGCTAGAACACGCTAAGAAAGAGTATGTGTTGGAGCTTCTGAAAAACATTAGCATAGATAAGTCTCAAGGACCTGACAGGATATATACATATATATATACTACAGGAAGCACTCTGTATGATTGTTGGGATTGTTCTTGCATTTTGGCTTCAGGGGAACACTGTTTATTTGACTGTATTTATACAGGTATTTATGTATGATGGAATGACAATTGAACTTGAACTTCGTACTCTCCTTTGATGATCGGAGATTTTTGGAGGATGGTAAATGTAATTCCTTTGCTCAGAGAAGGAGTAGGGATAACCCAGGGAATTATAGACCATTGAGTCTTACTTCACTGGTAGTCAGGTTTGCCTTAAAAATTGATCAAGTATTATGAGGAAGTGACAAAGCTTCTTGAAGGTAAGGCAGTGGACCATAACAACATGGACTTCAATAAAACATTTTATAATGTCACTCCTGGTAGTTTCTTCTGGAAGATAAAGATGCATGAGATGCAGGGTGAATTGCAAGTTTGGGTCCAAAACTGAATTACCCATAGAAGGCAGTAGAGGTGGAAAGCTGTCTTCAGGTTGAGAGTCAGCGCTGGGTTCTCTTGTTTGTGATATATGCGGTAGATCAGTGATTTGGACAAAGATGTAGTTTAGTGGATTAATAAGTTTAGGGATAACATCAAGATTGCTGGAGTAATGGACAATTCTTAGACAGATGAGGAGAATGGGTAAAGAAATGGCAGATGGAATACAGTGTCAGAAGTATATGGTTATGTACTTTGGTAGATGAAATGAAAGGGTTGACTAATTTCTAAATGGAGAGAAAATACAAAAAATGAAGTACAAAGGGACTTAAGAGTCTTTGTTCAAGATTCCATAATTTGCAGGTTGAGTCTGTGGTGAGGAAAGCAAATGCAATGTTAACATTTATTTCAAAAGTACTAGAACATAATGGCAAAGATATAATGTTGTACAATGTCCTGGGTATGTTACTCAAAATGGCCTCTTTGGTTTGTTACAAGTAGGAATGTTTCTTTGTCGGATAAGTGTTTCTCTCGCCGTTGTTTCACTTTAGAATGGCTGATATGGTAATTGTATTCATTTGTTAATCAATGGGGAATGTCATTGTGTCTTGTGATGCTGGGAACTTGGGGGGAGGGGTTTTCGTGGGTTTTTTTGGGGAGGCCGAGGAAGACGCTGAGGAAGGTGGGCGTGTGCTGGACTGCTCGTAAGACCACCGGGGTGGTCCCAGGTGCGACGGCCGGATGGGTCGATTGGTTCGTTGATTGAGCTCCAACGAGTGCACTAAACAGACTGAACTTTGATAAGTTGGCGCCTTTTGTTTTTTTCCTTGTATATATATATATTGTATTGCCTACTATTTTTTTAATTTTAGTAAACTCTTTAAAGTGTATTTCATAACGGTATTTGTTGTGGGTTTGATACTGCTGGCGGGCACGAGGCATTAACTCGATTCTCACAGCACCTGCGTGTACAGGAGGTGGGTTGGAGAGTGGCTGGATCTCCTTTTTCCCCTAGACATAAACCAGCCTGTTGGGTAAGGGTTACATTTGTGGGGGCTCGTCTGGGATTGGATTGTCAGGGGCTGTGGAATCGCGCAGGCAGCAGAGCGGAGATGGACAGAGATAAGTTTGTTTGTTGGTGCTAGTTTGAAGGTGTACCAGTACAGTACGCATGCGTAGTGAGTGGAGTGGATTTTCAAGTTTCGGGAGACGCGATAGTGTGGGGTTTAAGTTCGGTGAAGGGTATTGGGCAGGTAGATTTGGTAGCTAGACGGTGTGGTAAAGAGGTAGAGTCTAGCTGGGTGTTGGTTCGTACGAGTGCTGAAGTCAGGACGGTGGAACTGCCGGCGACGGTCAGTGTACCGGGGGAGGAGGGGCCGTGGGGGCTCCACTTCTACAAGGATGAGGCTGAGGAGACATCGGAGGAGGAGTTAGAGCTAGAGGTGGACCCCAGAGAGGTGCCCGGCACTAGTAAAGGGAGGTGGAAGGAGGGAGTCGTGACTAAGCCCCGCTCCCCAGGTAGGGTGGAAGCCTCGGAGCTGGCAGCCGCACTTAATTCCCTGGTGGGGGTGGCCGAGAGGCCACGGCTGAAGCTGGGGTGTTCTCCGGAGCCAAGCCTACTCCGGATGGGGAGGTGGACTATGAGACCTGGATCGAGCATACGTCTTTGATGTTAGAGGAGTGGCCAGGCTCGGAGGAGGAGAAGAGGCAGCGATTGGTGGGAAGTTTGAGGGGTTTAGCAGCCAAAATCGTCCGGGAGTTGAAAGCTGAGAAGCCTGGGGCCTCAGTGGAGGAATGCCTAGAAGTTTTGGAGGGAGCGTTTGGGTTGTCAGGGGAACCCTGGCTGCTTTTAGCAGAGTTCCAACGCCTGGAACAATGGAGAGGGGAAAAGCTCTCCGAGTACATATTTAGGATGGAGGGGATGCTCTCGGGGCTGCGGCGCCGGGGGGTAGTGAAGGCGACTGATGTGGCTAGCGTGAGGATGAGTCAGCTATTCAGTGGCTCTCTGGAGGAGGACAAGGTGGCGTGGACTATCCGGCAGGCTTATAGGAAAGGTCCTCCTCCATCCTTTGGGCAACTGATTAGAGAGGTGCGAGAGGAAGAGAGAGCGTTGGGGCGGAAGAGGGGCACGGGCCTACGGGAGCAATCCTCAGCGATACAGGAAGTGGTGGCTGAGTGGAGGAATGACAATCCCCCGGGGAGTAGGGAACCCCCTTTGGAGGGGAGGGACAGGGGAGGTACCTACTCTCAGGGGCGATCAGTGCAGTGGATTGGGAGCAGGAGCCGTCCTGGGAGAGGAGGAGCGGCCGGCAGTGTGTGCTTTAACTGTGGGAAAGAGGGGCATTTCAGGCGGGACTGTGGAAGGCTGAGGGTGTGCTATAGCTGTGGAGAGGAGGGTCACTTTAGGTGGGATTGTGAGAGACAAGGAGTCCCGCGGAGGACAAGCCCCCCTGCGACTAAGAAGGGAGAGGTGTCGGGGAAACTTAGGAGAGGCTCAGTGAGGGAATGGACTGGAGCCTCTGGAGGAACACGTTCCCAGAGATCAGCCGGAAGACCACCGGGTGCCCACGCCTCTGTTCCGGATGGGCTGGTAGGACCCCGTGCCAGTGTGGGTCTACAGATAGAGGGAATTTACGCAAAAGCCGTTCTTGATACGGGATCGCAGGTGACCTTATTGTACCGGTCTTTCTACAATCAATATCTAAAGCATTTGCCCGTAACCCCATTTGACGCCCTGCAGATTTGGGGTGTGAACGAGGGTGACTACCCGTACGATGGGTACCTATCGGTGAGATTGGAGTTCTTGGAGGGCGATGTGGGAGTGTCGGAAGCTATTGAGACGTTGGTGTTGGTGTGTCCTGACCCGGTGGAAACCGGTGGTGCTGCCCTCCTGGTGGGGACTAACTCCCCAGTTGTGCGACGGCTCCTGGGAGCTTGTAAGGAGGAAGGGGGTGCGGGTCTGTCAGGTAGACCTGGGGTGTCCGAGACAGTGGGTTCGCAGGTGACGAGGGAGCCCAGTGGGGCAGAAGGGGTATGGAGATCTCAGAGGATTAGGCGCCCCCCGGAACGGTTGACATATGTGGTACCGAGTGTGATTTCTACTGCTCTGGGTAGTTATGTCACTGCTTTCTGCACCTGGGTTGGGTTTTGTGTGTTGCAAGAAGCTTTGGGGATCTCTAGTAATGCCATGAGAGCATGACATTTGCTGGTGGGGAGAGAATGTACAATGTCCTGGGTATGTTACTCAAAATGGCCTCTTTGGTTTGTTACAAGTAGGAATGTTTCTTTGTCGGATGAGTGTTTCTCTCGCTGTTGTTTCACTTTAGAATGGCTGATATGGTAATTGTATTCATTTGTTAATCAATGGGGAATGTCATTGTGTCTTGTGATGCTGGGAACTTGGGGGGAGGGGTTTTCGTGGGTTTTTTTGGGGAGGCCGAGGAAGACGCTGAGGAAGGTGGACGTGTGCTGGACTGCTCGTAAGACCACCGGGGTGGTCCCAGGTGCGACGGCCGGATGGGTCGATTGGTTCGTTGATTGAGCTCCAACGAGTGCACTAAACAGACTGAACTTTGATAAGTTGGCGTCTTTTGTTTTTTTCCTTGTATATATATATATATATATATATATATATATATATATATATTGTATTGCCTACTATTTTTTTTAATTTTAGTAAACTCTTTAAAGTGTATTTCATAACGGTATTTGTTGTGGGTTTGATACTGTTGGAGGGCGCGAGGCATTAACTCGATTCTCACAGCACCTGCATGTACGGGAGGTGGGTTGGAGAGTGGCTGGATCTCCTTTTTCCCCTAGACATATACCAGCCTGTTGGGTAAGGGTTACAATGTTGAAACTTTATAAAGTACTGGTGAGGCCTCATTTGGAGTACTGTGAGCAGTTTTGGGACCCTAATCTTAGAAAGAATGCGCTGCAACTGGAGAGGGTTCAAAGGAGGTTCGTGAAAATAATTACAGGATTGAATGGCTTGTCATGTGAAGAATGTTTGATGGCTCTGGGTCTGTATTCACCTGAATTCAGAAGAATGAGAGGTGACCCCATTGAAACCTATTGAATGGTGAAAGGTCTTGATAGAGTGCATGTGGAGAGGGTGTTTCCAATGGTGGAAGAGTCTAAGACCAGAGGACACAGCCACAGAAAAGAGGGTGTCTTTCAGAACCAAGATATATTGGAATTTCTTTAGCCAGAGAGTGGTGAATCTGTGGAATTCTTTGCCTCTGGCAGCTGTGGAGGCCTAGTTTTTATGAATATTTAAGGAAGATATATGAATATTTAAGATTCTGACTGGTCAGGGCATGAAGGAATATGGGGAGAAGGCAGGAAATTGGGCTGAGAAGAAAATTGGATCAGCCACGATGCAGACTCGATAGGTCGAATAGCCTAATCCTGCTCCTAGAATTTATGGTCTTATGGTCTAAATCTTGGTCCTGTCAGTGATGAGCATGGTGAAATGTGGTCATGGAAAAATGGCGTCAGGGCAACTGTAATTCATCAATGCTGGCTGACTATTGCTAGACAGTTAAATGAGAAGCCTCAGACACTGAGTACCAACGGAAATCAGCAACAAAACATTTTTAGCTTAGTTGAACTATTGCAAAGCAACTGAATCGTTATGCAATTAAACACATTATATTCAATAACAGTTAATTCTTGTTTCTACATGATAACATAGTCTGAAAATATATTTGTGTTCAGCTTCAAGCAGTCCATCATATCCACAAACATTTCTGAGGAAACAACATTTTCAAAAAATTTGCTGTCGATTGTAGTATTTCCAACAAATGGTTAGGCCACCCACTCAATTTACTAGTTGGGGCATTTCATGTTACCGATTGAGAAATGCAGCTGGGTAACAGACATGGCCAAAGAAGCCCAAGCCCCTGAATTACACCCATGTGGAACACAAAAGCAAACTTGTGCACCTGGAGAAAACCCATGGGGTCACAGGGCAAACATACAAACTCCTTATAGTCAGTGGCAGAACTGAACCTGGGTCACTGGCACTTTACTAGCTCTACACTAACTGCTACACATCCAATTAAATACATTTACACGGAGGTATAGTGGTTAGCATGACACTATTACAGATCAGGGTTGTAATAGCATCTGTAAGGAGTCTGCACATTCTCCCGTGACTGCGTGGGTTTCATCCAGATGCTCCAGTTTCCTTCCGCAGTCCAAAGATGTACTGGTTAATAGATTAACTGGTCATTGTAAATTGTCCTGTGATTAGATTAGGGTTAAGTAGGTGGGTTACTGGGGTGTTCAGCTCATTGGGCTGGAAGGGCTTTTACCACACTGTATCTCAAAATAATTTTCCACATTGTCACTGGCAGTGGATTCCACACACCCACCACTCTCTGGGTAAAAAACTTACCTCTGACATTCCCCTGTATCTACTTACAAGTGCATTAAAACTATGCCCCCTTGTGTTAGTCATTTTAGCCCTGGGAAAAAGTGTCTAGCTTTACTTTATTGTCACCAAACAATTGATACTAGAGCGTACAATCATCACAGTGATATTTGATTCTGCGCTTCACGTTCCCTGAAGTACAAATCAAAGTAAATATAATAAAATTTTAAATTATAAATCATAATTAGAAAACAGAAATGGGAAAGTAAGGTAGTGCATCAGGTCCGGATATTTGGAAGGTACGGCCCAGATCCGGGTCAGGATCTGTTCAGCAGTCTTATCACAGTTGGAAAGAAGCTGTTCCCAAATCTGGCCATATGAATCTTCAAGCTCCTGAACCTTCTCCCGGAGGGAAGTGGGACACAAAGTGTATTGGCTGGGTGGGTCGTGTCCTTGATTATCCTGGCAGCAGAGCTACGACAGCGTGCGGTGTAAAGTGAGTCCAAGGATGGAAGATTGGTTTGTGTGATGTGCTGGGCTATGTTCACTATCTTCTGCAGCTTCTTCCGGCCTTGGACAGGACAACTTCCATACCAGGTTCTGATGCACCCTAGAAGAATGCTTTCTACGGTGCATCTATAAAAATTAGTGAGGGTTTTAGGGGACAGGCCAAATTTCTTCAGCTTTCTCAGGAAGTAAAGGCGCTGGTGGGCCTTCTTGGTAGTGGACTCTGCTTGGTTAGACCAAGTCAGGTCATTTGTGATATTCACCCTGAGGAACTTAATGCTATTCACATGATCAATGCCTCTCATCTTATACACCTCTATCAGGTCACCTCTCATCCTCTATCACACCAAGGTGAAAAGGCCGAGTTCACTCAATCTATTCTCATAAGGCATGCTCCCCAATCCAGGCAACATCCTTGTAAATCTCCTCTGTACTTTCTCTTTATAGTATCCACATCCTTCCTGTAGTGAAGTGACCAGAACTGAACACAGTACTCCAAGTGGGATCTAACTAATTTTTTATACAGCTGTAACATTACCTCTTGGCTCTTGAACTCAATTCCATGGTTGATGAAGCCCAGCATACCATACATCTTCTTAAAAATATTGTCAACCTGCGCAGCATCTTTGACTGTCCTATGGACATGGACCCCAAGATATCTCTGGTCCTCCACACTGCCAAGGGTCTTATCATTAATACTATATTATGTCTTCAAATTTGACTTACCAAAATTTGCCTCTTCACTTCAGTTCCCACTCCCCTGCAAATCTAGTTTAAACCCTCCCCCACAGCATTAGAAAACCTCCCCCCCCCCCGGATATTGATTCCCCTCCAGTACAGGTCACCCCTTCTTCAGAGAAGGTTCCAATGATCCAAAATTTCTCCGCATCTGTTTTAAATGAATGCTCCTCTATCCTGAGGCTGTGCCCTCTTATCCTAGACTCCCCCACCATGGGAAACATTCTTTTCACATCTACTCTGCCTAGGCTTTCAAATTTTGAAAGGTTTCAATTAGATCCACCCTTATCCTTCTAAATTCCAGCGAGTATAGACCGAGGGCTATCAAACATTCTTTGTATGATAACCATTTAATTCCTGGAATCATCCTTGTGAACCTCCTCTGAAACCTCTCCAATGCCAGCACATTTTTTTCTTAGATAAAGAGTCCAAATCTGTTCACAATACTCAAGGTGAGGCCTCACCAGTGCCTTATAAAGCCTCAGCATCACATCCCTGCCTTTGTATTCTAGACCTCTTGAGATCAATGCTAACATTGCATTTTCCTTCCACACCACCGATTCTACTAGCAGGTTAACCTTTAGGGTGCTCTGAACAAGAACTCCTAAGTCCCTTTGCATCTCAGAGTTTTGGATTTTCTCCCCGTTCAGAAAATAGTCTGCACAATGACCACTCATTTTCCAACATTGTATTTCATTTGCCACTCTTGCCCATTCTCTTAATTTGTCCTAGTCATTCTGCAGCCTCCCTATTTCCTCAACACTACGTGCCTTGCCACCAGTCTTCACATCATTTGCAAACTTGGCAATAAAGCCATCTAGGCCATCATCTAAATCATTAATATATGGCATAAAAGGAAGCAGACTCAACACCGACCCCTGTGGAACATCACTAGTCACTGGCTGCCTCCTCCCAATCAGCCAATGCTCTAACCCTGCCAGTAACTTTCCTGTAATACCATGGGCTCTTAACTTAGTAAGAAGCCCCATGTGTGGCACCTTATCAAGGCCTTCTGAAAGTCCAAATATACAACATCCACTGCATCCCCTTTATCTATCTCATTTGTAATCTCCTCATAGAATTCCAACAGGTTCATCAGGCAAGAATTTCTCTTAAGGAAAGCATGCTGACTTTGTCCTACATAGTCCTGAGTCACCAAGTACTCCATAACCTTATCCTTAACAGTTGACTCTTACATCTTCCCCACCAGAGAGGTCAAGCTAACTGGTCTATAATTTCTTTTCAGCTGCCTTTCTCCTTTCTTAAAGGGTGGAATGACATTTGCAATTTTCCAGTCCTCTGGCACCATGCCAGGGTCCAATGATTTTTGAAAGATCACTATGAATGCCTCCAAAATCTCAACTGCTACCTTAGAACCCTAAGGTGCAGTTCATCTGGTCCGTGTGACTTATGTACTCTTAGGATTTTCAGCTCTTTGAGCACCTTCTCCCTTGTAATAGTAACTGCACTCACTTCTCTTCCCTCGCACCTTTCAACATCTGGCACACTGCTAGTGTCTTCCAAAGTGAAGACTGATGCAAAATACTCCTTTAGTTCATTTGCTATCTCCTTACGCCTAGTAATTATTTCTCCGGCCTCATCTTCTAGCAGTCCCAGATCCATTCTCATCTTTTTTTATATCCTTGAAAAGCTTTTACTATCCACTTTGATATTGTTTGCTAGCTTGCTTTCATATTTCATCTCTTCCTTCCTAATGATTCTGTAGGGTTTTAAAAGCTTTCCAATCCTCTGTCTTCTCACTAATTTTTGCTTTGTTGTATGCCTTCTCTTTTGCCTTTACATTAGCTTTGCTTCCCTTGTCAGCCATGGTTGTACTACTTTACCATTTGAGTAATTTCTTTATTTTTGGAATACATCTATCCTACACCTTCCTCATTTTTCCCAGAAACACGCCATTGCTGCTCTGCAATCATCCCCGCCAACATCTTCTTCCAATATACTTTGGCCAATTCCTCTCTCATACCACCGTAATTTCCTTTACTCCACTGAAATACAGCTATGTCAGACGTTCTTCGTATCAAATTTCAAGTTGAACTCAATCACATTGTGATTACTGACTCCCAAGGATTCTTAAGCTAATCACCTCCAGTTCATTGCATAACACCCAATACAGTATAGCTGATCCCCTAGTAGGCTCAACGACAAACTGCTCTAAAAAACCATCTTGTAGGCATTCAAGAAATCCCTTTTTGGACTCATTTCCAACCCAATTTTCCCAATCGACCTGCATGTTGAAATCTCCCATGATCATCATACTTATACTTGCATATAATTCCAGCTCATTTATTTTATTCTTAATACTTCTTACATTTACACAGGGCATCTTTAGTTTATTACTGATGTTTTTCATTTTTTCTGACCTATTTTTATATTTTTGAGGCCTATAATCCATTTATGTCATGTTATTCTCCAATAAGGTGTTGAGCCTGGCCTGTTCCAAGTTCCCTGCCTCCCCCTCCCCCCCCCCCCCCCAATGCCTAGTTGATAAACAGCCCTCAACTAACTGAAGCATATAGCTGTCCAGTACATTAGTGCCCCTTCAGTTCAAATGCAAGTCATCCTGGCGGTACAGGTTCCATCTGCACCAAAAGTGCCCCAATGTTCCATAAACCTATGCCCGTCTAACCTACACCATGATGTGACCCACCAATCATGGATTAAATCTTCTAGTCTCCTCCATCTTACCTGAACTGGGGTGTGGCACAGGCTGAACTTCCGAGAAGACCACCTTGTCAGGTCTGTCCCTAAGCTTCCCACCTAACTTTTAAAATTTGTCTTACAGAACTAACAGTCTGCCCTTACCTATGTCATTTGTTCCAATGTGGATCCAACCGGGCTCTGGCTAGAAGCTTATCTACTCGTTCAGGGTGGCCTCCTACTTGTGCTTCTGGTAGGCAAAACACTGTACAAGACTTCTTGTCAGTACACACCTGATTCTCAACCCTCACCCCTCCCCCAATAATTGAGTCCCTGACTATCACTACTTCCTTTTCACAGGGTTTAGGTTTAGGATTAGAGAGGGTACTGTGGGGCTCCTCTGTCCTGCCTACAATCTCAGAGGTTTCATGGTAATTGGCGAACATCACTAGGTGTTCTTAATGGTTGGACACTTCCAACTCTGGGGTTGATGCCTCTGGACAATGTGCACCTCTAACCTGTGCTTCCTTCCCACAGCCACGTCTCTTGGGTTGCACACCATCTCCATAAAGGACATCAGGAGCACATCTGCCAATTCTCTACATTGCAGGTCAGCTACTTCCTCAAGTTCAGACACCTTGTTCCTGCGTTGGATTAGCTGACATTTTCACACATAAATTCTCCATGATTCAGAATATAAGGTAAGGCTGACATTGCAGAGGCTGTGTTCCAAACTTTGTGGGAGGGGTGAGAACTACTGTATTTATTTAAATTCTTAAAAGTAAACTACGTTGTTCCCGGTGTACCAGATAGTGCCCATCACCTATCGTGTGCTTGGATTAGCTCCATAATTTCCAGATTTGCGTTCCCAAATCAATTTGCTTTCTCCGCCAGTAAACTATAGCATGAAGTGACTCTTGGCCCCGCTTTGTTAGGCCTACAACAATTCATCACTCTCTAATTATCGGCTCGCTTTTTCGTAGAAAACACGCTAAGCGCCTCTATTTCACTAGCAGTAGCAAACTGCTTATGCAAAGGGGAAAAAACCGTGATGTTCCGCAGGGATCCTCTGTTGTTAAGTGATACACCGTATATAAATGACCTGGATAAAAATTTACATGGGCGTGTTAGTCAGATGATATGAAGACAGGTGGCATTGTGGGTGACATAAAATTACAGATGGGGTTTAATCCAGACAAATGTGAAATGTTGCAACTTGGTAGGTCAAATGCAAGGAGACAGTATTGTTAAAGGCAAGACCCTAAGTGATGATAAACAGAGGGATTTAGGTTCAAGTCCGTAGCTCCCTGAAAGTGGCTGCGCAGGTTGATAGATGGTTAAGAAGGCATACTGTACAAGCTTCCTTACGGGTTTGTGGATAGTATTAATCCGGTATTTCTCCAGGATCCTGGCAATCCTTCCAAATATAGGGAAGACAGGCGGTAGCAACAGGTTCCTCCTCGTTGTTAGCTGTCCTGGTTTTACCATCATCCCTTTGAAGGACCAGATTGATTTCCTTCATCTTGTAGCCATTCTGTAGGAACATCATGAGTAACAATTTTATTTCCTCAGAGAGACTCTCCAGGTCCGAAATAGTTTTTGCATGGTTAGTCAAAGTAGAAAGAACTGCTCTACTTTGGAGGCGTGATGGTGGTTGCTATTCTTGAGGTACAAGTCCGTGCTAGTGGGTTTCTGATGTACGCCATCCACAAACCCGACTCAGGTCGGCTGGCGCTTACACAATTCCCTGTGAATATGGAGCAGCGTACACCGGCCAGACGGGACGGGGCGGTACGCACTGCAGAAACTCGCACCTGGAGAAATAGGCGGTAGCAGAACATTGCATTCGCAATGCCAGTGAGGATTGACTTCAACGTTGTAAAACTGCTGGCGTTTCAGACCACATAAGGGAAGCCATTGAAATAAAACTAGAGGAAAAGAACTTCTGCAAAGACAAAGCTCTCTTACAAACTAGGAAAGAACTGGAATTCGATTGTAAATGAGGTGGGAGAGCAGAAACCTGATTGGATTAGGACTAACCAATCAAGAGGGAGAGGCTACAGAGGTATAAATACCACCAGACTAGCTATGCCCAGGCATCATCCCTGAGGACGGTGATAGAATTTGTCATAGAAATGTCGGACCTATCCAAATACTTATATATCCGGTCACTTAGAATAACCTTCCAATAAATTTTCCATAACTTACGTCAGGCTCCTGGTTTCTGTTTAGAGGCCATTTAAACAGTGGAATAACATTGGCTATCCTCAAATCCTCTGGTACCTCTCTTGTCATTTAGGATTTTAAAAATATGTCTGCTAGGGCCTGGGTAATTTTGGTGCTTGCCTCGTGTACGGTCCGAGGGAACACTATGTTCCTACTGATCTCAATCCTGTTGATCATGCCAGAACAGGGCTTCAAGCTAATCAGCTTACCCTCTCCTCCAGGTTAAACAACACATCATTTCTTGTGGATACTCAACAGGTACATCATCTAGGTTGGATTTTCAAAGTGAGAATGTTTAAGGATTGTTTAGTAACACTGTTTTCAAGACTGGTCTCTGAAACTGTCCTTCTACTAAATACTTAGTGAAATGAATGAAATGATAAAGACTTTTGCTTCAATAGTTAAGTTTGATATCCTGTGGATGGCCAGGTGGAGAGCATTCTGGCTGCAAGAGGCACAGATCATTTTGTATGAACATCAATCACCTCCTGCAGGTAAACTTTTTTTAATATCATATCCTGCGCTGGTTAATTTGGACTTTATTTTGAAGCAATCAGTGGAAAGACATTTTTCTCCATTCCCTCTTTATTTGCCTGAAACAGCAATATCTGAGTTTTGTTTTCTTAATATCAGTAAACATTTAGTAGATACAGCATCTTCCCCTCAACTACTTCCAAATTTTACTGTCTCATTTTTTACATTTTATATCAAAGTAGAATATTTTGAGCTAATCTACAAAATACATCATGCCAAATCAAAAGAACAAAATCCAAAACCTGTCAATTTACTGAAAATTATTTTCTGTAATTTATTTTTTTTATTGAAGTTCATCAAACAAACATTTCCATAAGATGTATTTCAGACATTGTACATATACATCATATAATCATATGTATCAAAAAATCTCCACAAAGTATTTATCTGGAGTATACACTTATAGAAAAGAGTGGAAAGAAAAAACAAGCAAAAGGAAAGAACTATGTACAAGAAGGGAGTGATCTTTTTTTTAAAAACAAGATTCATTGATATGTGAGAATAAAATCAGACCTATGAGGCATTATGTAGTTAAACCATTTCCCCCCACTATGAATCAAATTGTTCCAGCTTATGATTAACAGATGCTGTTATCGTCTACATTTTGTAAATGTCCATTGTAATTTCCATCCATGTATTTAAAGTTGGGGTTTCCTGTGATAACCATTTCCTAGTAAGAGTCTTTTTACCAGCCACCAACAGTATATTCATTAAATATTTATCTCTTTTCAACTATTCTTGAGGTATATATCCAAAATATATGGTCTTGCTCTCCAAGGGTATTTCACATTTAAAGATGTCTTGTAGGGCATTGTGTATCCCCCTCTAATAGTTTTTGATAACAGGGCAGTCCCAAAAAATATGATAATGATTTGCATTTTGATTTCCACAATTTCTCCAGCAAACAGGGAGGTTACTATCATAATGGGATTTCTGAGAGGGTGCAATAAAATATCTTATCAAGTTTTTCCATCCAAACTCCATTTCTGTGAATTGGTACACTTCCATTGATATCTCCATATTGCTTTCCATTCTTCCTCAGATATAATTATCCCTCCTTCCTTCTCCCATTTTGTTTTAATGTATGAAGTCAAATGTGTTTTAAAATTTGACAACCCCTTATACATTCTTGAAATGATTCTACTACCATTATCTGAATTATATGTTTTCCTAAAGTGCTCTATCAAGTATGTATTTGCCTTGGTTACATTTTTAAGCGTCTTATTGACATATTATCACATCTGTAAATACCGATAAAAATCTTGTTTTTCTAATAAGTGTTTCTCTTTAAGCATTTCAAAACTGAACAGTGTTCCTTCTTTCATTATGTTGCAAAGATTATTCCTTTAGCTGTCCAGTCCTTAATTCTAGTATCCAATTTATTTGGTGTAAAATCAGTCATATGCACACCATTTAAGAATTGCAGTATCTCCCTCTAGATTATAATCTTTTATAGTGGTTTTCCATATTTTAAGAGTCAATTTCACCCATCGGTTATTAATAGTATTTATGTACCTTTGCAGGTTGTTATCAGCCAAATTGCTTGTATGGAGATGTGAAGTACTTGCTCCTCAACATTTTTCCATTGAGTGTCATATGATGGGTTGCACCAACATATCACAGCTACAAAATAATAATCCCTAAGAGAAGGCAAGCCCATCCCCCCTTTTCCTTTGCTAATTGCAAAGTTTTGAGACAAACTCTAGGCCTTTTACCCTGCCAAATATACCTTCATAGCATCTTGTTCCATTCATTGAATTGATTTTGATTAATCTCTATTGGTAGGGTCTTAAAGAGATCTGGGCAGTATATTCATTTTAATAGACTCAATCCTTGAACTGAGACTGAAAAAAAGAATCAGACTCCATCTTGCCACATCTTCCTTAATTTTTTTATATAGAGGCTGATAATTACATTCTGATAATTTTGCCAAATCTTTTGGCATAATGATGCCCAAATATTTGAAAGACTCTGTGTGCCATGCCCAGGGGTATTGACTTTCAATTTCTCTTGGTGGGCTATAGTAATATAAAAGTAATTGAGTTTTATCTATGTTGATCTTGTATCCTGATAATTGACCATATTGTTCAAAGGATTGCATCAAATTAGGTAAAGAGTATGTTGGTTGCCCTAGATAGATCAAAATGTCATCCGCATAACAAGCCAATTTATGTTCTGTCCCTTTAATAGTAATTCCTGATATCTTCATTTTGTCTGATGTATTGAGCTAATGGTTCCAGATATAACATGGAGTAGTGATGACCATGCACAACCCTGTCTTGTGCCCCTTTCTAGGTTAAGACTGCTTGATAAATATCCATTGATTTTAATCCTAGCAGTAGGATTGTCATATAGTGTCTGTATAGTTTTAATAATTGTGTTTTGGAAACCAAATCTATGTAAAACTCTGAAAAGAAAATTCCAATTAACCAAATCAAATGCTTTTACAGCGTCCCCACTTATCACTATTGCTTCGATTTTATTTTTTTGTATATGATCCATAATGTGAAGTGTCATTTGTGTATTGTCTTGAGTCGTATAGTCGTATAAAACCTGTCTGATCATTACGTATCAGTATGGGTAGAAACTCCTCTAATTGTTTGGCCATGATGGAGGTAAATAACCTGTAATCTACATTAAGAATGGATATTGGTCTAAATGACCCGCATTCCATTTTATCCTTGCCTTCCTTCCGTATAGCTGAGATTATCACTTCCTTCCAAATGGGTGGCATTTGTGCCTTTTTTAGAGCCCAGTTCAGTGTGGGGAGTAAAACAGGAATTAACTAATTTTTAAATTCTTTGTACCACTCTGCCGTATACCCATCTGATCCTGGTGACTTGCTTAATTTAAGCCTACTAATTGCAGCTTTTAATTCAACTTCAGTTATGTCAGCAGTCATCCTTCTATTTTGTTCTTCGCTTAAAGTGGGTAACTCTAGAGAATTCAAGAAGGTGTCAATTTGGGTTATGCTTCCCCCTGGAACTTTGGAATGTAGCAATTTGTAAAACACTTCAAAAGCTTCTTGAATTTCACTTGCATATTTTTTATCATTTTCGTTCTTGGGTCCCTAATTCTATGAATTGTATTTTCTGCTATCTTTTTTTTTCAGTTTCCATGCCAGTATTTTCATAGGTTTCGATCCACTTTCATAATGTCTGTTTCAGAAACATTCAGCTTTTCCTAATTTCTTGCATAGCCAAATTATTTATTTCATTCCTAATTCTTTTAATTTCCCCTAATGTATCCTGTGCCAAATCCAATTTGGTTTTTTCTAGTTCCTTCAGCCTATTTTGTAATTCCTCTAATGTTTTATTCCTTTTTTTTAATTATATGAAGATATCGCTATAATTTTCCCTTTTAAGACCGCCTTCAGAGTATCCCATAAAATGGGAGGTGAAACCTCTCCATTATCATTCAATTCTAAGTAGAGACCAATTTCTTTTTTAATTTGTTCCTTAAAGTACAGATCATTGAGTAGACTTGAATTTAGTTTCCAAATAGTATTCTTCAGTTGTAGGTCAAAATCTACAGATAAATATATAGGTGCATGGTCACTTACGTCTACCAAATGTTATGAAACAGTCTATTCTTATACATACAGAATATAGAGCAGAGTAATGAATGTAATCCCTTCTGTCAGGGAAAAGGTCCCTCCATATATCAATTAAACCAACATCCTCAAAAAGTGTATTCACTTTCTTATGTAAAGATTTTGTTTCATAGGTTTTTCTATTGGAAGAGTCTAAGTTTGGTTGTAATTGTAAATTAAGTCTCCCCCACATATCAGAAGACCTTCTGTTTCTGTTACCATAATATCAGTAATTTTCTGAAAGAAACCAATATCACTTCCCGGGGGTGCGTATATATTCAATAGAGTAACTGAATTGCCTCTATGCTCCCCCTTACCAGAATATATCTGCCTTCTTTATCTCCCATTTCGAGTATTTTTTTCAAAATTTAGCTTACTTGAGATAAGAATAGCAACTCCTCACCTAAGGCCTAATTTATATGAGGAGAAAAACAGATTAGTAAAGTCCATTCTCTTTAGTTTTTTATGCTCATTATCACTTAAATGAATTTCCTGTAAATATACTACATGGGCTTGTTCTTTTCTCATTTTGGATAAAATTCTCTTATGTTTGATTGGATTTAATCGCCCATTTACATTAAAAGAAATGAATTTTACCTTGTCCTTAGCCATCTGTATTTATCTGTCAATGTATCATTGAAATTAGAATAAAAATTAATCGATCTACTCCCTGAACAAATAAGAACCAAGAAACTCAAATAATAACAAAAATGGCAACGAATGTGTGATTCCAAGGCTGAGGTCTCTAGTAAATTACCCTCCGTTGAGCTAGAGGAAATGTCTAGCTGTGGGGGATAATCCCTCCTATTTGTGAGTTGAGGGCCCCCATTGAAGTATTCATAAAAGTCAGTGAACAAATCCATTACACAGAAAAGATTTCCCTGTGTACTCCTCCTATACATACATATATGCACACATGTATATGTTCTCATTTTGGTAGGGGAAAAGGAGTAAGTGAGCAAATAAAGAATAACAACTGAGTAATGTAAAATCCACATTATAAGAAGTATTTCTCGAGATAGGTATATCACCGTGTACTTTTGTTTCTGTTTAGCTTCTCAGCATTTTTAAAGTTAGCCAAACCTTATGGCTCTTCTGAAAGGGGTGAGGACTGTCTTTGGGAAACTCCCGGTCTCTTCCTGATATGTTTCTCTCTGCTTCCTCCCATCTCCTACCTTCTTGATTCTCGCACTATTTCCCAAGCCGAACGAGACAATTCCTCAGCCAGGCTTTCTTTCGTTTTGGTCATGCTGACGGACAACCCTCTGGCCTTCATGTCTGTAGTCGCCTCTTCCATTGTCTGTTACAACTGCATCCCGTTAGTCATAAAACACTCGCAGTTTAGCAGGGTATGGAGTTTGAAATCTAATCTTATTTTGCTTTAGTACTCACTTTAGAGTATTCTTTGCATTTCTGGAAGGGTGGTAATCTTGGTCGAAATATATTAATTTATACTCTAAAAACACTCTCTTCTTACCCCAGGCCCTTTGTAGAATCTCCACCTTGGTGCTGTACCAAAGGAATTTGATTATAATTGATGGTTGCTTTCTATCCTAGGTAGGTTTTGGGACTAGCTCTTTCGACTTCCAGCTCCATAGCCGGGGGAAGATCTAGCACGTCCCGCAGTAACTTTCCAACAAATAGACGAGCCCTCCGCTCCTTCGGGAACGTTGTAGATTCTGATATTTTTCTGCCGTGATCTTCCCTCCAGATCAAGCAGTTTACCTTCTTTGGTGATGAACGACTTTTATTGTCTTGCTCAGTATCTGTTCCATGTTTTGAACGCAATCTTCCACCTTCTCAATGCGAGTCTCTGCCACCGTTATTTTTTGATTAACGCTGGCGAGCTCTGCCTTAATATCATGGAGCTGCTGCTTTATTTTTTTCAGGATTTCGAAGACATTCGCCACTTCACCTGAACGAGGCCCAGCAGCTGCCTCGCTTGCACGTGGTCGGGTCGGAGAGCCGCTCGCTGCACTCCTCTCGGCTGCAGGCTCCGCAGTGTCACTTTTTTTATTTCTATTTCTTCTCCCCATTCTTGCCCCTCTTTTCAGTTCAAATATTTTTCGAAAAATATTATATTTGACGGGTTAATGGGGCTTAATACGCATTTTTACGGAGGAGCTAGTGACTTAAGCTGCCATTCTCGACGATAACATCACCGGAATGGGCTCAATTTACTGAAAATTAAAAGCCAAAATCAAGAGACTGAAAGTATTCATTTCCTTTGTGATTACTACACTAACTTTCCACAGGTGCAATACTGTATATTACCTTACCAACTCACCCAATTTGTTCACGTAGAAATTTGGTGTATCACCTGTTTTCAAAGAATTCTTTAATAATAAATGCCCCCTCTCTCTGCAAGGTCCAATACTATGGCAGTTAATTCATCGTGTTTTATCAGAGTTCCTGTAGAGGTGAGAAACCCAAGTAGTTTCCATTATTGTCTATTGTCATGTGCTACTTCTAAGACACAAGAAGAGTTGATGTCTTTTTTTGCAGTATCACTAGCTGCAAGGATACAGGCTTGTGTTAAGGCAAAAAGGTTCAATGGAACAGGAAGGAAGATAGCTGTGTCACCTCAGCTGTTATATTAAACGCACTCACATATCCACTAACATTTTACATCAAAAATTTTCCCAGTATTAAGATTGGGGCTCACTAGCCTGCACATCCAGCTCATAATTATCTGTAACTTCCACCATCACCAATGGGTTCCCACCACCATTCACATCTTTCTCTCCTCTTTCCCCACCCCCATCCCACTTTCTGCAGGGATTGCTCCCTATGCAATTCCCTTCTCCCCTTGTCCCTGCCCACTGATCTCCCTCCTGGTACTTATCCTTGCCAGCAGAACAAGTACGCCACACTGGCCTCTACACCTTCTCACTCACTTCTATTCAGGGCCCCAAACAGTCCTTCCAGGTGAGGTGACACTTCACCTGCGAGTCTGTTGGGGTCATCTACTGGATCTAGTGTGGCCTCCTGCATATCGGTGAGGCCCAATATAGATTTGGAGACTACTGAACATCTTCACTCTGTTTGCCACTAGAAGCGGGATCTCCCAATAGCTACCCTTTCCAATTCTACTTTCCATTCAACATGTCAGTCCATGGCTGCCTCTACTGCCATGATAAGTCCACCCTTAGGTTGGAGGAATGTCTTATATTCTATCTGGGTAGTCTCCAATTTGATGGCATGAACATCGATTTCTCTAACTTTTGATAACTGCCCCTCCCTCCTTCACCACTCGCCATCCCGTTTCCCCTCTCTCACCTCATCTCCTTACCTGCCCATCACCTCTCCCAGGTGTTCCACTCCCTTCTCTTTCTTCCATGGTCTGTGCTATATCAGATTCCCCCTTCTTTAGCCCTTTATACCTTTCAACAACTTTCCAGCTCTTTACTCCCCTCCTCCCAGTTTCACCTATCATCTACCACCTTGTACTTCTTCCTCCCTCCCCCCCACCTTCTTACTCTGATTTCTTCCTTTCCTTTCTAGTTCTGATGACACATCTCGCCCCAAAACATCAACTGTTTACTCTTCCTTATCGATGCTGCTTGGCCTGCTGAGTTCCTCCAAACATTTTGTCTGTGTTGCTTTGGATTTCCAGCATCTGCCAATTTTCTCATGTTTGTGAAGTTTATTCTAGCATTACTTGTTGTTATAATTTTGACAATTTTCCAAATTCATCATGCACCAGTTGGGATGCCTCATATTGTATATTTTCAATGAATTTGCTGATGCTGTTAATGCCTAGCTGTTGGGTATGTCAATATGTACCACATACTTCAAAACCTTCACCAATGCTAGACATTCCTACAGATCCAGAACAAACACCCTCTTTATTAAACATTACAACAATGGCAATGGTGATATTATGCCCATGATTCACTGTTTTCAAGGGAAACAGAAATAAATGATCATGCTCTTCACATACCATCTTAAACCAGATCATTTATGCAAATGTAATCACCATGATTTAGGGAATCTCATCACATTAAGTCTTCAAGTGTTCACTATAAAAGCTACCTTTTGATTGAGTTCATAAGGTACCATTCCAGTAGGGTGTAGTTTACGTAATTACACTTTACATTGCCCTAAATGGAATAATGACTCCGAAATTTTTATTGACGATGTCCAACAGAAAAATATAACAATTCCTGTCAAATAATAAGAATAGTCTAAGTTCATGGAACAATACATATCTGCAAATCTGAATTAAATGCTTCTCATCTTATGAAGTATAAAGAGCTGACCATCTTTTGTCTTTTAAGGTAGTGTCATCTTTCATCTCTTCCTTCCTCTGCTAGCCTCTGCTCTGTTGTTCTTTGCTTCAGATTTTCTTTGTTGTATTAATGCTTAATAAAACTACCACAAAGCAACAAGTTTTGTCCCTCTTTCCTGACTTCTAAAAGAACCTTGGATTAAAAAAAACATAATTCAACAAGGATTAGTCATCTTGGTGGATCCTCCAAGTAACTGTCGTCACCATTTAACTGGATTCTGAAAACTCGCATTTATTTCTGAATCAGACTTTATTTTATTTGTGCACAAGGAGAGCAGCATGGCCCCTGTCACCATACTGTTCTAAATTCTAAACTTGAGCTCTATCAACAATCTACTCTTGACTGGAAATTATGGCAACTCTTGCCTCATTGCAGCTTCCAAATGTGAATACTCATCTTGAGCAGTTACTGGAATATAGCTAAAGCACTAAGCTGGAAAGCAAGTATTGACTTCAAACAAAATAAATACATACAAGTATTGTTGGCCCTGGCAAGGTCGCATCAAGTGCAATCTTCGTTTAAAATTAGAACAAGAAAAATCCATCATCGAGACAGCACAACTTGAAAAATATTTTAATGATGGTTAGACAATTAGAAACCAATTATGAGTGGAAAATGTACAAAAATGTTGTGACTGAGTTATAGTGTTCAACTTGATAGATGAAAATATTTTCAATACTCCATCACAAGCAACTACCATTTGACCATTAACTGAAACTCAAAGAAGAATTAAAATCAGACTGTGACAAAGATTTGCTCACAAAGCTAGGTAAACATGACAAGTGTTGAAAGGTCAATATATTTTTTTCAACCTGAATGTCAATGAAGCCTGAATACAAGGCTAATCCACATCCTGACTGGGTAACAATTAATTAAATGGGACAGTCACAAAGCAATGCAGTCTAATTGCCCTCCATAACTGAGAATCTGTTTCATGCACCCTCAAATCTCTGATCTCTGTGAAAAGTGCCCCCATTTGCACCTCTGTACTCCCACACATAATGCTACACAAACAGCCAGACCAGCCCCCATGAAATGAGTGTGCTGCCATCCTGGAATTATATAAAGGTACCTTTGTAGTATTTTGACTTAATTTAGTCAAATAAAGCACTATAAGAGACTAGTGGCAGAGTCCACAGAATCACAGTTACTCAAAATGTTTTCATTATTTCTCACTATACAGCTGGTATCAGTAAAGAATGTATTCGTCCAATACAAGGAAGCTTTGCTGTTTTAAAGAAAGCACTGTTTGGTGACTGTCCAAACCAAAATCACGTCAAGTTAAAATCAATGACTTTAAACCTATTTACCAAGGATCAGTCTCCAGACAAAAACGGAGTCAGGTTACCTTGGCAGAGCTTAAATAACTGAAATGGAATGGCCTAGTTTTTTTCTCTCTAGTCCTGCTCATTGCACTCTGGTTATTGTAATAATCTGTGATACACAAGACAGAATGTAAATCATTGCAGTTATACACAGACCACATCCATTGAAAATACAAGTTCCTTACTCTTCGGGGCTTTCAGTTTATGAAAAGATTGGTCAGGAATACTTCAACCTCACATCTCATTCTCCTGATCTATGAAGAGCATTTACAGTCACACAGTCTTGGCATTTGCAACTGTTGCTGGTGTTGAAGGATTGTGAAAAGGATGGTAGGTTGCCTGCCAAAGGTTTGCATCAATCCCAAGGAACTTGTCTTCATGGTAGAACTTGGAAGCTACCACCAAAGTCATCACCATTCATACCAATTCCAGCACCTGGAAACAATGTAACGGGTTAATTCATGACTGTACCCAAGGAAAAGATTAACAAAAAAACAGAAAAGCTAATGGCAAAGACCTCTCAATCTGTACTAAAATGAAATAAGCGCACCCAAAATACAAAACTGCATTCCTCGGCATCAAACCGGTCGAATGCTCACTACTCCCCCATTAAAGGCAGTGCCTCATCTAATCCGCTCTGACAGTAAACACAGATTACTGCAATTTGGATTTAAGCATGAGATAAAGGTCCATGGGATGCTCATTCTAAATATGAATATATTGTAACTTTGAAATTGCTTTTACATTTTACGTTCTTTGCTCACCTTTATTGTGCCTTGGCTGTTAGCAGCTATTAAGACATTCGATTCCTGTTGAGTAAAAGAAAATGCTTATAACAGGAACAAAGATTATAATAATATAATGAATCTGAATCTCCATGTAATCATAAGCTATAATTCACTGACAAAACTCCAATTCACTAATTGTTCTTCTTCATGAACCAGAGTATCCTCTACTCTGAAGTGCAAATATGCATATGCCCACTTCGTAGGCAACTGGTGGTAAAAGCCCAGGGTCTGGTCCTGAACTACCAAGCCGATTTTCATCTGCTGCCCATTCAAAAAAGCATTCTGAATTTCTTACATTGAAGTGTGCACCCATTCCATTCACTGAAACAATATTTTGTATAACCCAAGGGATGGGCATCATCTGAACCAAGCATTGTGTGTCCTCAAGATCAGCAATCTTTTCATCTAAAGAAATTGCTTCACCAAACGCCATCATGCAAATGGCATACAGCATGGAAGCTTCCAAATATACTAACACTATTAGCTAACCTTTCACTCCCTCAGAATCAGGTTTAATATCACTGACATATGTCATGAAATTTGTTGTTTTGCAGCAGTACATTGCAATACATAACCTACAAATTAAAATATATATAAATAAATATAGTGCAAAAAGAGAGGGGAAAACTAAATAGTGAAGTTCAGTTCGAGGGTTCACTGTCCATGATGGAAGAGGGGAAAAAACCTGTTCCTGAAAGGCTGAGTTTGTGTCTTCAGGCTCCTGTACCACTGCCTTGATGGTAGCAATGAGAAAAAGGCATGACTCAGGTAATGGAGATACTAGAGTCCAAGATGGAGCTGGATGAATTTACAACCCTCACCAGCCCTTTCTGATACTGTGCAGTGGCTTTTCATACCAGACAGTTAGAATGCTCTCCATGGTACATTTATAGAAACTTGTGAGTGAATTTGGTGAAATACAAATTCCCCTCAAACTCCTAATGAAATATAGCCCATCACACCTTGTTTGTAATTGGGTGTGTTGGGCCCAGGATAGATCTTCACAGATGTTGACAGCCAGGAACTTGAAACTGCTCACCCTTTTCACTTCCGATCCTTCCAGGAGGACTCATGCGTATTCCCTTGACTTCCCCTTCTTGAAGTTCAAAATCAATTTCTTGGTCTTACTGACACTGAATGCAAACACTGACTGCTGCAACACCACTCAACCAGCTGATCTATCTCGCTTCTGTACGCCTCCTCGTCACCATCTGAAATTCTGCCAACATAGTTGTGACATCAGCAAATACATGGATGGCATTTGAGTTGTGCCTAGAGTAGAGTAATGGGCCAAGAATGTATCCTTGAAGTATGCCAGTGTTGAACGCCTGCGATCTATACAGACTGCGGCCTCCCGTTGATTGAGGATCCAGATGCAGAAGGAGCTACAAAGGGTCAGGTTTTGGAGCTTGTTGATTAGAACTAAGGGTATGACTGAGTTGAACACTGAGCTGCAATTAATAAACTACAGTCTGGCATGGGTATTACTATTATCTAGGTGATCCAAGGCTTAGTGGAGAGCCAGTGGGATTTCAGCCGCTGTAGATCTATTGTGGTGATAGGCACTTGCCGCAGGTCCATGTCATTGTTTATGCAATAGTTGATTCTAGCCATGACTAAACTCTCACTGCACTTCATCACAGTAGATCTGAGTGCCACTGGGCGGTATTCAAGGAGGTAGCTCATCCTGGGTACTGGTATCATTGAAACAGATGGGAACCTCTGACTGCAGCAGTGAGGGTTTGAAGATGTCCTTGAACACTCTTGCCTGTTGGTTTTCAGAGCCCTATCAGGTATACCATTAGGGCCTTCTGAGCGTTCACTCTCTTGAAAGATGCTCTGACATCAGCCCCCAAGCCAAATCAGAGAGTCACCAGATGCTGCAGGGAATTGCATAGGTGTGGTTTTATTCTCCCTTTCAAGCTGTGCATAAAAGTGTTGAGCTGGGAGTGAAGCATAACAGCCATTTATGATTCTAAGCAATGGCCTGCAAACCCTGCCAAAGCTGATGCGCATCTGATTCTGCCTCTAACCTCAATCGAAGTTGTTTTTCCACCCTTGAAATAGCCTTCCACAGGTCAAATCTGGACTTCTTGCTTAGTTCTGGATCACTGGTCTTGAATGTCACAGATCTAACCCTCAGCAGACTAAGAATCTCCTAGTTCATCCACGGCTTTTAGTTTGGGCATGTCTGGTATGTTCTCAAATACACACATACTTCTCCACACAGGCCCTGAAGAAGTCGGTGATGTATCCGTTCAGATTCAAAGATAAATCCCTTTAAGTTGTCCAGTCCACTGCCTCAAAGCATTCCTGTATCACTCCTGTTTCCCTTAAGCATACCTTCTTGGTCCTCACCATTGGTGCTGCAGTCTTAGTCTCTTCCTATAAGCTGGGAATAAGGATACAGGCAGGTGATTGGACTTTCCAAAGTGTGGGTGGGGGGGTGGAACAGTAAGCATTTTTCTTGGTGGTACAGCAGTGGTCAAGTGTGCTGGCTTCTATGGTTCAACAGGTGATATGTTGGTGGTAGTTATTCAGAAACTTCTTCAAGATGACCAGATTGAAATCTGCAATGTTAGAGATGCACCAGTGTGCAGTTTTGTGCCTGCTGATTACATTTGCTCAGCTCCTCCAGTGCTTGCCTGATGTTGGCTTGTGGTGGTACTCACTCCAGTACAATGAACAAATCTGTCCTTTTCTTATCTAAACCAGAACCTTGGATTAACAGTTTAATGCCTGCACTCACTGCGCGAGACAGAGCTTTTGCCACCGGTAACCACCAGGAACTCAAGAAATGCATCTACAATCTATGCAAGATCAATCAAGGCAGCTAAACAATAATACAGGGACAAGATCCAACACAACCCTCCACCACCAACAACAGCTTATGGCAAGGCCTGCACACCATCACAAACTTTAAAGCTAAATGCAGTGGTACTGCCAACATCACTGTTTCTCTCCCAGATGAGCTAAATCTTTTTTTACGCTCTTTCAATATTGCCAACACTGAGCCCCCAGTGCGACCTGCAGCTTGGTCATCTCTGAGGCTGAAGTATGCAGGTGTTTCCAACGAGTAGACAGTTGCCAGGCTGTGGGACTGCACCGCATTCCAGGATGGATACTCAGAGTGTGCATGGCACAACTGACTGGTGTATTTGCAGACATTTAAAAATCTCTCCCCCTCTCCATATAGAGTGTTCTCCTGCTTCAAAACCTCTACCATCATCTCTGTACCTAAAAAGACCAAAATAACATGTCTGAACCACTGGTGTCCTGTTGCACTCACTTCAAAAATAAGCAAATGCTTTGAGAGGCTGGTCAAGGACTACATCTGCAGCATGCTACCACCCACATTGGACACCCTACAATTCACCTACTGACACAACTGATCAACAGATGACACAACAGCCGTAGCTTTGCACACTGTCCTTACACACCTGGAGAGGAGGGATGCTTATGTGAGAATGCTGTTCTATTACATTTAAGCATTCAACACTATAATTCACTATTACAATTAAGCATTCAATACTATAATTCCCTCCAGGCTTGACAAGAAGCTCAAAGACCTCGGCCCTTCACCCTGCCTTCTGCATCTGGATCCTGGACTTCCTGTCAGTTCACCGGCAGGTGATGAGAGTGGTCTCCATCACCTCTGCCCCTCAACACAGGAGCCCCCCAAGGCTGTATCCTAAGCCTTTACTCTCTGTATACCCATGCCTGTGTCACCATCCACAACTCCAATCTGCTAATTAAATTTGCAGATGCTACTACATTGGTTGGCCTTATCTCAAGTAATAATGAGGCAGCCTACAGAGAAGAGGTCATCACCCTGACACAGTAGTGTCAAGAAAACCTTTCCCTCAATGCCAAAAAAAAAGGAGCTGGTTGTGGACCACAGGAGGAATAGAGACAGGCTCACTGCTATTGACATCAGTGGATCTGGGGTTGAGAGGATGAACAGCTTCAAGTTCCTTGGCATATACATCACCAAGGAACTCACTTGGTCTGTACATACCGACTGCATGGTGATAAAACCACAACAGCACCTCTTTCACCTCAGACGGTTGAAGAAGTTCAGCATGAGTCCCCAAATCCCAAGGACTTTCTACAGGGGCACAATTGAGAACATCTTGACTGGCTGCATCATTGCCTGGTATGGGAACAGTACTTCCCTCAAACGCAGGAGTCTGCAGAGAGTGGTGCGGGCAGCCCAGCGCATCAGTGGATGTGAACTTCCCACTATTCAGGACATTAATAGCAACTGGTGCGTAAAAAGGGCAAGCTGCTACCATCTGGGAAATGGTACCACAGCATTAGAGCCAGGGCCAACAGGCTCCAGGACAGCTTCTTCAGACTGATTAATTCAAGCTGACACAATTGTATTTCTAAGCTATATTGATGGTTCTGTTGTATATCTTACTGTACATACTATTTATTACAAATTACTATCATTTTCACATTGCAGATTCAGACACAGATATAACGTAAAGATTTTTACTAAGAAATTAAGTCAATTCAATTAGCCTATTCTTATTTTCTCATTACAGGAAAAACAGCCTCTCAACTGCTGTGATAATACTTCGGTTGGAGCCTGGTTAAGTTTCTGGCCACTGCTAAACACCAGGATGTTGACTCTAGGTATTTATTAAGAAATAATAATGCCAGTGATTGGTAAAGAAAGGGTGCTGAACTAAGGTACTCAAGGTTAAAGTGATCATGCTGCCATTTCTGAAGTCCAAATGATATATGCAAAGCTTGCTTTTTCACTTATATTGCAGATTCACTGAGTGAAACATTTTCCTCTTGTTCCCATAATCAGTTTCACTCGGAAACTTGTCAAACAAACAGACTTTGGTGTCCATCCCATCTCAACTCTAAATTGCCCATGTTTGGAACTTTGTAAGAATGAAACCTGGAGCTGAGTGGTTCAGAACGCATACAGGGCATTGCTGAGAAAATGCTTCTTTATGGGACTACTGACAATATCTTTCACCCCTTTGCTGACAACATTCTAATGTGGTGGCAATTTACTGAATTAGGTACCCATTCATTTGAAAATAGCCAAGGAACAGCACGTCAAAAGTCCACCTTTCTGAGAAGATGTCAGAAATGTGGATATTCAAGTGGCATAACTTGACCGTTTCCAAAATGTGAAACCTAATCCGGAAAATTAGAGCACAGCCTACTCTGAAGAATAAATTTTTAGCTGAACAAGCACCACACGGTAAGTGCCTATGTTGCACTCATCTGTTTGCAAAAGGTCTAAATGATAGAGGTTTCAGAAAATATTTGCTTTTGTGAATCAGTTTACAAGGTTACAAAGTGGAGAAGCTCAATTGTTCTCTTGAAAGCTGAAAAGTGAGGATTCGATGCAAAATTCTTTATTAGATTTGGATTGTATAACAGGGAATACTTCAAAGAGCAGGGACAAGATCGATGGTGAAGAGTAAAAGAATCAGGGAAATTCAAGAAACTGTTTTAAGTTCAGAGTAAGTATGACCTGAGGATATTAAGAAGCATTGAGGAGGACTGAACAGGCATTTGTAGAATAATTTACAAGAAAATAAGGAAAAAGTAAATATGTCAGATCCAAAACACAAAATAATGCAGATGATTATCCATTTATTTAGAGATACAGCAAACCCATATTTCTGTGCTACTAAATTGTAACCAATTAACCTACTAACCCAAATGTCTTTGGAACATGGGAAGAAACTGGAACACCCGGAAGAAGCTCATGTGGTCAAAAGGGAGAATGTGCCACCTGAAAAATCATTCACTTGATATATTAGCAAAGCTTCTTTCCCACAAGAAGCTACATGATGGTCTGTGTGTTTCAAGCTTTTGAAATGGGATGAAAATGATCATTCTGCATACTGTAATGAGTCCAGCATATTTACTTCAAATGAAACGGCCTCCAGCATTCACCATGTACACAATTACCTTTACACTGGCTGTAATAACTCTTTATTACACTAAATATATCACCACTTACCCCATCTGGTAATGCTCTCCAACACACAGCACTGACAAATTCATTGGTGTCATCTTCCTTTTTGTCTTTGTCCAAAACACTTTTAACGGTGTCAAATTTAAAGGTAAGCAGTGTTTTTGAGAGCCCCTTGTAGTAGAGGTAGAGAGAATTGTTTTCACTTCCTGAAATAAGAAGCAAGATTAAAGCCACACTCTCAAAATGCATTATTTAACACAGTCCATCATTTAATATCCCTCAAGCTTTCAGAATGAGAAAAAAAAATCTACAGTTGACTAGCAAGAACAGCAGCTAATACAGAAACTGGCAGGGCTGCTCAACATGAAAAAATGGCAGTGGATGCAAAGAAAGAGAAAAAAACACATGGTCCTATTTACACTTTCTCAGTTCCTTACAACCACACAACAGATCTCTTTCTCATAGGATTTCCCTTTCATTCCTTTACCACTTATCTACAGACTGTGGAGACTCAAGTGGTCTGAGGAACAACAATGAAAATTCCGCACAGTAGTACCCAAGATCAGGACTGTATCTAGGTCCCTGGAGCTATGAGGCAGGAACACTAAATGAAGTATGAATATGATTCCTCACAGGAATCTTAGAATTCTCACATAATCTCAGCTTCTAAAAATTGTCCTTAAAATCACCTTTCAAGTTAATCAAATCCTTTAAAACTTTCTCCATTTAATCTAATTTGCTTTCATGGATTTTCTTGGGCATTTTTCCAAATAAATGATTTTTCATCGGAATCAGAGAACTTTACACTACCACCTCTGTAGCAGAGTTCTCACCTGTACATTTCCCAAAGCATTTTTCCCTCTAACTTTTCCAAGTTACTTCTCATTATCACTGCATTTACTTTAACTTACTCTTCAGAGAGATTAAAATGATCAAATTACACTTTAGGTGGTACAGTAAATTCTTAGAGATCTCCTTTAACAAACGTGTTGAATTCAAATATGATCAATAAAATCATGATTTGATTAGCAGATGATTTAGATGCAGGATATAAAATCTTATTTCCAAGAAAAATGTCACATCTACATTTATTTTGACTATCTCTCTGTTTCCACCCTGTCTTCTGTAAAAATGCTATTTCCCTTTTCTCAGTTCCTTTGTCTCCACTGCAACTGTTCCCAGGATGAAGCTTTCCTTTCCAGGACATTGGGGTGTCCTCTTTCAAAGAACAGAGTTTCCCTTCCTCCACTATTGATGCACTCCTGCATCTCCTCCATTTCCTGGACATCTGCACTCACTCCACTTTCCTGCCACCGTAAAAGGGATAGAGTTCCTTTGTCATCACCTACTAACCCCACGAGCCTCCACATCCAATTCTACAACTTTTGCCATCTTCAATGGGATCCGACCACCAAACACATCTTTACCTCCTATCCACTCTGTTTCCCAGAGATTGACTCCTCCGTGATTCCATTGTCCATTCACCCTTCCCCTCTAATCCAAAGATCCCCTTGTCCATCTGTCCTCTAACATTGGTGAGACCAGACTTACATTGGGGGACCACTAAGGAGCAACATGTCATATTCTGTCAAGGTAGCATCCAACTTGATGGAACATCAATTTCTCAGATTTCCAGTAACTTCTCACCCCTCCTTCCCTCTCAATTTCCTACTCTGGCCTCTAACATCTTCTCCTCACCAGCCTATCATCTCACACTGGTGTACCTCCTTTTCCCGTTCTCCTATGGTCCACTCTCCTCTCCTATCAGATTCATACTCTCCAGCCTTTTACCTTTCCCACCTATTACATCCCAGCTTCTGAATTCATTCCTACTCCCTACACATCTATCACCTTCTAGCTTGTCCTTCTTTCCCTCCACCCAACTTCTTAACCTGGCATCTTCCCCCTTTCCTTTCCAATCCTGATGAAGGGCCTTGGTTCAAAACATTAACTGTTTATTTCCATTGATACTGCCTAACCTGCTGAACTCCTTCAGCATTTTGTGTGTGGTACTCAACATTTACTTGCTGTAATTGCCTCTTTGTTTTTACCAATGACACCTGATAGGGAGAAATGCTGAACTAACGTTGAGGGTTTGCTCAGAGAAAACACTCTTTCATCCATTGCCAATACAAATTCAGGCCTATACAATCAGTACTGAAGTCAGTCACTTACCACAGGCGATATAATCTCCATTAGATGCTAAACCCACAAAGTTCTTTTCATTGATGTGGCCCTTAAATGACCGCAGGCAGTGTGGTCTGTTCACATTCCACAGCTTCAATTGACTATCTGTTGATCTGTAAAAAAATACTCCATGTCAGCAACCAGTGAAAAATAGTATGATCATTTTCCAAGGATCATGATGGGTCAACACCTGTTCTGGGTGAACTGATGTGGGGGACGAGGAGCAACACACACAAAATGCAGGAAGAACTCATCAGGCTTCGCCGAACATCTATGCTCCATCCGCCATAAGCAGGATCTCCCAGTGGCCCCCTATTTTAATTCCACTTCCCATTCTGATATGTCCATCCATGGCCTTCTCCACTGTCAGGAGAGAGCCACTTAGGTTGTTGGAACAACACTTTATATTCTGTTTGGGTAACCTCCAACCTGATGGCATGAACATCAATCTCTCAAACTTCCAGTAATGCATCCCCTCACCCTTCACTATTTCCCATTTCCTTGTCCCCCTCTCATGTTATCTCCCTGCCCACCTATCGCCTCCCTCTGTTGCTCCTCCGCTCCTCCCCCATTTTTCTTTCTTCCACGGCCTCTGTCAATTTCACTAATCAACTTCCTAGTTCTTTGCTTCATCCCCCCCCCCCCCAAGTTTCACGTATCACATGGCATTTTTATTTCTCCCCTCCCCCTACTTTTCAAAGCTCCTCAGCATTTTTTCTCCAGTCCTGCCGAAGGGTTTCAGTCCAAACCATCGATTGTAGCTTTTTTTCTCCATAGATGCTGTCTAGCCTGCTGAGTTCCTCCAAAATTTTGTGTGTGTTGCTCGGATTTCCAGCATTTGCAGATTTTCTCTTGTTTGTGGGGGGTGGAGGTGGGGAGGAAGGGAAACACACACAGAATAGAAAAAGTAGACTGTTTAACCCTTTCAACCTGCTCTGTCATTCAAACTGATCATTGTGGATCATCCACTTTTTTTTCTGCATCCTGCGCAGGTTGATAGGGTGTTTAAGAAGGTGTACTTCATAAGTTGGGGATTAAGTTCAACAGCTGTGAGGTAATGTTGCAGCTCTATAGAACTCTGGTTAGACCATGCTTGGAGTATTGTGCTCACTTCTGGTTAAATCATTAAAGGAAGGATGAAGAAGCTTTAGAAGGGTGCAGAGGAAGTTCACCGGGATGCTACCTGGATTAAAGAGCAAGTTTTATGATGAAGCATTGAGTGAGTCAGGATTTTCCTTGTTGGAGTGAAGGAGGATGAGAGGTGACTTGATAGGGGTATATAAGACGATAGAAAAAAAGTGGACAGCCAGCATTTTATCTCAGCACAGCAATGGCTAAAATGTGAAGCAATTATTTTAAGGTGATCGAAGCAAAGAAAAGGAGGGATGTCAGAGGTAATTTTTCTTATACAGAGTGTAGTATCTGCACGGAACACACTGCTATGGATGGTGGTAGAGGCAGATACATGAGGAACATTTAAGAGACTCTCAGGATGAAAGTAATAGAGGGCTATTGGGAAGGAAGACAGATCCTGGAGAGGACTAAAAGGTTGATACAACATTGCAGGCCATGGGCTTGTACTATGCTATACCAATCTATGTTCTATCCCTTAATCTCCTGAATCATGTGAACCATATCCAACTCCTTCATGTATATAGTAATAGATTTTGTCTCGATAGTCTTCTGTGGTGGAGAATTCCACATGTCTTCTAGACTTTAGTTGAAAGAAATCTCACTTCTCAGTTCAAAGTGGCTTATTCTATATGTTTAGCCAACAACTTCTGATTACAAAGTTTCACAGTGGAGAGCATCCTGACTGGTTATATCACAGTCTCATATGGAAGCACCAATGTCCAAGAATAAAAAAGCCAACAAAAAGTAGTAGAAAAAGCTCAGTCTATTACAAGAAAAATCCTCCCCCACTATTGAGTGTGTACAAAGGGTGTTGTCAAAAGAAAGCAACACCAATCATCAAGGCCCCCTACCATCCAAGCTATGCTCTTTTCACATTGCTGCCATTGGGAAGGAGGTACAGGAACTTAGGGCTCACACCACCAGTTTCAGGAACAGATATTACCCTTCAACCATTAGGCTCCTGAACTAGCGTGTGTAACTTCATTCACAACAACGAGGAACTGAGGCCACAACCAATGGAGTCACTTCCAAGGACTCCACAACTCACATTCTCAATATTATTTATTTCTTGTATTTACACATTTTGTCCTCTTTTGCATATTGGTTGTTTGTTAGTTTTTGTGTGTAGTTTTACACTGATGTTACTGTACTTCTTTGTTTTACTGTGATCCATAAGAAAATGCATCTCAGTGTACTGTATGATGATATATGTGGACTTTGATAATAAATTTACTTGGGACATCTTTAGGGGTATCCTTCCTGCATTTTGCCTGTACAGTTTCTATGAATCATAGACATGAAACACAGAAACAGGTCCTTTGGCCCACCAAGCCTGTAATGATCACAATCCACTTAAACAATCCTACAAAAAGAAATACATCACATTTTATTCTCTCCACATTTTCATTAACAGAATCCTCCAACGTTCAGAGTTTACCAGCCACCCACATACAACGGGCAATTTTATGATATGGAAGGAAATCCTTGCAGTCACAGGGAACACATGCAAAATTCATACAATGGAGATCATAATTGAACCAGGGTCTCCAGTGTGTTACTGTACTTCAGTTTCCTAAACTCCTCTAAACATCACCATCACGTACGTCACTTGTGCCATTGCAGGAATCAGTCTTTGAACCTTGCCTGATCTTCCACCATAGCAAAAGCATTTTTCTCAATTAAGGAGATTAAAACTGCACATAATACTCAAGATAAGATCTCATTAAGACTCTATGACTGCAGATGGATATCCCTAGCATTACGAAGGCTTGCATGCTTAAGTTTATTAACTGATATACAAGGAAAACCAGGTTTCATTATACCTACAGTTATAAGGATTGTGTTTTCTTCTCTAGCTGTCTTATCCAAGGAGTTGCCCAAATGCCTTTTAAAAGGTGATCTGCCTCAGCCTCTTGTAGCACATTCCATATAACCACAGCTGTGCTCCTAAGATCTCTTTTAAATTTCTCCACTCTGACAATCTTACGCTCTCTAGTTTTAGACTGGCTAACCCATGGAATATTCTGACCATCTATGTCCTTAAAATCGTTGATAAGGATAGCCAGTGAGACAAACCCAACTTACCAATCTCTCTTAACAGTAGCCCTCCATTCCAGACAATATCCTAGTGAATTTCATTTGCATTCTCTATTGCTATCACATCTTTCCTGAAGTATGGATCAGAACTGTACACAATACTGTGTCCCCTGACCAGTGCTTTGGAGGGGTGCAGCATGACATTTCAACTCTTATACTCAATGTCTGAATTCAAATAGGGTAGTAAAGTCAAATAAGGATGGCAAGCATGCTGTTTTCCCTACCCTGTTCCACTTGTGTCAACATTTTCAGAGTACAATGAAATTGTATGCAAAGATTTCTATACGATCAACACTAGGGTCCTTAGCATTCATGTCCAAGCCAACCTATTCACTGCCTTGCTACTCTCATGTTTCTAATATACTGTAGCGGTGTGCTACATGCAGCGCTAAAATTACGACACGGAGTCGGTAACTGCAGTTGAAGGAAAAAACTTTATTCGAAATCCTCAGCCTCACTGTTAAGCCTCCCTCAACCTGCCCCCCGTGGCGCAGAGGCTTCAAAGCTCTGTGCTCGCAAACCCCCGTAGGCTATCTAATTGTGAGCCGGTTCGGATGTGCCAGGAAATGGGTCGCCACATAACCCCCCCCCCCCCCCAGAACCAGCGATACACCCCCCAATGTCCACAGTCTGGGCCGGAACCTGCTTGGGAGGTCGGCCTCTGCGCCGAGGTGCCGGAAACTCGGCCGGTTGTGCCAGGTCCGCATGGGCCGGTTTGAGGCGGTCCACCGTGAAAACCTCCTCTTTCCCCCCAACGTTCAGCACGAACATGGACCCATTGTTCCGGAGCACCATAAACGGCCCCTCGTATGGCCGCTGCAGCGGTGGCCGATGCCCGCCCCTTCGTACAAACACAAACTTACAGTTCTGCAGGTCTTTGGGTACGCAGGTCAGGTTCCGCCCGTGCTGTGAAGTGGGTATGGGGGCCAGGTTACCGAGCTTCTCGCGTAGTCTGCCCAGGACTGCTGCGGGATCTTCCTCTTGCCCCCGTGGGGCTGGTAGAAACTCCCCGGGGACGACCAGGGGCGCGCCGTATATCAACTCGGCCGACAAGGCGTGCAGGTCGTCCTTGGGCGCTGTGCGGATGCCGAGTAGGACCCAGGGAAGCTCGTCCGTCCAGTTGGCTCCTCACAGGCGGGCCATGAGGGCCGACTTCAGGTGACGGTGGAAACGCTTCACTAGCCTGTTCGACTGTGGGTGGTAGGCAGTTGTGTGGTGCAGCTGAGTCCCCAAAAGGCTGGCCATAGCTGACCACAGGCTGGAGGTGAACTGGGCGCCCCTGTCGGAGGTAATGTGGGCTGGTACACCAAAGCGAGATATCCAGGTGGTGATCAGGGCTCGGGTGCAAGATTTGGAGGTGGTGTCGGTGAGCGGGACCACCTCTGGCCATCTTGTGAACTGGTCCACGATAGTCAGGAGGTGCCGCGCTCCATGCGACACTGGCAGGGGGCCCACAATATCCACATGAATGTGGCTGAAACACCGGTGGACGGGATGGAACTGCTGCAGTGGGGCTTTGGTGTGCCGCTGCACCTTGGCCGTCTGGCAGTGCATGCACGTTTTGGCCCATTCACTGACCTGTTTGTGGAGTCCGTGCCAAACGAACCTGCTGGAAACCATCTGGACAGTTGTCCGGATGGAGGGATGCGCCAAGTTATGAATGGAGTCGAAAACACGGCGCCGCCAGGCTGTCGGGACGACGGGACTGGGCTGGCCGGTGGTGACGTCACAGAGTAGGGTCCTCTCACCCGGGCCTACGGGGAGGTCCTGGAGCTGCAAACCGGAGACTGCGGTTCTGTAACTTGGAATCTCCTCATCTGCCTGCTGTGCCTCTGCCAGTGCCTCAAAGTCTACCCCTTGGGAAAGGGCATGAACGGTAGGGCGAGAGAGCGCATCCGCCACGACATTGTCCTTACTCGAGACGTGCCGGACATCCGTCGTGTATTCAGAGATGTAGGACAGGTGGCGTTGCTGGCGGGACGACCAGGGGTCGGACACTTTCGTAAACGCAAAGGTAAGCGGTTTGTGGTCCGTGAACGCGGTGAAGGGCCGACCTTCTAGGAAGTACCTGAAATGCCGGATTACCAGGTAGAGCGCCAACAGTTCCCAGTCAAAAGCACTGTACTTGAGCTCGGGTGGCCGCAGGTGTTTGCTGAAAAACGCCAGGGGTTGCCAGCGACCTGCGATGAGTTGCTCCAGCACCCCACCGACTGCCGTGTTAGATGCGTCCACTGTGAGGGCGGTAGGGGCATCCATTCTGGGATGTACTAGCATTGTGGCGTTCGCCAAAGCTTCCTTTGTTCGAACGAAAGCGGCGGCGGACTCCTCGTCCCAGGTAATGTCCTTGCTCGGACCCGACATCAGGGCGAACAGGGGGCGCATGATCCGGGCAGCTGAAGGGAGGAAGCGGTGGTAGAAATTGACCATACCTACGAATTCCTGAAGGCCTTTGATCGTGGCGGGTCGGGGGAAGTGGCGGACCGCATCTACCTTAGCGGGCAGAGGGTTTGCCCCGTCTTTAATAATCCTGTGGCCCAGGAAGTCAATGGTATCGAGTCCGAACTGGCATTTGGCGGGGTTGATTGTAAGACCGTACTCACTCAGTCGGGCGCAGAGTTGACGGAGGTGGGACAGATGCTCCTGACAACTGCTGCTGGATATGAGGATGTCGTCCAAATAGATGAACGTGAAGTCCAGGTCCCGTCCCACCGTGTCCATTAACCGCTGGAACGTCTGTGCGGCATTCTTCAGGCCGAACGGCATGCGGAGGAACTCAAAAGGCCAAACGGGGTGATGAGAGCCTTTTGGGGACGTCGTCAGGATGCATCGGGATTTGATGGTACCCTCGGACGAGGTCTACCTTGGAGAAGATCCGTGCGCAGTGCAGGTTTGCTGCAAAGTCCTGAATGTGCAGCACAGGGTAGCGGTCCGGTGTGGTAGCCTCGTTCAGTCTGCGGTAGTCGCCGCATGGTCTCCAGCCTCCCGTCGCTTTGGGCACCATGTGCAGGGGGGAGGCCGGTGGGCTGTCGGACCGCCGGATGATCCCCAATTCCTCCATCCTCTGGAACTCCTCCGCCAGTCGGAGCTTGTCCGGGGGAAGTCCGGGGCGTGGAGGGGTGGTGCTGTACGCCGTGTCGGGGCATGGCCGCTGTGAACTGTGGTGCCAGAACCGATGGGAAATCCGCCAGAACCCTGGTGAAGTCGTTGTCGGACAGCGTGATGGAGCCGAGGTGAGGGGCTGGCAACTGGGCTGCACCCAGGGAGAACGTCTGAAAGGTCTCGGCGTGTACCAGTCTCTTCCTGGGCAGGTCGACCAGTAGGCTGTGAGCCCGCAAAAAATCCGCACCCAGAAGCGGTTGGGCTATGGCGGCCAGTGTAAAGTCCCACGTGAACCGGCTGGAGCCGAACTGTAGCTGCACCTGACGGGTGCCATAGGTCCTTACTGTGCTGCCGTTCACGGCCCTCGGGGGGGGCCCCGGTGCCCTGCTGCGGGTGTCGTAACTCATCGGAGGTAAAACGCTGATCTTGGCACCAGTGTCGACCAAAAACTGGCGTCCCGACCTTCTATCCCACACATACAGGAGGCTATCCCGATGGCCATCATAGCCATCAGCGGCGGCTGGCCCTGGCGTTTCCCGGGAATTTGCAGGGCGGGCGACAGCGGCGGGCTTCTGCTCCCCACCGCTGGTGGTAGAAGCACCAGTGTTCATTGGGCCGGGGGTTGGCGGGCTCTGCGGCCGGGCCTGGACTGGTTTGCTGCTGGGAGCGTGGCTGGGAGATCTGTGCGATGGACGCCCCGCTCACCTTTTTGGCGTTCCACAGCAAGTCCGCCCAGGCTGCCACCTTCCGGGGGGTCACTGAAATCCGCGTCGGACAGCAGCAGGCGTATGTCCTCGGGCAGCTGCTCCAGGAATGCCTGCTCAAACATGAGGCAGGGTGTGTGTCCGTCGGCCAGAGACAACATCTCATTCATTAAAGCCGAAGGAGGTCTGTCGCCCAAGCCATCCAGGTGCAGTAAACGGGCAGCCCGCTCGCGCCGTGGGAGTCCGAAAGTCCTGAGGAGCAGGGCTTTGAATTCCGTGTATTTGCCGTCTGCTGGGGGCGACTGTATGAACTCCACGACCTGGGCCGCTGTGTCCTGGTCGAGGGAGCTCACCACGTAGTAGTAGCTGGTGTCTTCTGAGGTGATCTGGCGAACGTGGAATTGGGCTTCTGCTTGCTGGAACCATAGGTTCGGTCACTGTGTCCAGAAACCCGGCAGTTTCAACGAAACCGCATGAACAGAGGCGGTGTCGGTCATTTCTGGTCCAAAAATCGTTTGGACCGTCGGGGTCACCAATTGTAGCGGTGTGCTACATGCAGCGCTAAAATTACGACACGGAGTCGGTAACTACAGTCGAAGGAAAAAGCTTTATTCGAAACCCTCAGCCTCACTTTTAAGCCTCCCTCAACCTGCCCCCCGTGGCGCAGAGGCTCCAAAGCTCTGTGCTCGCAAACCCCCGTAGGCTATCTAATCGTGAGCCGGTTCGGATGTGCCAGGAAATGGGTCGCCACAATACTTCCCTAATCACTATATCAGCACATCTTAAAGATGTGTGCTTAGCCTGTTGCTCTACTCTCCTTACACTACATGGTTGGATCATCTGTATTCCATTTATCATTCATTATGTGCCATGTTGTTATGATTTGGGTGATCATAGTCTTTCCATGACCATGGTTGTTCTTGGAAAATTTCTGTACAGCAGTAGTTTGCCATTGCCTTCTTCTGGGCAGTGTCTTTACAAGGCTGGTAACACCAGCCATTATCAATACTCCTCAGAGATTGCCTGCCTGGCATCAGCAGTTGCATAACTAGGACTTGTGATCTGCACTAACTGCCCATACAACCATCCATCACCTGCTCTCATAGCTTCCTGTGACCCTGACTGAGGGGCTGTGGGCGCTAAGTAGATGCTACATCTTGTCCAAGGATGACCTGCAGCGTGGTCTTCTCAGCCTTTGGTAAAGACATGTCACCAGAATCTCAGGCGTACAGGAGTAAGATAGCTCAGCTGGTTAAATGGTGTCACAACAACAATCTTGCACTGAGGTTTCACAGTGGAAAAGGTGAGTAGCTTCGAGTTCCTGGGTGTCAACATCTCTGAAGCCCAACATATTGATACAATTATGAAGAAGACTGCCAGCAACTATCTTTCATTAGGAGCTTGAGGAGTTTTGGTATGTCACCAAATAATCTTAGCAAATTTCTCAGATATACCATGGAGAGCATTCCAACTGGTTGCATAACCGTACAGTATGGAGAGGTCACTGCACAGGACCGGAAAAAGCTGCAGAGCTGTAAGCTGCTAGTCTCCATCATGGGCACTAGCCTCTGCACTACGAGGACATTTTCAAAAGGTCAGACATCAAAAAGGCAATATCCATCATTAAGGACACCCCCCCACCCACAATATGCAGTCTTCCCATTACTACCATTAGAGGGGTACAGGAGCCTGAAGACACACACTCAATGTTTTAGCTCTTTTCCCTCCGGCATCAGATTTCTGAATGGACATTGAACCCACAACTACCTTACTATTTTTGCTGTCTTTTTGCATGACTTTACTTAACTCAGTGGCCACTTTATTGGGTACACCAGCTCATTATGCAACGTGGCAGCAATTCAATGCATAAAAGCATGCAGACATTGTCAGAAGGTTCAATTGTTGTTCAGACCAAACATCAGAATAAAGAAATGTGATCCAAGTGATTGTGACCGTAGTATGATTATTGGTGCCAGATGGAGTGTTTTGAGCATCTCAGAAACTGTTGATCTCCTAGGATTTCCACAAACACCAGTCTTAAGAGTTTACAGAGAATGGCGTACAAAACAAAAAAAATCCATTGAGTGCCAGTTCTGTGAATGTAAACATCTTATTAATGAGAGTTCAGAGGAGAAAGGCCAGACTGATTCAAGCTGACAGTAAGGCAGTAGTAACTCAAATAATCACACATTACAACGGTAGTGTGCAGAAGAGCATCACTGAACACACATCGAACCTTGAAATGGATGGTTACAGCTGAAGACCATGAATATACAGTACACTCAGTGCTGCTTCATTAGGTACAGGTGTCCCCCCCCCCTTTTCGAACGTTCGCTTAACGACAACTCGCTGTTACGAAAAAAAGACGCCCGCTTTATATGTGTGTTTACCCCGAGAAAGACTACAATGACTGTGAAAGCTTGTGTGGGCAGTTGTTTGCGCATGCGTGTATGTGAGTACGTGATTTTTTTCTCTAAATCAACTTTGGCTCGCTGTCTTCCCGATTTTGATAAGTGAAACTACGCCATACATACAATATTTCTACTTCATATAGGGTGTATATTTATCATATCATTCCTGTTTTTACGATATGTTAGTGTTATTTTAGGTTTTATGTGTTACTTGGTATGATTTGGTAGGTTATTTTTTGGGCCTGGGAACGCTCAAAAAATTTTCCAAAAAAATGTTTAATGGTAATTGCTTCTTCGCTTTACGACATTCCTGTTTACAAACGGTTTCATAGGAATGCTCTACCTTCAGATTGGGGGGGGGGAACCTGTACCTAATAATGTCGCCACTGAATGTACATTTCTTATTGCAACTTTTAGTGTATTTTATGTACAGTTACATGAAAAAGTTTGTGAACCCTTTGCAATTAACTGATTCTCTGCATTAACTTCTGATAAAATAGGGCCTGATCTTCATCTAAGTCATGAAAATAGACAAATACAATCCACCTAAGCTAATATCACACAAACAATTGTACTACTTTTTGTCAATGCTGAGTACACCATTTCAACAATCACAGTACAGATTCAAAAATGCATGTGCACCTCTGGAGTAATGCCTTCCACAAAAGCTATTTGGAGTCAGGTGTTCCCATCAATGAGATGAGATTGGAAGTGTAGGTTCAAGAGATGCCCTGCCCTATATAAAAAAAAAGACACATAAAGTCAGGTTCCTGATACAGCCTGCTATTCCAAAGAAAGATCTGTTCATGTGCACCATGCCTCAATCAAGACAACTTTCTGAGGACCTTAGAAGAATTGTAGAGATGCATGAAACTGGAGAAGGCTACAAAGGCATTTTTAAGACCTTAAGTGTTCATTAGTCCATAATAAGAGAAACTGTCTACAAGAGGAAACTCAGTACTGTTGCTACTCTCCCTAGGAGTGGGCATCCTGCAAACATCACACCAAGAGCACAATGAGGAGTGCTTAAGTGGGTGAAAAAGAACCCAAGGGTAACAGCAAAAGACTTGCAGAAATCTCTAGAACTTGCTAAAGTCTCTGTTCATGTGTCCACTATAAGAAAAACACTAGAAAGACACCACAGAGGAAACCACTGTTCTCCAAAAGAAAAATATTGCCGCACATCTCAAATTTGCAAAGAACTACCTGGATGTGCCACGACACTTCTGGGACAATGTTCTGCGGACAAATGAGACAAAATTTGAACTTTTTGGCAGAAATGCACACCGTTATGCTTGGAGGAAAAAGGGCACTGCACACCAATACCAAAACCTCAACCTAGCTGTGAAACATGATGGGAGGAGCATCATGGTTTAAGGTTGCTTTGCTGCTTCAGGGCCTGAACAGCTGGCACTCATTTGAGGGAGAAATGAATTTAAAATTGTATCACAACATTTTACAAGAAAATGCCAGGGTAGCGGTCTGTCACCTGAAGTTGGATAATGCAACAAGACATTGATCCAAAACAGCATAGCCTCTCTGTTTTTCATCATATATCACCTTTCCACTCAGTTTTGTCTTAACTGGTATCAAGTCTGCTGACACCATGGCCAAGAAAGTTCACCAGCATCTCCATTTCTTCAGGAGCCTGAACACATTCATCCTGCCAGCTTTAACCCATCCAACAATTTTTATCGATGCATTACAGTGAGTAACCTATCCTGACATATCATGACTTGTATACGTTCTGCCCGTGACCACAAGAAACTACACAATTGTAGTCACAGCTCAGCATATTGCAGCAGCTTCCAGTAAGGTGGTAGTGCATTCAATCGCAATGGTCAACCAGAGGTGTTATTGCCTTTTTTTTTAAAAAAAACAATGAATTTTTAACAGTCACTAGACCTTGCTGGACATTAAGAACTTCCAAGTATTGTAAGTCTACCCCATCAGCAAGTTGCTTGTTAACAAAGAAACTGAAGGAGCTGGACTTCGTGCTGACCATGCTGCTGCTTGTATCAGAGGCACGCCGGAAGAGTCAGTGCGTGAAGGTGGTGTGTAGTCTAATGCAAAGGACCCTCAGTCACTTTTCTTATGATCGCAAGACCCCATTTAACATTGTTAATGTGAAATGCTGCAAGACTGATTCATTGGTTTATTGGCAGACAGTAGGGGACCTGCATGGCCTTTGTTGTAGTGAAGACTCGGCCTCAAGCTGCAGCCACCCAGGAGAGGGGTGCCGGAGTACTCCACCAAAGGTAGTGTGGCCCAGTGTCCAAGCTGGAGTCAGTGCTGCCCCACCAGTGTTTGCTTGGCAGACAAGAAGCTACGTTGTGTTCAACTGCACACTGCTGCAACATTCACGCACCCATGATCTTGGACTATATTTTTATCCTTGACTGTATTCTACTGATATCTTATATATGCTATAAGTGCCTTGTGCTGTGTGTGATTGTACCTTGGCCCTGGAGTAACGCTATTTTGTTTGGCTGTATTCATGTGTGGTTGAATGAAAATTAAACATGAACTTGAAATCAGCTCCCCCCTCTGTGGACTCTGTCTATACACATCCAGCTGCCTCAGTAAAGTAGCCTGCATAAATCTAAGACCTCACACACCCCAAACATTCCCATAGGGCAGAAGATATAAAAAGAAGTGCCAACAGGCTCAAGGACAGCTTGTATTCTGCTGTAAGAGACTGCTGAATGGTTCCCTAGTACTCTGAACTCTCGTATTGTTTTACTTTTACCTCAATGCATTGTTGTAATAAATTAATCTGTGTTAATGGCATGCAAGACAAGTCTTTCACTGTGTATGTGACAATAATAAGCCAAACTACTGGAGACAACAAAACAGATAGAGAGACAAAGATGGGTAGAAAAGTTTTTAGAAGCATTGAGACTATTCAGGTTGCTTGTTGTACAGTCAACTGGGTCCCACTGGCCTGTACCTTCCATATGTCCAATTTTTTTCACCAATTGCCTTGCCCAATTATCCTTTTAAGGTCCCAATTGATTACACTTCCACCACCTTTGCAGGAAATGGTCTCCCACCTGCTGAGCTAGGAGATTAAGTAGTGAAGGATGAATATTTAAGAGGTTTGGATATGGTAGATAATTAGAATCTTTTTCCCATGATTTCAAAAATAAGGATCTGAGGAGTATGTGTTTTACTCAGAGAGTTATTGTTATCTGAAACTCACTGCTAGAACAGGTATAGTCGGCCCTCCTTATCCGTGAGGGATTGGTTCCGGGACCCCTCACTGATTCCAAAAAAGCATGGATGCTCAAGTCCCTTATTCAACCTGTCTCAATGCGGTAGACCTTAGGACCCAGCAGAACCCCAAACTTTATTAAACCAGTCTCAGTGCAGTGGACATTAGGACCCCGGCGGCAGAACTCTGAATCCTCAGTATTTCTGTTCATGAAAATAATCACGATCACTATTGAAAATAAAGTGAAAATAATAAAGCGATCGGAAAGAGGTGAAACGCCATTGGTCACTGGAAAAGCGTTAGGCTACAGTCAGTCAACAATCGGAACAATTTTAAAGGATAAAGTGAGAAAGGCCCTGCCCCGATGAAAGCTACAATTATTACTAAGCAACACAGTGGTTTACTTATTGGGTTTTGGGTTTTTGATCCTCTACATCAACCAGGTGTGGATGGAGAGTGCGCCAAGATCTGTCACTGGATTGCCTGGCACTGAAACATACATTCTTAAGTGTTTTATATGCATAGAAAGATAAAATATATACTATATACCAAGACAAACATTTGACTAGATTACTTATAATACCTAATACAATGTAAATGCTATGTAAAATAGTTGTTATACTGCATTGTTTAGGGAATAATGACAAAAAAAAAGTCTGTACATGCTTGAACAACAAGTGCTGGAAGAGCACTTTGGGTTTTCTAGCGCATGCGGAACACACGGATAAGGAGGGCCGACTTTACAACCACATTGTTTAAGCTGCTTTTAGACAGATATTCAAATACACAAGGCAGAAGGTCAGATATTAATGCAAATGCATGGGCAAAAAAGTTGGCATGGGTGTGGTTGGTCAAATGGCCTGTTTATTCTCTGCACGACTATGGGGATAGGGAATAAGCCCTGGCTCAGCAGGAATGAAGATGGGAAAGGCAGTACACAGGAAATGACTGGCAGTATTATCAGCTGAGGGACGACAAACTGCAAAGTAGAAAACATCAAGAAAGAAAAAGGGGGGGAGAAAAAGCTGTTTTGTATTTAGGAAAATAAGACCATAAGACAAGAGAAGCAGAATTAAGTCTGCTCCGCCATTTTATCATGGCTGGTCCAATTTTTCACTCAGCTGCAATCTCTTGCTTTTTCCCCAGATCCCTTTATGCCCTGACCTATCAGTAATCTATCGACCTCTGCCTTAAATATACATAAATACAGCCTCCACAGCTGCCTGTGGCAAAGAATTCCACAGATTCACCACTCTCTGGCTATCGAAATTCCTCCTCAACTTCATCCTAAAAAGACACCCCTCTATTCTGGGGTTGTGTCCTCTGGTCTTAGACTCTCCCACCACAGGAAATATCCTCTCCACATCCACTCATTCTTCTGAATTCTAGTGAAAACAGGCCCAGAGCAATCAAATGTTCTTCATATGACAAACCATTCAATCCTGGAATCATTTTGGTGAACTTCCTTTGAATTCTCTCCAGTTTCAGCACATCGTTTCTAAGGGGCCCAAAACGGCTCACAATACTCCAAAACTAGTGCTTATATTCTAGTCCTCTTGAAATGGATGTTAACATTGCATTTACCTTCCTCACCAGACTCAACCTGCAAATTAACCTTTCGGGAATCCTGCACAAAAACTCTCAAGTTCCTTTGCACCTCCGTTATTTTGGATTTCTCTCCATTTGAATTATAGTCAACACTTCCATCAATTCCATTGTCCAAATCATTGACATATAACATAAAAGATATTGGTCACAACACAGACCCCTGTGGAACACCACAAGTCACTGGCAGCCAACCAGAAAAGGCCTCTGTTATTTCCATTCTTTGCCTCCTGCCAATCAGCTACTGCTTTATCCAGCTAGAATCTTTCCTGTAATACCAGGCTTGTTAAGCAGCCTCATGAGTAGCACGTTGTCAAAGGTCTACTGAAAATCCAAGTACATAACATCAACTGATTCTTTGTCCATCCTGCTTGTTATTTCTTCAAAGAATTCCAACAGATTTGTGAGACAAGGTTTTCCCTTGAGGAAACCATGCTGACTACAGCTTATTTTATCATATGCCTCCAAGTACCCCGTGACCTCAAGCTTTATAATTGACTTCAACATCTGCCCAACCACTGAGATCATACTAACTGGCCTCTAGTTTCCTTTCTTCTGCCTCCCTCCCTTCTTGAGAAGTGGAGTAAAATTTGCAATTTTCCAGTTTTTCAGAACCACACCAGAATCTAGTGATTCTTGAGAGATTATTACTAATGCCTCCACAATCTCTTCAGCCATCTCTTACAGAACCCTGGAGTGCATACCATCTGGTCCATGTGACTGCTGGCTTTTAAAAACTTCTCAATCCTCTAACTTCCCACTAATCTTTGCTCTATTATATGCCCTCTCTTTGGCTTTTATGTTGGCTTTGACTTCTCTATTAGCCATGGTTGTGTCATCTTGCCTTCCAGAATACATCTTTCCTCTTTGAGATGTATACATCCTGTGCTTTCTAAATTGCTTACAGAAATTCAAGCCATTGCTGCTCTGCCATCATCACCGCCAGTGTTACCTTCCAATGAATTCTGCCCAACTCCTCTCTCATGACTCTGAAATTCCCTTTATTCTGCTGTAATACTGACACATCTTACTTTGTTTTCCTTCTCAAATTTCAAGGTGAATTCCATCATATTATGATCACTTGCCCCAAGGGTTTTTTTTTTACCTTGAGCTCTCTAATCAATTCCAGTTCATTGCACAACACCGAATCCAGAATAGCTGATCCCCTGGTGGGCTGAACCACAAGCTGCTCTAAAAATCCATCTCGTAGGCATTCTAGAAATTACTCTTCTTGGAATCCAGCATCAACCTGATCTTCCCAATCTTCCTGTATATTGAAATCCCCATGACTATTATAACATTGCCCTTTTGGCAAGCACTTTGTACCTCCCATTGTAATCTGTAGACCACATCCTTACCAGACCTGATCCTTGGAGGTTTGCACCAACTCCAAATAGGGTCTTTTTACTCTTGCAGTCCCTTAGCTCTATCCACAATGATTCAATAATTTCTGACCCCATGTCACCTCTTTCTAATGATTTGATTTCATTGTTTACCAATAGAGCAACGCTACCCCCTCTGTCTTCCTGTTCAAGTTTCTGTCAAGTTTTACATCTCTTTGCCTAGCCAGCCATCACTGAACTCAGTTTCAGTTAATAAGTTGCTGTGCAGTGCAAGGAATATCCAATCAGAGGAATAAACAAACCTCTCAGTTCTCATTATATTTCCCCTCAACACGGGTGAAGCTCCTCTCCCTCAGATCCATTCAATCTGTTATATCTGGTAAGGTGGAGAGTTTTAAAATGTTTGGAAGCAAAGACAATATGAACTGCTGATGCTCAGTTCCCAAGTGCATTCCTACAAAGAAACTGAATGGATTGTGCAATAAAGCAACAAATGGAGTTTCTTAAATTGACATGGAGATCATTACAGATCTATAGACAAAAAGCTCAAGAATTAAAGCAGAACTTACGCTGAAACTATTTCTTCTCCAATCACAAATTTGGCATATGATACCGCCTTGCGATGTCCTTTAAAGACCATGATGGGCTGTTTTGTATTCCGCAAATCATAATAATGGACACAATGATCTGTGAAAACACAACTTTTGACTTTAAAAATGGAGTACATTCAGCAAGGTCCTATTCACAATAGTCTTTTTTAATATCTATAATTGAATGTATAGAGTAACCCACAAAATTTGAGATCAGTATTATGACATATAAAGTGTATAAATTGCAAGAGATAATGTCCATTCAGTGACCCTAATGGTAATCCAAAAAAACTTCATTTCCTGACTAAGGACAACTTCCCTCATTATTCCTGTATTGTATCAATAACAAAAAAAAATCAATCATGGAACCCCAATCAAGCACTGAGTTTCAAACTACAGCCAGCTCTAGGTAAAAATATTCTTCCTCAGCTTTGCATACTTTGGATTTATGCAAAAATTCCTATGAAACTATGCCATTCATTATTTTGCATCCTTCTATCAGGTTCCTCTGTTCTCAAACAACCCCAATCCTTCCTCCATTGCTGAAATGATCCATCGCAGAACACATCCTGAAAAATCATTCCTGTACTCTCTAGTACAATCATGATCTTCCTCATAGGACAAATGCATCCAAAATATTCCAGCGGTTTTTAAACACTGCAAACCAATGTTTAATAAATTTGTATGACATCTTCTCTGTTCTTACAGTACGTATATTCTATGGCCTGGTTAGTGACGACAAAATACATAATTAGTAAATCGGTTTATTATTGTCACATGCACTGAGTGCAGTGGAAAAGCTTAGTTTTGCATGCCAACTCTACAGGTAATTCCATCACATCAGTACATTAAGGTAACACACAGGAAAAGCAATTAAGAATGCCAAAGTTAAACACAAGAGATTCTGCAGATACTGGAAATCATGAGCAACACAGCTGGAAAATTATGGAGAAATGGCCATCAAAATTAACAAATAATTTGCATCAGTCTTCACTGTGGAAGACACCAGCAAAATGCCAGAAATTCAAGAATGTCAGTGTGCTGGAGTGTGTGTAGTTGGTGATAATAAGAAGGTGCTTGGGAAATTTATAAGTCTGAAGGTAGACAAATTACCTGAACCAGATGGACTAAATCCCAGGATTCTGAAAGAAATAGCTAGAGATTGTGGAGGCATTAGTAGTGATCTTTCAAGAATCACTAGATTCTGGAATGGTTCCTGAGAACTGCAAATATCATTCCACTCTTTCAGAAGGAAGGAAAGCAAAAGACAGCAAATTATACGTCAGCCTGACTTTAGTGGTTAGGAAGACGTTCAGTATCAGAATCAGATTTAATATCATTGGCAAATGTCAAATATGTTGTTATGCGGCAGCATTACACTGCAATACATAATAATAAAAACTGAATTACAGTTAAATTAATTAAGTATGGCAAAAAAAATAGTGAGGTGATGTTCATGAGATTCTGCAGATACTGGAAATCATGAGTTCAATGCCCACTTCAATTGCTGGGGTTCCTGTACCTCTTTCCCTGATGGAATCAATGAGAAGAGGGCATGTCCTGGATGATGGGGATCCTTAATGATGGACGTTACCTTTTTGAAGCATTGGTCCTTGAAATGTCCTGGATGCTAGGTAGGTTAGTGCCAATTATGGAACTGGCTGAGTTGGAGTCCAATCTCTAGGATGAGGTTTCAGGGTCCTAGTGACTTCCTTGAAAAACTCTACAAGATTGGTTAGACATGACCTACCACGCATGAAGCCATGCTGACTCTCTCTAAACAGTCCACATCCAAATACTTATATATCTGGTCCCTTAGAATACCTTCCAATAACATTCCCACTACTGATGTCAGGCTCAGCCGATAGTTTCCTGGTTTATGTTTAGAGTGTTTCTTGAACAGTAGAACTTTGCCTATCTTCCAATCCTCTGGTACCTCACCTGTTGCTAAGGATGATTTAAATATCTCTGCTAGGGCCCTGCCAATTTCTGCACTTGTCTCCCCAGGGTCTGAGGGAACACCTTCTCATGCCCTGGGGACTTATCCATCCTAATTTTCCTTAGGACTGCAAACATCTTCTCCTCTGTAATCTGTATAGGGTCCATGAAGTTGATGCTGCTTTGCCTCACTTCTATAGAGTCTGTATCTGTCTAGCAGTATGGTGGAAGTCACAGGAGTTGGGGGTCATGAAGTGTGTGATGTTACCATTACTAGAGATAGGTTTCTTGGGAACTCAAAGGTCTAAAAGGTAGATAAGTCAGTTGGACCAGGTGGTGCACAGTGCAGAGTTCTGAAAGAGGTGGTTAAGAGATCATGGAGGCATTAGTAATGATGTTTCAAGAATCACTAGATTCTGAAATGGGTCCAGAAGACTGGAAAATTGAAAATACCACTCCACTCCTCATGACTGGAGAGAGGCAGAAATTACAGGCTAATTAGTCTGACCTCAGTGGTTGGGAAGATGTTGAAGCTGATTGTTAAGAAAGACATCTCAGGGTACTTGGAGGCATATGATAAAATAGGCCATAGTCAGCATGGTTTCCTCAAGGGAAAATCTTGCCTGACAAATCTGTTAGAACTCTTTGAAAAAATAACAAGCAGTATAGAAAAAAGAGAATCATCTGATGTTATGTACTTGGATTTTCAGAAGACCTTTGACAAGATGCCACACTTGAATGTGCTTTAAAAGCTACAAACCCATGGTATTACAAGAAAGATTCTACCATGGATAAAGCAATAACTGATTGGCAGAAGGCAAAGAATGGGAATAAAGGGAGCCTTTTCTGGTTGGTTGCCAGTAACTAGTGGTGTTCCACAGGGGTCTGTGTTGGGACTAATTCTTTCTACATCATCTGTCAATGATTTGGATGAGGGAAATGATGGCCTTGTTACAAAGTTTGCAGACGTTACGAAGATAGATGGAGGGGCAAGTAGTTTTGAGGAAATGAGGCTACTGAAGGACTTAGACAAAAAGAACGGGCAAAGAAGCAGCAGATGGAATACAGAGTCGGGAAGTCAAGCACTTTGGTGGAAGAAATGAAAGTTGACTATTTTCTTAATGGAGAAAAAATACAAAGATTTGAGGTGCAAAGAGACTTGGGAGTCCTTGTACAGGATTCCCTAAAGTTAATTTGCAGGTTGAGCCTGCGGTGAGGAAGGCAAATACAATATTGTAGCGGTGTGCTACAAACAGCGCTAAAATTACGACACGGAGTCGGTAACTGCAGTCGAAGGAAAAACTTTATTCGAAAACTTCAGCCTCACTTTTAAGCCTCTGTCAACCGGCCCCCCATGGCGAAGAGGCTCCAAAGCTCTGTGCTCGCAAACCCCCGTAGGCTATCTAATTGTGAGTCGGTTCGCATACGCTAGGAAATGAGCCGCCACATAACCCCCCCCCAGAACCGGCGATACACCCCCCAATGTCCACAGCCTGGGCCAGAACCTGCTTGGGAGGTCGGCCTCTGCGCCTCTGCGCCGGAAACTCGGCCGGTTGCGCCAGGTCCACATGGGCCGGCTTGAGGCGGTCCACCGTGAAAACCTCCTCCTTCCCCCCAACGTCCAGCACGAACGTGGACCCGTTGTTCCGGAGCACCGTAAACGGCCCCTCGTATGGCCGCTGCAGCGGTGGCCGATGCCCGCCCCTTCGTACAAACACAAACTTACAGTTCCGTAGGTCTTTGGGTACGCAGGTCGGGTGCCGCCCATGCTGTGAAGTGGGTATGGGGGCCAGGTTACCGAGCTTCTCGCGAAGTCTGCCCAGGACTGCAGCGGGTTCTTCCTCTTGCCCCCTCGGGGCTGGTAGGAACTCCCCGGGGACGGCCAGGGGCGTGCCGTATACCAACTCGGCCGACGAGGCGTGCAGGTCGTCCTTGGGCGCTGTGCGGATGCCGAGAAGGACCCAGGGAAGCTCGTCCGCCCAGTTGGCTCCTCGCAGGCGGGCCATGAGGGCCGACTTCAGGTGACGGTGGAAACGCTCCACTAGCCCGTTCGACTGTGGGTGGTAGGCAGTGGTGTGGTGCAGCTGAGTCCCCAAAAGGCTGGCCATAGCTGACCACAGGCTGGAGGTGAACTGGGCGCCTCTGTCGGAGGTAATGTGGGCTGGTACACCAAAGCGGGATATCCAGGTGGCGATCAGGGCTCGGGCGCAAGATTCGGAGGTGGTGTCGGTGAGCGGGACCGCCTCTGGCCATCTTGTGAACCGGTCCACGATAGTCAGGAGGTAACGCGCTCCGCGCGACACTGGCAGGGGGCCCACGATATCCACATGAATGTGGTCGAAACGCCGGTGGGCGGGATGGAACTGCTGCGGTGGGGCTTTGGTGTGCCGCTGAACCTTGGCCGTCTGGCAGTGCATGCACGTCCTGGCCCATTCACTGACCTGTTTGCGGAGTCCGTGCCAAACGAACCTGCTGGAAACCATCCGGACAGTTGTCCGGATGGAGGGATGCGCCAAGTTATGAATGGAGTCGAAAACACGTCGCCACCAGGCTGCGGGGACGACCGGACGGGGCTGGTTGGTGGCGACGTCACAGAGTAGGGTCCTCTCACCTGGGCCCACGGGGAGGTCCTGGAGCTGCAAACCAGAGACCGCAGTCCTGTAACTCGGAATCTCCTCATCTACCTGCTGTGCCTCTGCCAGTGCCTCAAAGTCTACCCCTTGGGAAAGGGCATGAACGGTAGGGCGAGAGAGCGCATCCGCCACGACATTGTCCTTACCCGAGACGTGCCGGACATCCGTTGTGTATTCAGAGATGTAGGACAGGTGGCGTTGCTGGCGGGATGACCAGGGGTCGGATGCTTTCGTAAACGCAAAGGTAAGCGGTTTGTGGTCCGTGAACGCGGTGAAGGGCCGACCTTCTAGGAAGTACCTGAAATGCCGGATTGCCAGGTAGAGCGCCAACAGTTCCCGGTCAAAAGCACTGTACTTGAGCTCGGGTGGCCGCAGGTGTTTGCTGAAAAACGCCAGGGGTTGCCAGCGACCTGCGATGAGCTGCTCCAGCACCCCACCGACTGCCGTGTTTGATGCGTCCACTGTGAGGGCGGTAGGGGTGTCCATTCTGGGATGTACTAGCATTGCGGCGTCAGCCAAAGCTTCCTTCGTTTGAACGAAAGCGGCGGCGGACTCCTCGTCCCAGGTAATGTCCTTGCTCGGACCCGACATCAGGGCGAACAGGGGGCGCATGATCCGGGCAGCTGAAGGGAGGAAGCGGCGGTAGAAATTGACCATACCTACGAATTCCTGAAGGCCTTTGACCGTGGTGGGTCGGGGGAAGTGGCGGACCGCATCTACCTTAGCGGGCAGAGGGGTTGCCCCGTCTTTAGTAATCCTGTGGCCCAGGAAGTCAATGGTATCAAGTCCGAACTGGCATTTGGCAGGGTTGATTGTAAGACCGTACTCACTCAGTCGGGCGCAGAGTTGACGGAGGTGGGACAGATGCTCCTGACGACTGCCGCTGGCTATGAGGATGTCATCCAAATAGATGAACTCGAAGTCCAGGTCCCGTCCCACCGCGTCCATTAACCGCTGGAACGTCTGTGCGGCATTCTTCAGGCCGAACGGCATGCGGAGGAACTCGAAGAGGCCAAACGGGGTGATGAGAGCCGTCTTGGGGACGTCGTCAGGATGCATCGGGATTTGATGGTACCCTCGGACAAGGTCGACCTTGGAGAAGATCCGGGCGCCGTGCAGGTTTGCCGCAAAGTCCTGAATGTGCGGCACAGGGTAGCGGTCCGGTGTGGTAGCCTCGTTCAGCCTGCGGTAGTCGCCGCACGGTCTCCAGCCCCCCGTCGCTTTGGGCACCATGTGCAGGGGGGAAGCCCAGGGGCTGTCGGACCGCCGGATGATCCCCAAATCCTCCATTCTCTGGAACTCCTCCTTCGCCAGTCGGAGCTTGTCCGGGGGAAGCCGCCGAGCACGGGCATGGAGGGGTGGTCCCTGTGTCGGGATGTGGTGCTGTACGCCGTGCCTGGGCATGGCTGCTGTGAACTGCGGTGCCAGAACCGATGGGAACTCCGCCAGGACCCTGGTGAAGTCGTTGTCGGACAGCGTGATGGAGCCGAGGTGAGGGGCTGGCAACTGGGCCGCGCCCAGGGAGAACGTCTGAAAGGTCTCGGCGTGTACCAGTCTCTTCCTGGGCAGGTCAACCAGCAGGCTGTGAGCTCGCAAAAAATCCGCACCCAGAAGCGGTTGGGCTACGGCGGCCAGTGTGAAGTCCCACGTGAACTGGCTGGGGCCGAACTGTAGCTGCACCTGACGGGTGCCATAGGTCCTTACTGTGCTGCCATTCACGGCCCTCAGGGGGGGACCCGGTGCCCTGCTGCGAGTGTCGTAACTTGTCGGAGGTAAAACGCTGACCTCAGCCCCAGTATCGACCAAAAAGCGGCGTCCCGACCTGCTATCCCACACATACAGGAGGCTATCCCGATGGCCAGCCGCCGTAGCCATCAGCGGCGGCTGGCCCTGGCGTTTCCCGGGAACTTGCAGGGCGGGCGGCAACGGCGGGCTTCTGCGCCCCACCGCTGGTGGTAGAAGCACCAGTGGTCATTGGGCCGGGGGTTAGTGGGCTCTGCGGCCGGGCCTGGACTGGTTTGCTGCCGGGAGCGTGGCTGGGTGATCTGTGCGATGGACGCCCCGCTCACCTTTTTGGCGTTCCACAGCAAGTCCGCCCGGGCTGCCACCTTCCGGGGGTCACTGAAATCCGCGTCGGACAGCAGCAGGCGTATGTCCTCGGGCAGCTGCTCCAGGAATGCCTGCTCAAACATGAGGCCTGTGTGTCCCTCGGCCAGAGACAACATCTCGTTCATTAAAGCCGATGGAGGTCTGTCGCCCAAGCCATCCAGGTGCAGTAAACGGGCAGCCCGCTCGCGCCGTGAGAGTCCGAAAATCCTGAGGAGCAGGGCTTTGAATTCCGTGTACTTGCCGTCTGCCGGGGGCGACTGTACGAACTCCGCGACCTGGGCAGCTGTGTCCTGGTCGAGGGAGCCCACCACGTAGTAGTAGCGGGTGTCTTCTGAGGTGATCCGGCGAACGTGGAATTGGGCTTCGGCTTGCTGGAACCATAGGTCCGGGCGCTGTGTCCAGAAACCCGGCAGTGTCAACGAAACCGCATGAACAGAGGCGGCGTCGGTCATTTCTGGTCCAAAAATCATTTGGACCGTCGGGGTCACCAATTGTAGCGGTGTGCTACAAACAGCGCTAAAATTACGACACGGAGTCGGTAACTGCAGTCGAAGGAAAAACTTTATTCGAAAACTTCAGCCTCACTTTTAAGCCTCTGTCAACCGGCCCCCCATGGCGAAGAGGCTCCAAAGCTCTGTGCTCGCAAACCCCCGTAGGCTATCTAATTGTGAGTCGGTTCGCATACGCTAGGAAATGAGCCGCCACAATATTAGCATTTATTTCAAGAGGGCTAGAATATAAAGGCAAGAGTGCAATGTTGAGACTTTATAAAGCACTGGTGACACCTGATTTGGAGCATTGTGAGCAGTTTTGGGCCCCTTATCTTGGAAAGGATGTGCTGTAACTTGATAGAGTTCAAAGGAGGGTTATGAAAATGATTCCAGGATTAAATGGTTTGTCATAAGAGCAGTTCTGGGCCTGTATTCACTGGAATTTAGAAGAATGTGGGGTGACCTCATTGAAACCTATCAAACAGTGAAAGGCCTTGATAGAGTGGGCACGGAAAGGATGTTTCCTATGGTGGGAAAGTCTAAGACCAGAGGACAGAGTCTCAAAATAGAGGGGTGTCCTTTTAGAACAGAGATGAGGAATTTCTTTAGCTAGAGAGTGGTGAATCTGTGGAATTCTTTGCCACTGGCAGCTGTGAAGGCTGTCTTCATGTACATTTAAGGCAGAGGTTGATAGATTCTCAATTAGTCAGGGCATGAAGGGATATTGGAGGGGGGGGTGCAGAAGATTGGGGCTGAGGGGAAAAGTGGATCAGGCATGACAAAATGGTAGTGTAGACTGGATAGGCCAAATGGTCTAATTCTACACCTTTATCTTATGGTCTTAAAACTAATAGAATTGTGGTCACTAATGCATTCCCTCAGTGGAGGCCCAGTGCTGTTCCCCTCTACTAGCTTTCTTGAATAGATTTAACACATTCCTTCCAGTCCAAGCCCTTTACAGTATGAGTGACCAGTAAATATTAAGGAAGTTTAAAATATCCCAATTATTCTTACATCTCTCAGTGATTATACTACATAGCTCCTCCTGTAATTCTTGCAGACTAGTGGAGGGCTTCTAATTCATTCTCAACAAAATGATAGTTGATGGAAATAGACTTGCAGGACCACAGAGAAGAGAAAGAGAGAGGAACTAGCTGAACTCTGCTACAGCTAATATGGATATAATGCCTCTCAAATGAGATTGTGAAAATTTTCAGCTCAAGTTCACTTGATACAACACAGAGAATGGTGGGGGCACGGGTGCTGCAACAAAAATGTTCCAAATTCTGTAGCAATAAATCTGTAGTATTAGCTGTAGTAGCATGTCAATCTTGTTACATATTTTAGAAGTTTGAAAGTGTTACTCCACACAGCTGGACAATTCTAAATTCATGCAATCTCTCCAAAAAGAAAACACTACACACCAGGTAATAGATAACAGACATTTCAGAGGATGTTACCTGCACATCCAAAGGCCAAGTGGTACCTAGACGTTGGGCTGAACTTAACACAGCAAACATTGGCCTTTGCTTCAATGCTCGCCACAGAGTTGTCCAAGTTTGTGGACCACAATTTCACTGAAAATAAACCAAATGAATTAATAAAAACAACCATAAAATCATACAACACAAAAAAAACAGGAAATTTATCATTAGAGAAATTCTGGATGAAACTAGTATACAAGCCTTGATTAAGAAGGATATTTTGCCATGCTAAAAAGTGAAGTGCATGACTGCACTTGCTGCCTGTTAAATTTTACAGAAAAGGACAGCTTCAAAAATAATGGAGCAACTTTTCTTCCCACCTGTTTGAAGAACTGATCTTCTCAACTCTACTTTGCCTCTTTTCCCAAAAAGCTTGCAGATATCCAGCAATCAAATAACTTGGAAGTTTCATAGTTACCATTAATGAGATTAAACACTCAGTGGTCACATATTAGATACAGGAATGGAATCCCACGTGGTCTTCTGCAGCTGTAGCCCATCCACTTCATGTTTAGTGTCAAGTCAAGTCAACTTTTATTGTCATTTCAACCATAACTGCTGGTACCGTGCATAGTAAAAATGAGTCAACGTTTTTCAGGACCATGGTTTACATGACACAGTACAAAAACTAGACTGAACTACGTAATAAAAAAAAACCAGAGAAAGCTATACTAGACTACAGACCTACACTGGACTGCATAAAGTGCACAAAAACAGTGCAGGCATTACAATAAATAATAAACAGGACAGTAGGGCAAAGTGTCAGTCCAGGCTTCAGGTATTGAGGAGTCTGTTAGCTTGCAGGAAGAAACTGTTATATAGTCTGGTCGTAAGAGTCCAAATGCTTTGGAGCCTTTTCCCAGACGGCAGGAGGGAGAAGAGATTGTATGACGGGTACATGGGGCCCTTCATAATGCTGTTTGCTTTGTGGATGCAGCGTGTAGTGTAAATGTCCGTGATGGCAGGAAGAGAGACCCCGATGATCTTCTCAGCTGACCTCACTATCCGCTGCAGGGTCTTGCGATCCGAGATGGTACAATTTCTGAACCAGGCAGTGATGCAGTTGCTCAGGACGCTCTCAATACAACCCCTGTAGAATGTGATGAGGATGGGGGGTGGGAGATGGACTTTCCTCAGCCTTCGCAAAAAGCAGAGACGCTGCTGGGCTTTCTGTGCTATGGAGCTGGTGTTGATGGACCAGGTAAGATTCTCCGTCAGGTGAACAACAAGAAATTTGGTGCTCTTTTCGATCTCTACCGAGGAGCCGTTGATGTTCAGTGGGGAGTGGTCGCTCCATGCCCTCCTGAAGTCAACAACCATCTCTTTTGTTTTGTTCACATTCAGAGACAGGTTGTTGGCTCTGCACCAGTCTGTTACCCGCTGCACCTCCTCTCTGTAAGCTGACTCGTCATTCTTGCTGATGAGACCCACCACGGTGGTGTCATCAGCGAACTTGATGATATGGTTTGAGCTGTGTGTTGCAGCACAATCGTGGGTCAGCAGAGTGAACAGCAGTGGACTGAGCACGAAACCCTGGGGAGCCCCCGTGCTCAGTGTGATGGTGTTGGAGATGCTGCTCCTGATCTGGACTGACTGAGATCTCCCAGTCAGGAAGTCTAGGATCCAGTTGCAGAGAGAGGTGTTCAGGCCCAATAGGCTCAGCTTTCCAATCAGTTTCTGAGGGATGATTGTGTTGAATGCTGAACTAAAGTCTATGAACAGCATCCGAACGTATGTGTCTTTTTTGTCCAGGTGGGTTAGGGCCAGGTGGAGGGTGGTGGCAATGGCGTCATCTGTTGAACGGTGGGATGGTACGCAAACTGCAGGGGGTCCAGTGAGGGGGGCAGCAGGGTCTTGATGTGCCTCATGATGAGCCTCTCGAAACACTTCATGATGATGGATGTAAGTGCAACGGGACGGTAGTCATTTAGGCAGGACACTAAAGACTTCTTCGGCACAGGGACGATGGTGGTGGCCTTGAAGCATGTTGGAATGGTGGCGCTGCTCAGGGAGATGTTGAAGATGTCAGTGAGAACATCTGCTAGCTGGTCTGCACATCCTCTGAGCACTCTACCAGGGATGTTGTCTGGTTCAACAGCCTTCCGTGGGTTGACCCTGCACAGGGTTCTTCTCACTTCGGCCATGGAAAGACACAGCACCTGGTCATTCGCAGTAGGGGTGGACTTCCTCGCTGCCACGTCATTTTCCACCTCAAACTGGGCGTAGAAGTTATTCAATGCATTTGGGAGGGAGGCATCACCTGCACAGTCAGGTGACGTTGTCTTGTAATTGGTGATGCCCTGGATGCCCTTCCACATGTGCCGCGTGTCACCGCCATCCTGGAATTAACTGTGGATTAGCTGGGCATGTGCACATTTTGCCCCCCTGATGGCTCGGGACAGATTGGCCCTTGCTGTTGTTAAAGTTGCCTTGTCGCCTGCTCTGAAGGCGGAGTCGCGGAACCTCAGCAGCGTACGCACCGCTGCGGTCATCCATGGCTTCTGGTTAGCACATATAGTGATGGTCTTAGACAGAGTAACATCATCAATGCACTTGCTGATGTAGCTGGTCACTAATGCTGTGTACTCCTCTCAGTTGGTAGAGTCGCCATCGGTTGCAGCCTCCCTGAACATGTGCAAGTCAGTGTGCTCAAAGCAGTCTTGAAGAGCAGAGATGGCTCCTGCTGGCCAGGTTTTCACCTGCTTCTGAACTGGTCTAGAGCGCCTGATGAGTGGTCTGTATGCTGGGATTAGCATAACAGAGATGTGGTCTGAGTATCTGAGGTGGGGGCGGGGCTCTGCCCGGTACGCGTCGGGAATGTTTGTGTAAACCAGGTCCAATGTGTTCTCCCCCCTCGTTGCAAAGTCCACATACTGATGGAATTTGGGGTGCACTGACTTAAGGTTCGTGTGTTTAAAATCACTGGCGACAATAAACAGACCATCAGGGTGTGCATTCTGCAGTTTGCTAAAAGCCCCATACAGTTCACAGAGCGCCTCCTTAGCATTAGCGCTGGGGGGAATGTAGACACCAAATCTAAGGACAGAGGTGAATTCTCTTGGCAAATAAAATGGTCTGCATCGAACTGCCACAAACTCCACTAACAATGTGCAGTATCTGCAAACTAGCACAGAGTTCTTACACCATTCCGTATCGATATAAACACAGACACCGCCACCGCGGACCTGACCGGAGACAACTGTATCTCTGTCCGAACGAAACAAAGCTAGCCCGTCTAGCTGATGTCACCGTCCAAAATCCCATCAGTGAGCCATGTCTCTGTGAAGACATACGCGCAGCAAATTCTGTACTCCCGCCAAGCATTACATTGGAGTCGGATGGAGTCCATTTTATTGTCCAGGGAGCGGACATTGGACAGCAGAATGGACAGAAGAGCTGGCCAGCTAGGGTTTGCTTTTAGCTTGGCACACACCCCTGCCCTGCCCATTTGCCTCGCTTCTGCTTCCTCGCACATCGCTTTCGACATCTCCATCTCCATCTCTGGTTCCCAAAATCAGGCAAGTCCGAGAATTGTAGGCTCATTCCCCTCAGCAAGCCGACGTTGCATAATTCAGCCAGCAGATTTTTGTGGAGGTTTGTTTTTGGGCGATCTCTGTATTGTAGTAGTATCTGGCGATGGTTGATAGCCGCTCTGTTATCCATGTGCCGTAATCGAAAATTGTTTATCAAACTTAAAATAGAAAATTAAGTTAAAGTAACACCAGGTCTGAAAGGCCGCTGCTGCCGTGTCACACCGCCTCACAGGAATTGACTTCTGCACATCACTGTTGTAACGTTGCAATGTCAGCTTTTCTGTCAGTTGAACCAGTTTGTCCATTCTCCTCTGACCATTTTCACTCACAGAACAGCTGCTGGCTGGATATATATTGTTTTGTTTTTCCACACTATTCCCTGTAAGCTCCAGAGACTGTTGTGTATGAAAATCCCAGGAGACAAGCAGTTTCTGAGAGACTCAAACCACCGCATCTGGTACCAACAATCATTCCAAGGTCGAAGTCACTTGGGCCACATTCTTCCCCATTCTGATGTTTGGTCTGAACAATAAATTAACCGCTTGACCATGTCAGCATGCTTTTTTGTATTGAGTTGCTGCCTCATGGCTAATTAGATATTTGTATTAATGAGTAGGTGTATAGGTGTACCTAATAAAGTGGCCATTGAGTGTAAATTGCCATTCGAGCATAACTGCCATTCAATTAAGATTGCGCGGATATTCCATTTAAACACCATTTTCTCATCTTATGACCTTTTCCCTTAGTTTTCTATTATCTAAAAATATTTCAGTTTTGAATGAAATTAAAAACTGAGCTTCCACAGACCTCTGTGGCAGAGAATTCCAACAATTCACTATTCATAAAGTGAAGACATTATCATTTTAGTGCTAAGGGAAAATCTTCCCACCCCCCCAATGAGACCCTTAACAATAATGTATATTCTTGTAAACGGTGGAGGACCAAGGCCTAGCCTTTTCAAACTTTCCTCACAACAGTGTTCTCAGTATCTCAATTGGGTTTACTACTATGCTGTCACAAAAGCAAATAAATACTTTGCGTTTTATGTAAGCAGACTAAAATTACAATTCTCCAGATGTTGTCTTTCAAGATTCTGTATAATAATAAAGCATCTTTACTCTAATAAACATATCATTTGCCTTCCTAATTGCTTGCTACACCTGCATGATAATTTTCCATGACATGTTTTCCTATATAGGATTCTAAAGTCATCCTGATCCTCAGGCTTACAGCTTTTCTGGCAAATTTATAAACTTTTTCTTTAGATTTACTACAATCTGCAAAATATACTGCAATGCATGACTGGAACCCATTTTACCTTTCTGCCTTGAATAATATAATTTTGTTGCAAATTACATTAATGTGCATTATTTCTCAACTACTGCCATACCATTAAAGTGTTTCTCAATCAAGAACTGCCAACAAATACTTCATTTTATAATATTCTTTGTTTGGATTGGACTGCAACACCCCTGAACTGCAAATTTCAAGCATTTTATGGTCATCCTCTGCACAGCATTTTGAATTATCCCTTTCCGATGCATCATACTAAATTGAAAACAAACCACTCCCTTGTTGGTTTCTCAACCCATCTTTATGCATTCCAGGAATACATTCTCTACTTTGCTTATGTTACTTTGATTTACTTAGTTTTCACGTAGATTAAAATTCCCAATGCGCTACCTTTGGTACATGCAACTATAATTTCTTTTTTGTTAAAATACAATCCTTGACATTCAATGTTCCCTCAAATTTTTTTTTTACACCTGCACCGACCAAGCACTGCTCTGAGCGGGAAATTCTTAAACAACCTGAAAACTGCATGGCACTTTAACATTATATAAAAGAAAATTCCAGCTCTGCAGCAACAAAGGAAAGTTATAGAACATGGAAAAACTACAGCACAATACAGGCCTTTGGCCCACAATTCCTTGCCGAACATGTACTTACTTTAGAATTTACCAAGGGTTACCTATAGCCCTCTATTTTTATAAGCTCTATGTACCTATCCAGGAGTCTCTTTTAAAAGACCCTATCGTATCCGCCTCCATCCCATCACCGGCAGCACATTCCACAAACTCACCACTCTGCATAAAAAACTTACCCAACATCTCCTCTGTACCCACTTCCAAGCACCTTAAAACTGTGCCCTTTACACAGAAAAAGGCTCTTAGGCCCAACTAGTCCGTGCTGGACCATTTAAACTGTCTAGTCCCATTCACCCATAACTATCTACACACCTGTTAACCATGTACCTTTCCAAATTTATCTTAAACGTTGAAATTGAAATTGTATCCACCACTTGCGCTGGCAGATCATTCCACACACTCACCATCCTGAGTGAAGATTTCCCCAACATTCCCCTTAACCTTTCACCCTTAACCCATGACCTCAAGTTCTAGTCCCACCTAACCTCAGTGGAACAATTATGCTTGCAATCTTCTGATCTTTATACCCCTCATAATGTTAAATACCTCTATCAACTCCCCTCTCAATCTTCTACTTTCCAAGGAATAAAGTCCTAACCTATTCAATGTTAGTCCCCCAGTCCCAGTAGAATTGTATATTTTCTCTATACTCTTCCAACCTCATTTACATATTTCCTGTAGGGAGGTGACCAAAACTGCACACAATAATCTAAATTAGGCCTCGCCAATGTGTTACATACTTCAACATAACATCCCATCTCCTGTACTCAATACTTTGTTTTATGAAGGCTAATGTGCCTAAAGCCAGTGATGCCACTTTCAACAAATTCTGGACCTGCTGGACAAAGATTCCTTCATTCTACCACATTCCTTATTGCCCTACTGTTCACTGTCTAAGACCTACCCTGGTTGGTCCTACCAAAGTGCAAAACTCCACATTTGCCTGCATTAAATTCCATCTGCCATTTTTCAGCTGGTCCAGATCCCATTGCAGGCTCCGATAGTCTTCCTCACTGTCCACTATACACCCAATCTTGGTATTATCCACAGGTTGACTGATCAGTTAACTACATTATTATCCAGATCACTGACACAGATGACAAACAACAACGGACAAAACGTTAAAGCCTGTGGCACTCCAGTCGTCACAGGCCTCCAAACAGAGGCAATCATCTACTCTACTTCCTAGCTTCTCTCACAAAGCTAATGTCTAATCCCATTTACAAACTCATCTTGAAAGCAAAGTAACAATCTTTATACACTATCTCATAGAATATCTTCTAATAAATTTTCCACAACTGATGTCAGATTTACTGGCCTATAATTTACTGGCTTATTTTCAGAGCCCTTCTTAAACAGCAGAACAACGTTATCCACCCTCCAATCAATAGAAAATAGGTGCAGAAGTAGACCATTCGGCCCTTCAAGCCTGCACCGCCATTCTGAGATTATGGCTGATCATCTACTATCAATACCCAGTTCCTGCCTTGTCCCCATATCCCTTGATTCCCCTATCCATAAGATACCTATCTAGCTCCTTCTTGAAAGCATCCAGAGAACTGGCCTCCACTGCCTTCCGAGGTAATGCATTACAGACCCCCACAACTCTCTGGGAGAAGAAGTTTTTCCTGAACTCTGTCCTAAGTGACCTACCCCTTATTCTCAAACCATGCCCTCTGGTACTGGACTCCCCCAGCATCTGGAACGTACTTCCTGCCTCAGGCACCTCACCTGTATAATTTAAATATCTCTGCTAAGGACCCTGCAATTTCAGCATTTGCCTCCCACAGGGTTTGAAAGAACACCTTGTCAGGCCCTGAGAATTTATCCACTCTAATTTGCCTCAAGGTAGTGAATACTTCTCCTCTGTAATCTGTATAGGGTCCATGAAGTTGATGTCACTTTGCCTCATTTTTATAGATTGTGTCAATTTCCTGAGTAAATCCAAATGCAAGAAGTTCATTTCAAGAATCCTCCCATCTCTTTTGTCTCCACGCATAATTACCACTCTGATCTTCCAGAGGGCCAATTTTATCCCTTGCTATCTTCATGCTCTTAATATATTTATCGAAGCCCTTGGGATTCTCCTTCACTTTACCTGATAGGGCAAGCTAATTGCTTCATTTAGTCCTCCTGATTTCTTTTGTAAGTGTTCTTTTGCATTTCCTACACTCCATAAAAACCTCATTTGTTCCTAACTGCCTATAGCTCCTATATACCACCTCCTTTTCCTTAAACAATGCCTCAATATCACTTGAAACCCAATGTTCCCTAAACATATTACCTTTACCTTTTATTCTGGTACACACAAGCTTTGGACTCTCAAAATTTCACTTTTGAAGGCCTCCCACTTACCAAGTATACCTTTGCCAGTAAACTGCCTGTCCCAATCCACACTTGCCAGATCCTTTCTCCAATTTAGAATCTCAACCTGTGGACCAGACCTATCCTTTTGCATATTTACTTTGAAACTAATGGCATTATCACTAGATGTCACCTTCCCTGCCTCATTTCCTAATAAACACATCAAGTATTGCATACTATCTCGTTGGTACTTCTATGTGTCGATTAAGGAAACCTCCCTGAAGACATTTATCAAGCTCTATCCCATCTAGTATAGGAGTCTCAGTTAATATGTGGAAGTTAAAATCACCTACTATAACAACTTTAAGAGAAGAGACAGGAGATCTACAAGAGAAAATTTAGACAGAGAGGTAAAGAACTGGAAAACAGGACCTCCAGGGTAACAATCTCAGGATTGCTGTCTATGCCACCCACCAGTAAAAGCAAGAATAGGATGACTTGGCAGATGAATACATGGCTGAGAAACAGGTGCAGGGGCAGTATTTGAGGTTTATGGATCACTGGTATCTCTTCTGGGGAAGGCATGACTTATTAGGTTATGAGCAGACGTACTGTTTAGTGAGATTGTCGAGAAGGACAGGTAGATGATAGTGGAAATTGCAATCAGTGCGTTGGGTTGTGGAGATAAGAAATTGGAAGGTGTGACACTGTGGGTATCATGGAGTCATAGCTAAAACACAAATGTAGTTGGGAACTTAATATCCAAGGATACTCAATCTATTGAAAGGACAGACAAGCAGGCAGAGGAGAGGTGGCTCTGCTGGTAAAAAACGAACCAAATCTTTAAAAAGATATGGTACAGGATCAGAAGATGTAGAATCCATGTAGGCAGAGATAAGAAACTGCAAGGGTAAGATGACCTTGATGGGAATTATTTACACGTCTCCGAAGAGTAGCCAGAAGGTGGTTAACAAATTACAGAGGGAGATAGAAAAAACATGTTATGGGGGACTCCAATGTGCAGTTTGGTTGGGAAAATCATGTTGGTCCTAGATTCCAAGAGACGGCTTTTTAAAGCAGCTTGTAGTGAAGCCCACTAGGGGATCAGCAATTCTGGATTGTGAGTTGAGTAATGAATCAGATACGATTAGGAAGCTGAAGGTAATGGAGCCCTTAGGAAACTGTGACGTTAGAATTCACCCTGCAATTTGAGAGGGAGAGACTAAAGACAGACATATCTGTATTACAGTGAATTAGAGGCAGGAGAGAGAAGTTGGCCAAAGTTGAATGGAAGGGGGCACTAGCAAGGATGATAGCAAAGCAGCAGTGGCTGGAGTTTCTGGGAGCAATTCAGAAGGCACTGGAGAGATACAGCTCAAGGAAGAGGAAGTATTCTAAAAGGCAGAATTGCACAGCCATGGCTGACAAAGGAAGTCAAATCCAACATAAAAGCAAAAGAATGGGTATATGTGGGAAATTAGAGGATTTGGAACCATAAGGGTGGAAAGATGATGAAACATAAAGGTAAGCTAGCCAATAGTATCAAAAATGATACCAAGATCAGATTATATAAGCAGTAAAAGAGAGGTACTGCTGAAAAATGAAGCTGGAGAGATAGTAATGGGGGACAAGGAAATGGTGAACAAATGGAGAAGTGTTTTGCATCAGTCTTCACTGTGGACGACACCAGGGGGCTGAAGTGAGTGTAGTTGCTATTGATGGGGAGATGGTGCTTGAGAAACTGAAAGGTGTGAAGTTAAATAATTCACCTGGACCTAATTTTCTACACCTTTGGATTTTAAAAGAGTTATCTGAAGAGATTGTGGAGGCATTAGTAATGATTCTTCAAGAATCAATAGATTCTGGCATGGTTCTGGAAGACTGAAAAATTGCAAATGTCACTCTACTCTTCAAGAGAGAGGAAGGCAGAAGAAAGGAAATTATAGTTCAGTTAGCCTGACCTCAGTGGTTGGGAAGATGTTAGAGTCGATTCTTAAGGATGTGGTTTTGAGGTACTTAGAGATGCATGATAAAATAGGCCAAAATCATTATGGTTTTCTTGAGGGAAAATCTTGCCTGACAAATCTGTTGGAATTCTTTGAAGAAATAACAAGCAGGATATTGAAGGCTTTGGGCCTGCAGTCGTTGGAACTTAGAAGAATGAGAGGGAATTTCACTGAAACCTATTATATGTTTAAAGGCTTAGATACAGTGCACAAGAAGAGGTCGTTTTCTTTGGTGGGGAATCTCATTAAAGAGAGACATCCATTTAGAATAGAGATCAGGAGGAATTTCTTTACCCAGAGGGTGGCAAAATCTGAGGAATTCATTGCGACAGGCGGAGGCCAGGTTACAGGGTACATTTAAGGTGGTTACAGTTGATAGGTTCTTGATTAATGAAAGGTTATGGAGATAAGGCAGGAGAATGGGGAGACAGGGAAATTGGTCAGCCATATAATGAAATAGCTGAGCATACTTGATTGGCCAAGTGGCCTAATTCTGCTCCTATGTCGTGTTCTCATGTTTCTTGCTACAGTCTACAATCTCTGTACAGATTCTTTCCTCTAAATCTTTCAAACTATTGGATGTTCTCTCTATATATGTATATATATCCCCATTAACATGATCATACTTTTCTTATTCCTCAGTTACACCCATAAAGCTTCACTGAGTTCACCTGTCTGTATCCTGACTGAGCACTGCAATGGCATTTACCTGACTAGTAATGCCACCCATCCTCCTTAAATCCTTACCACTGTGTCGGGTCTAAAACAACAAAAGCCTGGAATATTGAGCCGCCAGTCCTTTCCCTCCTGCAACTGTCTAATGCCTACAGTAACTGCAAAGCGCAGAAACAAATATCACTGTGATGATTGTACGCTCTAGTATCAATTGTTTGGTGACAATAAAGTATTTGTATTTGTATCATAATTCCACATGTTGATCTATGCCCTGAGTTTATGTAGCTCAAAACGTTAGCTACACAATGCTCAACCTTTTGATTTCCAACATTATCTGTGGTCTTAACATCCCACAACCTCTCCACTATCTGTTCCAGCACTCTGGGTCCTGTCCCCCTGCAACTCTAAAATGCCTCCTTCTCATCAACCCCCCACCCCCACCACCACCACCACCAGAAGTGCAGCACTAGCAAACCTTCCCACTAGAACATTAATTATCCTGCAGTTTAGGTGCAAAGTGTCTTTTCTGTACAGGTCCCACCTTCCCTGTGAAACACTCTGGTTTCCTCGTTGCCAATCCTCCATCAATCTCACCTCAGGTTCCGTCAAACCATGGGCTTGCTCTGTGTCAAATCCTATGACCTCTCCAGCATCTTCTCACTTCATCTCTAACAAAAGTCCAACCTTTGTGTTCCTCACCAGAGAAACTTCCCCTTAATCTGACCTTCCTAATTCAATGGCACACAATTCCCCTATCTCTTTATTCAACAGTAACTCAAAACATAAACTGAGAAACACGCAGTTTGCACAGAACAGCACAAAATGAAATACAGAACATTGCACCTGGAAGAGAGACAAATGATTTAAAAAGTCCAAGGCCCTCCCTCCTTCACCAATTCATTAACCACATGTTAAACTCTGTGACCTTCCTATTTCGGGCTTCACTAGCACGTGTAGCAATGCTGAGATCACAACCCTGGAGGTCCTGGCCTTTAACATAGCACCTAACTCCCTGAACTCCCTATGCAGAACCTCATCACTTGTCCTATCCATGTCATTGGTACCTACATGGACCATAACCTCTAGCTGTTCACCCACCCACTTCAGAATGTTGAAGACTATCTGAGATGTCTAGACCCTGACACCCAGGAGATAATATACCATCCTGGAATTTTGTTCTCGTCCATAGAACCTCCTTTCCATTCCCCTAAAGAATCCCCTGTCACCACACCTCACCTCTTCTCCTCCTTTCATTCCCACAACAATAAACTTAAACACAAACAATTAAGAACATTATACCATGATCTCTTGAGCCAAGGTCCTTCCAAACAACTCCTGTCTACACTTGCTCAAAGCAATTCCATTCCCCCATTTGCGTTTTACTTTGTTTGTAACCTATTCGCCTCGCATTTCCTAATTCTACCACTTAATTACATGAGGGGTAATTTTACAGTGGCCAATTGATCTGAAAATGAAGCATCTGAAGGAAATCAACTTGGTCACAGGGACAGTATCATAGATCAAGTTTCTTGGGTCACAGGAGCCAAGAGACAGTAACTCTACCAATTCTGCCACTGTGTTACCCAAAGTTTTATTCCAACCTTCTCTCTAGCCAAAGGTTAAAATGGTTTCTCCTCCTGCTCTGTACTCGTTAGCATTGGATACAACCCTGAAGTCACAAACTTTAAGACCAGCTCTTCATTCGCTCACTAATCACCCTCTAGTTGGTTGACCTCAACTCTCCAGTGCAACAATGGGGTCACAACTTTTGGCTCTGTACCTTATCCCTTTGGATACCTTCAATGTTCAATGAGGTGTACAAATTCTTGGTAGAATGGAATACAGAGGTGATGTTTTACGGATAGATGCCTCAAACTGGTCCACAGAGTCAGAATAGGGGATCAAATCAAGGCTAAGGCAAGAACAAATTTCCTCATCCAGTTCTATTTGCATTTATTTCTTTAACTCCTATTTAGAAACGTAGCACGACAGCAGACACTTGAGATCCAACAAGCCTGTGCTGCCCAGTAATACTATTATGATCAATTAGTCTATTAACCAGTACATCTCTGGAACTTGTGAGGGAACTGAAGCACTCAAGAAGAAACCTACATGGTCACAAGGAAAACATGCAGACTCCTTATAGACAGGGGTAGAATTGAATCCTAGTTACTGGCACTGCAGTGGTGTTTGGCTAACTGCTACACTACAGTACTGCCCCAGTGTGCTCTGAGGTTTTGGAGTTCTCTACCTAATAGAATATGGAGGCTCAGTCACCAGGTATATTCAACACAAAGATGAAAGAATTTTAGGTATATAGAGGATCAGTGGTACAAAAATGAGAATATCTGCCGATGCTGGAAATCCAAGCAACATATTGCAGAAACTCAGCATGCCAGGTAGCATCTATGGAAAACAGCGGACAACCGATGTTTTGGACCGAGAATCTTCATCAGGACTCGTGAAGGGTCTCAACCTGAAACATCAACTGTTTACTCTTTTCCATTGATGCTGCCTGGCCTGCTGAGTACGTCCAACATTTTGTGTGTGTGTGACATTCAGTTAGTGTAGAGCTGTGGTGCTGAAGTAAAAGATAAGTCATTAACTTCTTTAACTGCTAAGTCAGTAAAAGAAGTAAAATGGCCAAATCGTGTTCATTACCACATTTATCTCACCGTATAATGCTGATTTACAAAATCTGTAAGAAGTCAAATTGAAAGTTACCTTTATATGAATGTTTATGGAGTGCAAGAAATACCATCATTATTGCTTGCCTCAATGGGCACACAAGATTACCTTTAGCATCGTCAGAGCCTGAAGCAAGGAGCTTGGGATCCATTAGATTAAAATCCACACTCCAACATCGCTTTTCATGCTCCTATGATAGAAATGTACAACAGCCAAGTAAAAATAAGCTCAAACAAAGGATATAGTAACACTATTAAGAGATGTTATGGGCCAAATGATGATTTACAAGAATCCACAAATACTAGGTGCATTTAAAAAATACATCTAATTTATTTTGAGGTGCTTTTCTTCATCATATACTCCACTAATGTCTTAGTGGGGGAGTGGGATTGAGTGGGAGTGAAGTGAGAATGAAGAGAAAAGGATGAGGGAAGGGCCTAGGAGGCGATTGTTGAGAGAAGGTATTTAGTAGGGAGGAGGAGGCTGAGAAGTGATCAAACAGAGATGTACAAATTACAAGATAATAGAAAGCGCAGGCATCAGTAAGCTCTTCCCATACCAGAAATGTCTGCAATCAAAGTATAGGTTTACGACTGTAATGTATGGATCCATTTTTTTTTAGAGCAATGACTCCCCTCAGTACTACGTATAATCTGTTGTGTGCGCAGGTGCATTGGTCTGTTGACCACGCGTGCGCATTGCTCCCCCTCCCTATAAAGTGAATATATCAGTTAAGATCACCTCCCATGAGCATATTTCTTTTTTAATTGATATGTAGCTGTGCACAGACACAAATTGGTAATGAGTACGAACCTGAATGTCAGAAAATATCATGAATTGCACCAACGGTTACGGGATGAAACAGCAAGGGGAAAGAGTTAAACAGTATGGAAGTCGTCGTGGACACTAACAAAGGGACACCTGAGTAAAGCATAGTACAAAGTGAAAGATGCGCAGCTAGCAAAATTTAAAGTGAAAATAACATGGTAATGGCTTCAGTCGGGGGGGGGGGGGGAGTTGACGAATTTGATAGTACTAACAAAAGCTGGGTGTCGTATATCCAAAGGATGAGACTGTATTGTAATGTGAAAAACTTGGAGGAGCAAAAGAAAGCTCCCATGCTTCTTGGCAGGTCTCTTGAAAAGACAGCAAACAAGACATTTGATGAAATTGCTACAATTTTACACAATCACTTGAGTCTTCAACGACTGGTAATAGCTGAGAGATACAGATTTTACAAAAGGAACCGGTCAAAGGATGGAAGCATTTCTGAACACATTGCAGAACCGTGCAAACTTTGGCAGTACTGTGACTTTAGAGATGGACTTTTTGATGCATTAAAGGATAGGTTTGTATGTGGTATGCATTGTCAAAGCACTCAAAGGAGGCTACTGGCAGAAAGAGACATAACCTTAAAACAGGCAATGACCATTATAATATCATTAAGAGATTGTAAAAAAGGATGCAGAACTACAGAAGAAGAGGTTAAAATGTGAAATGCACAAAATGTCCCTGAATGGTGCAAAAAGCCAAAGATGTTATCAATGTGGCAAATTCTCTCATGATGAAAATGACAGTTCAAAACAAGTTTGCAGGAAGCGTTCACAGACAAGGCCACACAGAGTGTGCAAGGCAGACAAAATGCACTAACAAAGAGAAAAATCACATCGAGTGAAAAGTCTCACACGCAAAACTAAGCAAATTCATAAAGCAACCAAATATGAAGCAGACAACAGAGTCTGACAAAGGTGTGCTGTCATGTCTAGAACTGCATAGCATTACTGAAGCAGATCATATGGATCACAATCGAAGTGTCTGGTGTAAAATTGAAAATGGAGCTGGATACAGGTGAATTTTATCTATAATTACAGAGGCTGACTACAACAAATTGTTTTCTAAGCTCTCATTAGAGAAGACCTCAATGATCCTAAAGACCTGCATGGGCAAAAAAGTGTTTCCCGAGGGCAAACTGAAAATAAATGTGAGGCCAAACACAGCAGTTAGAACTTTACATATTGAAAAGAGGAGGCCCATCACTTTCGGATGTGAATGGTTGAGAAAATTCCAACTCGACTGGCACTTAATCAAAGCTCTCAGTGCAACATCAACAGGCAACATTAGCTAGTTAATGCTAATGAAGTGTTTGAGAAGGGAATAGATAAACAGATTGAAAATTTGGCCATAAGCTGTTCAGGATGCCAAAAGGTTCAAAATGCACTCGACAGGCACTGTTACACCCGTGGGAGGAGCCGTCATCACCGTGGCAAAAAGTACATATTGACTTTGCTGGGCCATTCATGGACTCTATGTTTCTGATTGCTATGGATGCTCATTTGAAGTGGCCGGAGGTTATACCAATGAAGTCAACCATCTTAGTAAAGACTATCTCCACTCTGAAGTCAACGTCAGCAAAGACTACCTTGCCAGAAATGGCTTACCAGAACAAACTGAGTGACAACGGACCACAATACATGTCAGAAGTCTGACTGCACACGATGAAAATGAGATCAGACATTTCAAGTCAGTTCCTCACCACCCAGCAACGAATGGGTTAGATGAAAAGTTTATCCAAACCTTCAAGTAGTCTATTAAAGCTATGAACAAGGAGGGCATTTCTCTACACCACAAGGTGGACTTTTTGTGTCTCAGAACTCTGTTCATGCAACATCAAATCAAACACTTGCAATGCTGTTCATAAGCAGGAATCTGAGATCTTGTATAGACCTCCTGAAACCTGACCTACAGACGGAAGTGCAGAATAAGCAGTTCAGCCAGTTGGCAAGTGAAGCAGCAAGGAGCTTCAGGATTGGATAGGAAGTCCTAGTGCATGATTACCAAGAAGACAAGTGGACACCCGGTAGGATAGCTACAAGAACTGGATCACTGATGTACATAGTGGATGCTGGCAATCATACATGGAGACGTCATGTGGACCAGACACTGGATGCTCAATTGAAGAACACAACTGAGTCAACTGCATCCAACAAGATGGACACATTAACAGCCACCAGACTTGCCTCTCAGGTGATGATCATGTCACTGACAGCAACGTGGCACCTGCCAAACCCGATGCTACTCCCCAGGTCCAGAGGCGCTATCCTGAAAGAAACAGTGTGCCACCTAAAAGCCTGAATCTTTAGTATAGTGAAGTCAGTAATGGGCCACATTTCTGAAAGCATGTTTATTTGCAATACAGTTTATGAAAGGGAAATTAAATGTTTTATACACATACAAGTTTTATGTTGCGTTAATCTAAAGGGCGAGGAAGTGTAACGTATGGATTTATTTCTTTTAGAGCAATGATCCCCCTCAGCACTACACATGACCTGTTGTCTGCACATATACATTGCTCTGTTGTCTATGTATGTGCATTGCTCCCTCTCTCTCTCACACTGCCATGTTAAAGCTGTTAAACCATGTTAAACCAGTTAAAGCTACTTTCCACATGCAATCTTTTAATTAATTGACACATCAAAGACAATGACCAAGAGGGAATAGAAGGAAAAATTTCACACAGACTGTTGGAGTTTGCAATGCACAGTCTGAGAGTGCTAGAAGCAAGTGCAGTCATTTTATGTGGCAGTACCAAGAAATCATGAGGAACTAAGAGGGTGCTATAAAGCCAATGAGAAGTAGGTATAGAAGGACAGACATACTGAAGCGGTCATTTTAAAATTTGCTATTTCGGAGGTTGGAGTCCTGCAGTTTAAATAAAAGTGCAGATTTAATTCTATGAAAATAATCATATCTCAATCTGTTCATTACAACATCTTGCAAAACTACGCTCAAATGCATAACTGGAAGGGCCCCGATTAGAAAAGAGAAAACCATAGTGTTCTCTTTTTTTTAAGAGAAGGGACTGGTATAAAGGATAATATAGGAGAGTTTTATGTTCCTCCTGTAGGATGTGGGAGATCAAGGACATTTCCACAGTTGATGGTCACTACATTAGGACACCCACAGTAGCGCAACAGTTAGCACAACATATTACAACTTGGGGCAAGAAACTCAAGAGTTCATTCCAGTGCCAGCTGTAGTGTTCCGGTTTCCTCCTACAGTCCAAAATATTACCAGGTAGGTTAATTAATTATTGTCAATTGTCCTGTTATCAGGTTAGGGTTAATTGGGATTGTCAGGGGTTGCTGGGGTGGCATGGCTTGAAGGGCCAGAAGGGCCCACTCCATGAAGTAGTGCTAAATAAATAAAGAATGTGCCGTTGTAACCACTCCCATTAGACCACTAAGCACTTGGACTTGCTGAATATCTAGGATGCAGTAAATAAATGTGCAAGATAGGTGACTTCTAGACAGGGCAGCAAGAGAAGGCACATCCTACCTCAAACAGGTATGCAGTGTTGCATGTATATTTTTTTTCTGGTGGGAGGAATGAGTGGCATCAAGGACTTTTATACACAAGGAAAAGACTAAGAGTGGGCGGGTGATTGTGTTTGGTAATTCTATTGTAAGGTGGGCTGACAGGTGCTTTTGTGGCTGCAAATTAAACTACACAGTGGTTTGCTACTTCCCTGGTGCTAATGTTAAGGATGTCATAGAGTGGCTGCAGGGCATTTAAAGGGGGAGGGTGAATAGCCAAAGGTTATAACATATGTTGGTATCAATGACATAAGAAGGGATGAGATCCTGCAAAACAAGTTGAGGGTTAAGTAGCTGGTGCAGAGTATCCAAGTGGCGGCTCCCTTCAAAAACAAGTATATTGTTTTGGAAACTGTTGGGGTAGGGGAAACAACCTACTAGGGGAAGACACAGCAACTACTTCTGGTTCTGTGGCTGAGAGGGAAGGTGGGGGGAGAAGAGTGCAGTACTGGTGAGGGATTCCATAGTTATGAGCAGCAGACAGGAGATCCTCTGGACACAAGAGAGACATCCAGGTGGTATGTTGCCTCTCAAGTTCCAGGGTCAAGGATGTATCAGATCAGGTCAACAGCATTCTAAAGGGAGAGAGTGAGCAGCCAGTTGAGGCACATATTGGTACCAACATAGGCAGGCAAAAGGAGGAGGCCATGAAGAGAAAATATCTGGAGTTAAGTAGAAAGCCATAAAGCAGGGTGGTAATCTCTGGACTGCTACCTGTGCCACGCACCAGTGAGGGCAAGAATATGATGATTTGGCAGATGAATCGAGGAACTGGTGCAAGGTTTCAGATTTCTGTATCATTAGCATCTCTTCTAGGGAAGATATGACCTCCTCAAAAAGGATTGGCTATACCTAAACACAGTATCCTTCTGGGCAGCATTGCTACAGCTGTTTTGGGGGGTAGGGGTCAGATGGAGCTTAAATTAATTTAGTAGGGGTGGGAACTGGAGTGATAGGGCTGAGGATGGGGTAGTTGGTATACAAGAAGACAGTGTGTTGTGTGACAGTAAGGACAGGCAGATAAAAAAGCAAAATTGCAGTCAGTAAAAAGAGATGAATATATGACTGAAGGTGTAATATTTTAATGCATGCAGTATATGCACAGTTAGAGATTGGCAGGTATAACATGGGCACCTTTGGTCGGTGGCCAAAAGAATAGGTGGGAGCTTAAACATCCAAGGTTACATATTCTATCAAAAGGACAGGTAGGCAGGCCAGGGTGGGGGGGTACTCGATTGGTAAAAAAAAATGAAAACAAATCATTGGAAAGAAGTGGCATAGGATCTTTGGATGTAGAATCGTTTTGAATAGAGTTAAGGAAATGAAAGGGTAAAAAGACCTCCAAAAAGTAATCAGGATACAAATTACAAGAGGAGACAGAAAAGGCATGCACAAAAAGCACAATGTTAAACAGTCATAAGGGTTTTCAATATGCAAGTAGATTGGGAAAATCTGGTTGCTGCTGAATTCTAAGAGAGAGAATGCCTCCAAGATGGCTTTTTAAGAGCAGCTTCTGGTTGAACCCCAGGGGAGAAGCAATTCTGGATTGGCTGTTGTATAATAAATCAGATTTGATTAGCGAGCTCAAGTTAAAGGAACCCCTAGGAGGGAGTGAGCACAATATGATAAGATTTCACCCTGCAGTTTGAGAGGGAGAAGCGACAGTCAGATGTATCACTATTACAGAATAAAGGGAATTAGAGGCATGAGAGAGGAACTGGCTGAAGTAAATTGACACAAAGGTTGGGAGCGTTGTGAATAGTGTGGAGGGCTGTCAGAGGTTACAGCGGGACATCGACAGGATGCAAAACTGGACTAAGAAGTGGCAGATGGAGTTCAACCCAGATAAGTGTGAGATAGTTCATTTTATAGGTCAAAAATGATGGTAGAATATAGTATTAATGGTAAGACTCTTGGCAGCGTGGAGGATCAGAGGGATTTTAGGGTCTGAGTCCATAGGATATTCAAAGCTGCTGCGCAGATTGACTGTGTAGTTAAGAAGTCATACGGTACACTGGCCTTGATCAACCATGGGATTGAGTTCAAGAGCTGAGAGGTGATGTTATAGTTATACTGGTCCCTGGTCAGACCCCACTTGGAGTACTGAGCTCAGTTCTGGTCACCTCACTACAGAAAGGATGTGGAAACTATAGAAAAGGTGCAGAGGAGATTTACAAGGATGTTGCCTGGATTGGGGAGCAGGCCTTATGAGAATAGGTTGGGTGAACTTGGCTTTTTCTCCTATGAATGACAGAGGATGAAAGGTGACCAGATAGAGGTGTATAAGATGATTAGAGGCATTGATCATGTGGCTAGTCAGAGGCTTCTTCCCAGGGCTGAAATGGCTAACATGAGAGGGCACAGTTTTAAGGTGCTTGGAAGTAGGTACAGAGATGTCATGGGTAATTTTGTTTGTTTGCTTTTTTTTACAATCAGTGCTGAATGCGTGGAATGGGCTGCCGGCAACGGTGGTGGAGGCGGATACAATAAGGTCTTCGAAGATGCTCCTGGATAGGTACACGGAGCTTAGAAAAATAGTGGGCTATGGGTAACCCGGCGTAATTTCTAAAGTAAGTATATGTTCAGCACAGTATTGTGGGCTGTAGGGTCTGTATTGGGCTGTAGGTTTTCTATGTTTCTATGGGAGGGGATACCAGCAGGAATGACAGCAGAACAATAATGGTTGGAGTTTCTGAGCACAGTTTGGAAGGCATGGGATAGACACAATCCCAAAGATTAATAAGTATTCAAAAGGGAGGATGACACAACCATTTTTGACAAAGGAGGTGAAATAGATTATAAAAACCAAAGGGAAGGCATATAATATAGGAAAAAATTAGTCAAAAGTTAGAGGATTAAGATGGTGCCATCTTAAACTCTTGCAGTTTCTTAACTTTATTCGCAACGATCCTACATCTAAAGATTCTATTCCACCTCTTTCCGTCTTTCCGATGATTTGTTTTCTTTTTTTAAACCAAGAGTTCAACCCCCCCCCACCCCACCACCCTGGCATACCTACTTGTCCTTTTGATACAATATATAACCTTGGATGTTTAAGCTCCCACCTATTCTTTTGGCCACAAACCAGAGCTGCTCTGAGAAACCCTGGATCATAACACCTGGGAGACAACACACCATCCTGGCATCAACACCGGGGAGACAACACTCCTGTCTTGGCCACAAAATCCGTCTCCCTAACTATTGTGTCTCCTATTACTATCGTTCTGCTTCCCTGGTGAGCCTCAGAGCCAGCTACAGTACCACTGGGCTGGCTGCTGATGCAGTGCCTTGATTGCATACTACTGGCTGAGGAATGAGCCAAGGTTGTTTTTGCTGAAGGGAAACCTGCACTGATTGCTTACTCCCCTTACTTCTCCTGATGGTCACATATCTACTACCTGAAGCTTGCATTATGGGTTCCAGATGATCCTGAGTAAATCCACTTCCTCGGATGTCTTCATCTGTGGGAAGTGCATCAAGGACACCGTTAACTAACTTGCAATCCCACATTCCACATACAAATTGCTTCAGTTCATCAATATGTCTGAAATATCTTGCATAAACAGCCCTCTTCAGGTCATGCCACAGCATCTCAATTCAGTTAAGGTCTGGACTCTGACCCAACCATTCCAAAACACAACTTTTCTTCTTTATAAACCATTCTGTTGATTTATTGTTGACTTTCAGATCATTATCTTGTTGCATTATCCAACTTCTATTAAGCTTCAGGTGACAGACTTCTACTCTGATATTCTCCTGTAAAATGTCTTGATACAATTTTGAATTCATTGTTCCCCTCAATGATTGCAAGCTGTCAAGGCCCTGAGGCATCAAATCAGTCCCAAACCATGATGCTTCCTCTACCATGCTTCACAGCTGTGATGAAGTTTCGGCGTTGGTGTGCAGTGCCCTTTTCCCTCCAAACATTAGCAACGTGCATTTCTGCAAAGAAGCTTTGTCTCATCTGTCCACAGAGCACCGTCCCAGAAGCATTATGGAACATCCAGGTGATATTTTGCAAATTTGAGATGTGCAGCAGTTTTTATTGGAGAACAGTGGTTTTCTCTGTGGTGTCCTTCCATGAACACCATTCTTGTTCAGTGCTTTTCTTATAGTGGACACATGAACAGACACTTCAGCAAGTTCTAGAGATTTCTACGGGTCTTTTGCTGTTACCTTTGGGTTCTTTTTCACCTCCTTCAGTACTACTCGCTGTGCTCTTGGTGTGATCTTAGCAGGATGCCCACTCCCAGGGACAGTAGCAACAGTACTGAGTTTCCTCCACTTGTAGACAATTTCTCTTATTGGGAATGATAAACATCCAGGTCTTTAGAAACGCTTTTGTTCACTTTTCCAGCTTCATGCATCTCTACAATTCTTTGTCTAAGGACCTCTGAAAATTGTTTTGATTGAGGCATGGTGTACACAAACAGATCTTTCTTGAGAAGAGCAGGCTCTGTAAGTTGCCTGACTTTGCATTTTTTTTTAAATAGGGCAGGACACCTCTACAACCCACATCTCCAATCTCATCTCATTGATTGGAACACCTGACTCCAAATAGTTTTTGTCAGAGGCATTACCCCAGAGGTTCACATACATTTTTGAAATTAGACTGTGATTGTTTAAATGGTGTACTCAGTATTGACAAGAAGTAGTACAATTGTTTGTGTATTATTAGTTTAGGTAGATTGTATTTGACTGCTATTGTGACTTTGATGAAGATCAGACATTTTTGCAGTAATTAATGCATAAAACCAGATAACTGTAAATGGTTCACAAACTTTTTCTTGCAATCAAGTAAACAACCTTGATTTTTGTCGTCTCGCAGGCAACCACAAAACAAAAAAAAACACCAGAGAACCATTTTAAAGAAAAAAACCCACAGAACAAGACGAAACATGTGAAAAAAGAAAAATTCAAGCAAACACTGAGAAATTAAACATCAAACTGCAGAATCCCCAAAAGTCCACAGCCACAGAGTCAGTTAGTTCAGCACTATGTCGATGGCTGCAGGCCAAAGCTGCAAATCCAGTTCTACGCCAAAGCATATCAAATCGCGTAAATAGTAAAGCGCATACAGCACGCAGGACATTAAACATCCCAGGAGATCATAGAAGCGCCAGATTGTTAAGTCAACCAAAAAATACACACTTAGGAAATACAGGCTGCAATCGATTGCAATTCAGAAGTATACATGTAGGAGAGTATTCAGTAGTTTTGTAACCTGTCTCAAAAGGATGGGGTTTCGGGGTACATGGAGGTGCACAATAAAGTAGGCCAAAATCAGCAGGGTTTCCTTAAGAGGAAATATTGCCTGACAAATCTGTTGGAATTCTTTGAGGAAATAACAAGCAGGATAGACAAAGGAGAATCAGTGGATGTTGTGTACTTGGATTTTCAAAAGGCCTTTGACAAGTTGCCACACGAGGCTGCTGCATGAGATAAGAGCCCATAATATTACAGGAAAGATACTAGCATGGAAATCAGATTGGGTGACTGGCAGGAGGCAAAGAGTAGGAATAAAAGGTAGCCTTTTCTGGTTGTCTGCCAATGTCTAGTGGTGTTCCGTATGGGTTGGTATTGAGACTTCTCTTCATGTTACATGTCAACGATTTGGATGACAGGCAGGAAGTCTGCAGAAGTACTTGGACAGATTGGAAGAATGGGCAAAGAAATGGCAGATGGAATATTGTGTAGAGAAGCGTATGGCCATGCACTTTGGTAGAAGAAATGAAGGCACAAACTCCTTTCTAAATCTGCAGAACAATAAAATTTCAGAGGTGCAAAGGAACTTGGGAGTCCTTGCCTCTAATGGTTAATTTGCAGATTGAATCAATGATAAGGAGGTCAAATCTAATGTTATTTTAACTTCCAGAGAACTAGAATATAAGAGCAAGGATGTGATGCTGAAGCTTTAGAAGACATTGGTCACACTGCATTTGCAATACAGTAGATAGTACTGGGTTCCTTATCTAACAAAAGATGTGCTGGCATTGGAAGCGGTTCACGAGAATGATTCCAGGAATAAAAAGATTAATATATGAGGAATGTTTGATGGCTCTTGGCCTGTACTTGCTGGAGTTTAGAAGAACAAGGTGAGATCTAATTGAAATATATTGAAAGGTCTAGACTGAGTGGATGTGGACAGGATATTTCCTGTAGTAGATGTGTCTACAACTAGAGAGCACAATCTCAGAATTGAGGGATGTCCATTTAGAATAGAGCTGAGAAGGAATTTCTTTAGCCAGAGGATGGTGAATCTGTGAAAAAGCAGAAGTTAATGGGTTCTTGGTTGGGGCATCCAAGACGGAACGTTGGAGCAGACTCAACCCTCCAAGTGACTGAATTCTGCTTCAATGCCTTAGTCTTACTCCTCCAGGTATTCACTTGATCCAAACTGCCTGTAATTGACCTTTGCCTCTTTTTTCCAGATAAGAACATCCATACCACCCATCAAGGGTTAACTATTCACTCTATCAGGAACATGCAGATCTTGAAGTTTTGATAACTCACTTTCAAAAGTCTTCTTACTTGCCAGGTGTCCTTTTGACTGCAAACAACCTACTCCAACCAACTTTTGCAAACTCCTGTCTAATAATACCAAAATTTGCCTTGCCACGATTTTTAAACTTTAATTCATGGACTAAATCTGTCCCCTACCATGACTAATTTACATCATTAAGGACCTTCACCACCGTCCAAGACAGATTTTGAACAGACCATGAACATTACCTCACTTTTTGCTCTCTTTTTGCACAACTTTTTTTTTATATTTCTCATAGTAACTGATCGTATTTTTATGTATTACACTGTACTGCTGTCACAAAACAAATTTCAGGACATGTCAATGATAACATATGATTCTGATCACTTGTCCCAAAGTGCTGCCTCTCCAGGTCCAATTGTGTGTGTTTTTTACCATTGTAAGTCACTGCTGGATACCAAGAACATCAAGTATGGCAGGGCTATCCCATCAACAGCAATGGAGCTGCCGTTGCTCTGTAATTTGATGGACTTGTTGCGTAATATGCTGAGACAGTGCACAATCCAACAAGCTGAGTGAGCAATTGTTGTGGATGTATTTATTCTGATCACAAGACCCCGCTGGACATCGGCAACCTAAACACTGGAAGTCTAGTTCACTGATTCATTGCTGAGACCAAAGTTGGGACAGTTACATTGCTTTGATTATGGTGAGGACAAGTCTGAGGCTGTGATGTGTTGCCTATTCAAACTGCCCAGGGGAGGAGAGCTGGGATGGTGTGGGAGGAAGTAGGGGCCCCTGTGGGTGTGTTGGGACCTATGAGGCTGGTCTCTCTTATAGGCATTGCTCTCCAGTGTTTGCTCAGTGTAACACAAGCTGGACCAAGCCAATCTAGTCATGCCGCTCAGGGACTTGGGCTACATTTTTTTTTCTTTGTGACCTCATGTTTTTCTGAAATCATAACCATTTGTATGACCTGGAGTATGCTGTTTTCTATGTGTTTTGCATTTTGGCTCAGGAGGAACACCGCTGTTTGGCTAACTCATGAATGGGTGAATAAAACTTGAACTTATTTCTCAGCTTTGCCCATACAGCCTTACTGGATGCTTCCTGTCATTGTACCTCAGACTACTGTCTTCACATGCTTAATTTGAACTGCAGCTCCCTCTTTATCTCACCTATATAGCACTTGTACACCAGAACATTTAGCTGGCAGTCTTGTCACTCCCTTAACCACATTTCTGTAATAGCTATAATATCCCAGTCCAATGTAGCTCTCTGTGCCTTGAATTCATGCATCTTACCCGTCATGACTCTTCCATCAAAATAAATGCAATCAAATCCAACGGTGTTTCCTTGCTCCTTATCATGCTGCAGACCATCTTGTCCTTTAGGGTCACTGAATTTGGTCTCAACTTCTAGCCTTCTATCTGCTTCACCTCTGTTTTTGATCCCAACTGCCTACAACTTCAGTTTAAACTGTCCATAGCAGCATTAGACATGGGTACCACTCCAGTTCAGGTGCCACCTGTTCCTTTTGTACAGGTTACCTTCATCTTAGAAGAAATCCAAATAGTCCAAGTCTGAATCCTTTTCCCCTGCACTAAATTTATAGCCATGCATTCATTTGCCACATCCTCCTATTCTTACCCTTACTTATGACACTGAGTATTCCAGAGATTACAAGCCAATGTCCCTTTTCTTAATTCCCTATACAGTATCCACTTTGCAGATCCTCATCCTTTATTATACCAAGTCATTTGTACCAATGTGCACAATGATTTCTGGGCACTCCCCCTCTCCCCCTTGAGAATGCTCTGCAGCTACTCTGAAACATCCTTGATACTGGCATCAGGGAAACAACACAACATCTGAGTCCCTTTTGTTGCCACAGAATCTCCTGTCTGCCCCTAAGCCAGTGTCAGATCTAGTGGCCCTCCACCCATGCGGCATCCAAAACAGCAAATTATTTTCAAGGGGAAAATTGTATAATCTATACCTTTTCTGGTGGCCTTTCTGAAGCCAAGGGAACCACAATGATTTCTTTTAAATCTATGGTGCTCTCAACATCATAGATGATCTTAAGTGTGTCCAGCTCCACTGCAGCTCATTTATGCAATTAAACAAGAGCTGCAGTAGGACACACTTCCTTCAATGGGAGTTCAGCAACACTGAAGTTCTCCTGATCTCTCACGTCCTACAGGATGAGCACACCTCCCATCCTAGTGTACCAAGTGTGAAGATTAAAATTCTGGTTACCCCTTTACAGGAAGGATGCACAGAAATTGGAGGGTGCAGAAAGATTCACCAGACATTTAGAATATGAGCTACAAGAGGTTGTACAAATTTGGATTGCTTTCTCTCAATCATTGAAAGTACATAAAATTCAGATAGTAATAGATAGTCAGAAACTTTTTCCCGAGAAGGAAATATCAAATACTTAGAGGACATAGCTTTAAGGTGAGAAGAGAAAAATTTAAAAGACATTTATGAAGCATGAGTTTTTTTTTAAAAACACAGAATGGTAGAATGCACTGCCAGAAGATATTGTGTAAGCAGGTATATTATAATTGTTTAACAATTTAGATATACACACACCAACAAGTAGAGAATGGAGGGATGCAGGTCATGTGTAGACAGATGGGATTAGCTCTAAATGGCATTATGCTCAGTACAGACATCATGGGCTGAAAGGACTGTTCCACTACAACTCCCTATACACTTCTATTCCCCCATCAAGAAGGCATTAAAGCTCTCAGCTTTTTTCTCAATAAAAGAACCAATCAGCTTCACTATGATCTTCCTCCATCTGGCAAACAATAGTGCTCTCCCTCAATAATTTTTCCTATCACTCCTCCCACTTTCTCCAGACTTGAGGGCTAGCAATGAGCACCCACATTGACCCCAGCTATGCCTGCCTTTTCAAAGGCTCTGTAGAACAGGCCCTGTTCCAAACCTTCCCCAATAATGCTCTCCAACTCTTCATCCGCTACATTGACGACTCCATTAGTGCTGCTTCATGTACCAATGCTGAGCCTGTCAATTTCAGCAATTTTGCCTTCAACTTCTTTAAAGGCCATGCTCTTAAATTCACTTGGTCCGTTTCTCCCACCCTTTCTCAATTTCTCCCTCCCTCTCCATTTCTGGAGACAAACTGTCTAATATAAAGCTACTGAACCCCACAGTTACCTCGACTATACCTCTTCCCACCATCTCCTGTAAAAAAAAATGCTATACCCTTTCCCTAATTCCTTCATCCCTGCCACAGCTATTCCCAGATTTTCCTTTACAGAACATCAGAGACGTCCTTTTTCAAAAAACTGCATTTCCCTTCCTCCACCACTGATGCTGCCCTCCCCACATCTCCTCTATTTCCCAAATGTCCACACTCATCCTATTTTCCCGCCGCCATAACAGTGCTGAGAGTTATTCTTGTTCTTCCCTACCACCCCATGAGCGTCTGCATCCAACACATCACTCTCCATAACTTCCGCCATTTCCAAAGGGGTCCTACCACCAAACACAACTTTCACCTTCCTCCCCTCTCTGCATTCCACAGGAACTGCTCCTTCCATGATTCCCTTGTCCATTTGTCATTCCCCACTAATCTATCTTCTGGCACTTATCCATGCAAGTGGCAAGTGCTACCCTTGCCCATTCACTTTCTCCTCACCTTCATTCAAGCCCCAAATAGTCTTTCCAGGTGAGGCAACACTTCCCCTGTGATTTGGCTGAGGTAGTCTATTGTGTCTGGTGCTCCTGATATGGCCTGCTCTACATTGCTGAGACTCCTTGTAAATTGGGGGACCACTTCATCTACTCCATCCGCTGACGTAGGTGTTCATTTATTTGTTGAGAAAAATGATCCAATATTACATGTATTTGTTGAAAAAAGTATGTGAATCTTTGCTTTCAGTAACTGGTATGACACCTTGTACAGCAATAACTTCAACCAAACATTTCCAGTAACCGTTGACCAGTCCTGCACATTGGCTTGAAGGATTTTAGGTCATTCCTTCATACAAAACTGTTTTAACTCTGAGATGATGATGGGCTTCCTTGCATGAACCGCTTGCTTCAGGTCCTTCCACAACATTTCTATAGAATTAAGGTCAGGACTTTGACTCAGCCATTCCAAATTTTCTTCTTTTTAAACAATTCTGTTGTTCATTTACTTTTGTCTTGTTGCAATATCCAACTTCTATTAAGCTTCACATGATGGACTGCTACACTGACATTCTCCTGCAAAATGTCTTGATACAATTTTGAATTCATTGTTTCCTCAATGATTGCAAGCTGTCCAAACCCTGAGGTACCAAAGCAGCCCCTCCTTCCACCATGCTTCACAACTGGGATGAGGTTTTGATGTTGGTGTGTAATGCCCCTTTTCCCTCAAACATGGCAATGTGCATTCCTGCCAACAATTTAACTTTTGTTTCAGCTGTCCAGAACATTATCCAAGTGTTGTAGAACATCCGGGTGGTCTTTTGCAAACTTGAGATGTGCAGCAATGTTTATTTTTGGACAGCAGTAGTTTCCTTCCATGAACACCATTCTTCAGTGTTTTTCTTATAGTAGACACAAGAGCAGAGACTTCAACAAGTTCCAGAGATTTCTGTAGGTTTTTTGCTGTAACCCTTGGGTTCTTTTTCACCTCCTTCAGCTTTGTACATTGTGCTCTTGGTTTGATCTTTGCAGGATGCCCACTCCTAAGGAGAGTAGCAAAGGTACTGAGTTTCTTCCATTTGTTGAGAATTCCTCTTACTATGGACTGACGAATATTCAGGTATTTAGAAATATTTTTGTATCTTTATGCTTCTTTTTGTAGCTTCATGCATCTTTACAATTCTTCTTCTAAGGTCCTCTGAAAGTTGTTTTCATCAAGGTATCATGTACATAAACAAATTTTTCTTGAGCAGTGCAGGCTCTGTCAATAACCTGACTTTGTGTGTGTTTGTTTTTAAGGGCAGGGCACCTCTACAATCCACACCTCCAATCTCATCTTCTTAATTGGAACACCTGACTCCAATAACTTTTGTAGAAAACATTACCCTAGAGGTTCACATACTTTTTTTTTCCCCAACAAATACATGTAATATTGAATCATTTTTCACAATATAACTTTTTTGTGTTATTTAGTTAATTGGGTCCTCCTTATTTAGTTTTAGGATTTGCATGAAGATCTATCACATTTTAGGTCATATTTATGCAGGAATAGAGAAAATTAGAACATAGAACATACAAATCCACCCCACATTTCAGGCTCTTTAACCTACCATGTTGTGCCGACTGCCTAGAATTTCCCAACCGCATTGCCCTCTATTTTTCTAATCTCCATGTACCTATCTAAGAGTTTCTTAAATGACCCTATTGTATCCACCTCTACCGTTGATGGCAGTGCATTCCACACACTCACCATTCTACAGGGTTCACAAACTTTCTAGCATCACTATATACATACCTCCAAATAATGGTCAGGATTTGGGATTCAAATTATAAGTGACAGAAAAGGCATGTAAAAAAGACAATATTACAAGACTCATGGAGATTTCAAAGTACAGGTAAATTGGGAAAATCAATTTGGTGCTGGATTCCAATGGAAGGAATTTGCAAAATGCCTACAGGATGGCATTTGAGAGCAGCTTGTGGCTTTTCCCTTTTCCATAAGGGAAAAAGCTATTCTGGATTGGCTGTGTAACACCTTAGGAAAGGTTTCACTGTTAATGTAATAGTTTCGCTGTAGCAGCAGTGTTTGGGTTACGACTAGAGATAACAGGGGCTTTGGAATGGTGCGCTATCCAATGAAGGGAATGTTTTTTCTTTCTTGTGTGCCCAAGAGTGAGATATTTGCAGGGCTTGTGTTGGGCAAAAGATGGAGGGAGAAGATGCCAGAAGGGAGAGGTCATAGACTGCAGGACTGAGTGGACGTGGAATGGGGTTGGGAATTGACAGCGCCGGGGGAAATCGATGGAGGATGAATGTGTAGGAAAATCATGAGCTTCAAGGTGCACATGAAACTGTTTCATTAAAATCAGCCCTTTTCTTTGTCTTCTTTACTAACCCTATAGTCAATTAAGAATTATAAAGCTAAGTCATTTAATTGCATATGGTGTACTGTCAGTTATTTTGTGGTACTGATTTGTAACAGGGGAAAACATCACGCAGCATCCACCCAAACGAGATTTCACCAGTTTGGCAGGGGCAGCAACTGTCTTCCCCTAGACTAACACAGCCCACCAAACCTGGGGATTACAGGTGTATGTAATGAACCAAGTTTGATTAAGGAACATAAGGTAAATGAACCCTGAGGAGACAGTGATCATAATGATAGAATTCAGTTTGAGAGGGTGAAGATAAAATCATGTGTATCAGTACTACAGTGGAGTAAAGAAAACTACTGAGGCAGGAGAGAGGAGCAGGGTAAGGTTGATTGAAAGGGGACACTAGCAGGGATGACATCAGAATAGCAAAGGCTGAAGTTCCTTAAAGTAATTCAGAAAGTGCAGGATAGATACAGTCCAAAGTGGAATTAGTAGTCTTATTAGATGAGGCAACTGTGGCTGACAAGAGAAGTCAAAGGCAGCATTAAAACAAAAGATAGGGCATACAATGTTGCAAAAATTAGTGGAAACTAGAGGATTGGAAAGCTTTTAGAAACCAACAGAAGGCAACTGAAAAGCAATAAAGAAAGAAAAGATGAAATACAAAGGTAAGATAGGCAATATTATAAAAGAGGATACCATATATTATTTTCAGATATACAGACAGACATATTTTATTGATCCCGAGGGAAATTGGGTTTCATTACAGCCGCACCAACCAAGAATAGTGTAGAAATATGGCAATATAAAACAATAAATAATTAAATAATAATAAGTTAATCATGCCAAGTGGAAATAAGTCCAGGACCAGTCTATTGGCTCAGGGTGTCTGACACTCCAAAGTTAGCTGCCAGTGACTAGTTGTGTTCCCCCGGCATCTGTGTTGCAACTGCTCATTTTCACATTATATGTCAATGAAGATGATGCCGGAATTGATAGATTTATGGCCAAGTTTGCAGATGATACAAAGGTAGGTGGAGGGGCAGGCAGTGTTGAGAAGCAGCAAGTCTGCAGAAGGACTTAGATTAAGAGAATAGCCAAAGGAGTGGCAGATGGAATACAGTGCAGGGAAGAGTACGGTAATATAATTCGGTAGAAGGGAAAAAAGGTGCATACTATTTCCTTAACGAGGTAACAAATTCAGAAATTAGAGGTGCAAAGGCACTTGGGAGTCCACATGCAGTACTCACTACAGGCTAATTTGCAGGTTGAGTCAGTGGTAAGGAAGGCAATGCAACATTAATATTCATTTCAAGCAGACTAGAATATAAATGCAAGGATCCAATGCTAAGGCTTTATAAGGCATTGGTCAGACTGCACCTGGGGTATTGTGAGCAGTTATTTATTTATCTATCTATTTATTTATTGAAATACAGTGCTGAATAGGCCCTTCTGGCCCTTCAAGCCATGCTACCAAGCAATCGCGATTTAATCCTAGCCTTATCACAAGACAATTTAGAATGACCAATTAACCTACCACCCAGTACATCTTTGGACTGTGAGAAGAAACCGGAACACCCAGAGGTAACACACATGGTCACGGGGAGAAGGCATGAACTCCTTACAGGCAGTGGCTGAAATCACTGTGCTACTGTGATGTCCCATACCTAAGAAAGAAAATGCTGGTATTGGAAAGAGTGCAGGAGGTTCATGAAAATGACCCCAGAAATGAAAGGTTTAACATATGAGGAGCACTTGATAGCTCTGGGTCTCTATTCACTGGAATTTAGAAAAATAAGGGGGAAGAAGGCAGCATACGGAAGGTTTAGGAAGCGAGAATCAGATGAGTCTATTGAGGAATATAGGGTAGCAAGAAAGGAGCTTAAGAAAGGGCTGAAGAGAGCAAGAAGGGGGCATGAGAAGGCCTTGGCGAGTAGGGTAAAGGAAAACCCCAAGGCATTCTTCAATCATGTGAAGAACAAAAGGATGACAGGAGTGAATGTAGGACTGATTAGAGATAAGGGTGGGAAGCTGTGCCTGGAGGCTGTGAAAGTGAGCGAGGTCCTCAATGAATACTCCTCTTTGGTATTCACCAATGAGAAGGAATTGGATAACGGCTAGGACAAGATGAGTAAGGTTGATGTTCTGGAGCATGTTGATATTAAGGGAAAAGAGGTGTTGGAGTTGCTAAAATACATTAGGATGGATAAGTCCCTGGGGCCTGACGGAATATTCCCCAGGCTGCTCCAAGAGGCAAGGGAAGAGATTGCTGAGCCTCTGGCTAGGATCTTTATTTATGTCCTTGTTATCCACAGGAATGGTACTGGAGGATTGGAGGGAGGCGAATGTTGTCCCCTTGTTCAAAAAAGGTAGTAGGTATAGTCTGGGTAATTATAGACCAGTGAGCCTTACGTCTGTGGTGGGAAAGCTATTGGAAAAGATTCTTAGAGATAGGATCTATGGGCATTTAGAGAATCATGGTCTGATCAGGGACAGTCAGCATGGCTTTGTGAAGGGCAGATCGTGTCTAACAATCCTGATAGAGTTCTTTGAGGAGGTGACCAGGCATATAGATGAGGGTAGCGCAGTGGATGTGATCTACATGGATTTTAGTAAGGCATTTGACAAGGTACAACACGGTAGGCTTATTCAGAAAGTCATAAAGCATGGGATCCAGGGAAGCTTGGCCAGATGGATTCAGAATCGGCTTGCCTGCAGAAAGCAGAGGGTCATGGTGGAGGGAGTGCATTCGGATTGGAGGGTTATGACTAGTGGTGTCCCACAAGGATCGGTTCTGGGACCTCTACTTTTCATGATTTTTATTAACGACCTGGATGTTGGGGTAGAAGGGTGGGTTGGCAAGTTTGCAGACGACACAAAGGTTGGTGGTATTATGGATAGCGTTGACGATTGTCAATGATTGCAGAGAGATATTGATAGGATGCAGAAGTGGGCTGAGAAGTGGCAGATGGTGTTCAACCCGGAGAAGTGTGAGGTGGTAGACTTTGGAAGGACAAACTTTGCAGAGTACAAAGTAAATGGCAAGATACTTGGGAGTGTGGAGGAGCACAGGAATCTGGGAGTACATGTCCACAGATCCCTGAAAGTTGCCTCATAGGTAGACAGGGTAGTTAAGAAAGCTTATGGGGTGTTAGCTTTCATAAGTCAAGGGATAGAGTTTAAGAGTCGCAGGGTAATGATGCAGCTCTATAAAACTTTGGTTAGGTCACATTTGGAATACTGTGTCCAGTTCTGGTCGCATCACTATAGGAAGGATGTGGAAGCATTGGAAAGGGTACAGAGGAGATTTACCAGGATGCTGCCTGGTTTTGAGAGTATGCATTATAATCAGAGATTAAGGGAGCTAGGGCTTTACTCTTTGGAGAGGAGGAGGATGAGAGGAGACATGATAGAGGTGTACAAAATATTAATAGACAGAGTGGACAGCCAGCGCCTCTGTCCCAGGGCACCACTGCTCAGTACAAAAGGACATGGCTTTAAGGTAAAGGGAGGGAAGTTCAAGGGGGATATTAGAGGAAGGTTTTTTTACTCAGGGAGTGGTTGGTGCATGGAATGCACTGCCTGAGTCAGTGGTGGAGGCATATGCACTAGTGAACTTTAAGAGACTACTAGACAGGTATATGGAGGAATTTAAGGTGGAGGGTTATATGGGGGGGGGGGCAGGGTTTAAGGACTGGCACAATTTTGTGGGCTGAATGGCCTGTACTGTGCTGTATTGTTCTATGTTCCTCAATGAAATGTATCAAATATTGAAAGGCCAAGATAGAATGTAGAGAGAAAGCGGCTGTTTCCTATAGTGGGGGAGTCTTAGAATATAAGGACATCACTTTAGAACAGAGATCCTTTAGAACAGGAATTCCTTTAGCCTAAGGATGGTGAACCTGTTGAATTCATTGTCACGGACAGCTGTGGAGGACGCCATTGAGTATATTTAAAGAGAAGGTCAATGTTTTTGATTAGTCAGAGCATCAAAGGTTACGGTGGGAGGAGGGGGGAGGCCAGAGAATGGGGTTGAGAGGGATAATAAATTATCCATGTTGGAATGGTAGAGCAAACTTCGTAAGCCAGATTGCCTAATTCTGCTCCTGTCTTATGGTCTTGTGGAAGCATTACAGTGCAATACATCAAAAAAATTACCATTTACAATTGTTACGTACTCGTGACACATGACAGTGGTACCCTTGTCACGTGACTGGGGTTAAAGCTATACTGGACTTGAGGTAATGGTCTTGTGATGGTGGAGTGACGTCATTTTCCCGCCAGTAGAGATCATGTGACAGGTTTTTTTTACAGGTTATAAAAGGAAGACCCCACCCTGTGAGGAAAGGCAGTTCGTGGCTGGATTTGCCATGTTGACTGCGTGATTTAGTTGAAAGATGAAGTTTTATCTAATGCCTAAAGTTTAAAAGGTCATTGCCAGCAGTTTCTTTACAATACTGCTAGTTGAGAATCAGTGGAGAGTGAAGATCGGAGTTTGGGAGTTAAAGATCGAGGAGAATCGAGTTTCAACGGTGAAACGGGTTCAACCTTGTTTAATCCTTATTCGGAAGGAATTCGTGACTGTTCTCGTGTTAATCTCTGCGGGATAGCAGAAGATGGAGGGCAGTGTAATAAAGGAAAGGTCAGTGCCTTTAAGCCGTTTCGTTTCGTAAATTCTTCGTGGGAAAAGTTCAACGTCGGGGAACGAAGCAAAACGACGTGAAAGAGAATTTAAATCGTCTTATAAAGTCTCTCCCTTAAATGGACTGTGAGCATTTCGAACTTTTGGCAATACTACTTTAAAGAACTGTTTTTGCAACATCGCTTTAAGAACTGTTTGAGCTGCGTCGCTTTAAGAACTGTTCAAGCTGCCGCACAGCAACTGACTTCCGGTTACGTTAGTGTTTGTTTACTTTTGGGGGGTTTATTTACAGCGTTTAATAAACGTGTTATTTGTTGTATACACCCTTGCCTATTGTTGTCTGAATACGTAACACAATAAAAAAAAGTGCAAAAGAGAACAGGGGGATAATGTTCATACACTGTTCAAAAACATGATGCTGGAGTGAAGGAAGCTGTTCCTAAAACAATGTTTGTCGTCAGGCTCCTGTATCTCCTCCTTGATGATAGTAATGAGTAGAGGGCATGTCCCAGGCGGTCAGGGCATCCTAACACTGCTCTCCACGCACATCACCCTATCCCTTCTCAACTACTGCATAATTAATCTGGCACTGTTACTTTGTTACTTCTCTTTTACAACTGTTCCCAAATGAACAGTTCTGTGGACTGCATCTCAGAATGGATAAGTTGACTTTAAACAAATTGCCACTTAGATTTCTCATAACTATCTAATGACCATGAATTTGAAACATTGACCGTTTCTCAGCAGATACTGACCTTAGATATACTGCACTTCAATTTTTTTCACTTTTTTTTGTACTCCCAGGGTTAGGTTATGAGGCTACATTGAGGGGAAAAATCTTTGGTATATGGCAATTATTTCCATTAATGCAAAAGCCTTTGATTTAAGTCTTTCAACAGAGAAGTAGTCTCAAAGTCTCTTCTATAAATACCAATTTTATATCCAAGATTAATCTAAATTTTAAAGTACATGGGCAAAAGCAAGTTATGGTTTTCACCCAGCATTCAGTCATTAATTCAATGCAGAGTAAAGCAGGTTCAAAAGCTCAAAAGATTTGTTCCTTTTTCCACATTTCACCTTCCTTGTTAATACTTTCATTAGATGTTTGATATTTCACTAAAAATGGTAAAAAGATCCTTGATTTTGGTTCAGTCTAATGAATGGCTGGTTTAGACTTGATGATGAGCACCTTCCAAACAGAGAACCTAACATATACCTAGTGATAAAAATCCACATGTGACAAATTGAAGTGAAATTGATTAATGAAACCCAAAGTTCACAAACGACACCATCTTTCACAGCTCATGCTACTGTTAACAGAAGATAGTCAGCAGTATGTAATAGATGTTACTGTACCTGGTAGACCTTCGACCTCTGCCCCGTGAATCCATCCCACAGAATCACTGTCCCTTCATAGTCACTGCTTGCTAACAAGTTCTTATGATAGCTGCTCCAGCTGATACAGCTGCAATCAAATCAGAACAATCATTAGCAGCTTTGTGCTTAATTTTGTCAAAAATATATTTCTGTTCAGACCAACAGCTTTCTACTTCAACCAAAAAAAACTTTACCCTGCTTTAGAGTAAAAAAAACATGACTTTTGTTAATGATTATGGATGCACAATTTTGATATAGACTCAAAATATTTTTTGTCAGATTTTTCTCTGTTTTGAAGAGTAATTTTATAGTGAAAATTATACCATTAGGTATGCATCTTGTGAGTACCTGAAAGGCTAGTGAGTCAAGTTATTTGGCACAGAACAGGCCTTATATCCATATCAATGCTAAGACATGTATTGAGCTGTATTTGGCCAATGTTTCTCCAAAAATTTCCTATGCATGTATGTGTCCCTAGTGTCTTCTAAGTTCACCTACCTCATTCATTTCCTCTGCCAGCTCATTCCATTACCTTCAGTGCCAAAAACCTGCCTCTCAAGTCCCCTATAAATCTATCCCCTTTCCTTAAGCGGATCCTTGATAGTGTTAGACTCCCAAACCATTAGAAAAAGATCATCCACCTTCTTCGTCTCTCATGGTTTTGTAAACCTCTTTAAAGTTACCCCCTCAGCCTCCTACAGTATGCACCAGATAGCAATATTTGGCCAATTACTTTTTACTCAAGACCTCCAGTCCTGGTAAAACCTTCATTAAACTTTTCAGTACCCGTGGAAATTGCAGTAAAGCAAAGGTTAAAACCTGTGCAGCTGAAACGAGTAGCACAGATTCTCTGTGTTAAAGCTCATTCATGCAGCAGCCAAGATAACTATGAGAGAGTGTGGAGACATATTGCAGTCACCTAGGCTAAACATGGTCCTTGAAAGCCTAACTCTTCTAGGCCCTGGGACATACTGCTCAAACATGCACTTCACCGGAGTCCCCTCAGGTGGTCTGGAACAGGGAGCTCACGCTACTATTCACACATTCACAATCATTTACACTTCAGAATTCTTTTTCTTACACACTGAAAAGGAAAAGAAAATTCTCTGACCCACTATGACCTACCTCCTTTTTTTTTCTCTTTGTAGTTGCAGGACAGGCAGGTCTAGCAGCTGAATATTCCAGGGTTCTGCTGTTTTAAGTGCAACAGCTCAGGAGGAGTTAAAGGAGGGAGGGGTCAGGGAAATGTCACAGCAGCGCTCAGTCAGGACAGACTGGAGAACTTGTTGGAACTGTAGAGCTACACAGTCATAAGTGCAAAGCGAGAAGAGCAAAGACCAAGTATACATTCCTGCTGATGAAGATTGTGAAAGAGATGTTTTTACCCTTTCTTACCGACTGGGGTCGACAAATGAGGAAATCCAGGAGCCAACTGCACAAAGGGGGTATTGAGGCCCAGGTGAGGAGTTTACTGATTAGTTTTGAGTTTTGATGGTGTTAAATGCTGAGCGGTAATCAATAAAGAGCATCATGATGTTTGCGTCATTGCAATCCAGATGTTCCAGGGTTATGTGAAATTATATCTGCAGTAGACCTGTTGCTTCGTTAGGCAAACTGCAGCAGAACCAAGTCGCCACTCAACAAGGAGCTGATACATTTCAACATCAGCATCTCAAACATTTCATCACTTAGCTGCAAGTGCCACTAGGCAATTGTCATTTAGACATGTTACCATGATCTTCTTGGCCACTGGTACAGTTGAAGCCTGCTTGAAGCAGGTGGTTACCACACACTGCTGAAGCGAGAGGTTGAAGATATCTGTGTATACACTATTCAGCTGGTGAGCACAGGTCCTCAAAACTTGGCCAGATACTCCATTCGGATTCACTCTCTGGAAGGCAGTCTGCACATCATCTTCAGACTCTGAGACCAAAGGATCTTCAGGAGACACTGGGGTGTGCGATGGTTCCTCCCTGTTTTGGTGATCAAAGTGAATATAGAAAGCACTGAGCTCGTCTGGAAGCAAAGCTCTGCTGTCCCCTATGTCGCAAGATTTAACTTTGTAGGAAGTTATGGCATTCAAACCCTGCCATAGCAGTCGAGCAACCCTTGCTGATTCCAGTCTAGTGCAGAACCAGCACTTCGCCTGTGAGATGGCTTTCTGGAGATCATACCTGCACCTCTTGCAGTATTCTTGATCTCCAGACTTGAATGCCTCTGATCTTGTTCTAGACAAATTCCAGATTTCATTGTTCTCCAAGGCTTTTGATTGGGGTAAGCCCTGAACGATTCTGTGCTTACACACACATCCACAGCTGTTTTAATAAAGTCTGTAATGACCCTGATGTAGTCATTCTGATCTTCAGATGAGTTCTTGAATACAGGCCAGTCCACTGACTCAAGACAAGCCTCCCATGACTACCTCTTAGTTGTCTTGATCTCTGGAGCCTTGCTTTTTAGGCTCTGTCTGTATGTAAGTAGTTAATATGCGTATCCATACCAATATGCGGTCTTGGAAAAGAACCATAGACTATCTCTATAGCTTAGCAGTTGTCTAGTGTGTTGAGACCTCTGGTGCAACAGAATACATGCTGGTGAACAGGCAGGTTTCCCCCTCCCCACCAAACAAGCCTGATTAAGGTCACCAATGATAATTTGAAATGCATCGGGATGGGCTGTTACTTACTAACAACACCATGTAGTTTCGTGAGTGCTTGCTTCTATCAGCCGCTGGTGGTTATGTAAACTGCGATTAGGATCATGGATGAGAATTCCCAAGGCAAATAGAATGGTCGACATAACCCCAATGTCTGTGCACCAAAATTGATTAAAAAAACACACACGCCACCACCTTTTTCCCTTTCAGTTTGCAGTTCAATCCATTCTGAAGATTGTAAAACCTTCTGGTTGTATCACTCCATTGGAAATATTCATCATTAACCAAGGCGAGGAGGGGAATAATACCATCTACCTCAGTGTTTAAAACAAAACTGGTACCGCAGGCTGAAAATGAACGGGATGTTGATTCAGATATACCATAGACTAATACAATCGCTTTAAGAAAATGCACTATAGGTTGTTGTTAGACAGTACCACACAAAAGATAGGTGATGATGCTAATACATTGAACACATTCGCATTCTATTTCAGAAGTATTTCAGATTAACTTTCAAGGTGGGGACACCCCTCTTAATAAGTATTATGGTTATTGGGCTGCAACCTAGGTTATGGGAAATGTATACTGCTAATTGTGTGAGATGAGAAGAGTCAAGTAGAATTGTGAGTGTCTTGCAACGTTGTCAGATCTAGTTAACCCAGAGTTAAATATGCTAAGGGAGACAGAGACAAAATATTGTACATATTGGTTTTAAAAAAAAGCTATCCTATAGTAGGGACAAATAAGGGAATGTATACGTTTTGTCCATGTTTTGCTAGCTGACAGTCTGGCCACTGGGCACGAAGGTGCCCTAAGCAACAAAGCAACTTTGTTCACAGTCAGCATGCTCTTTCATCACTACCAGTACCTCAGATTACAAAGTTTACTTCAAACAACCCTATCCAGGAATGTACTGAAAAATGTGCACATTACAATTCTACCCATTGTAAAGATTTCAGAACCCATTATTCCACTGACTGTAAACGAACAATTTGATTTCCTCGTTGATACTGGAATCAGTTTTTCCACAATTTATACTTCTAATTGGTTATGAGCACTTTTAAGCAATTAATCAGTATAGAAGACTTGCAGACATTCAGTCTCTTTTCCCCTTTCTTGTAAACTCTCATCAGCTTTTCAGATATGAAGAACAACAGTTTTTGTAGCACAAGATCGACTGATTAATCTGCGGGGACGAGTTTTCCTTTACAATTAGGATGGTCTCCTGAAAGTGTACAACTTGAGGTCTCAGAGACAGTATACCCAACTATACATGTTAGAAGCACTTGTTCAGGTAAACCCAAAGTTTAGTGGTGGAAGTTTACTAACAATTTTTTGTCTGCAAATCATTACTATGGTTGAGCAACTGCAACAACTTAAGAGGCTTGTACAGTGTTAGACAAATATACATGTCTGACATCCAAGTGGCATACGACCACATTGCTCTGAAGAAAGTCCAGACATCTATCACAGCAAGTCCTTCTCTCTTGCTCTTTTTGTCCTCTATCAAGACTCTGAGGGTGTAGCCACCTTATGCTGGACTACTTGTAATTTGTCACCCGATACAAATAGTACAGGTAGTCCCCGAGTTACGAACGTCCGACTTATGGACAACTCGTACTTATGAACTGAGGAAGGAAAACGCCGTCCGCCATTTAAAGTCGGATCACGGCGCCGTCCGCCATTTTAAGTCGTTGCCATTGACACTGTGTTGAATGTGTAACTTTGTATTTGGCTTAAATTTTTCTTAGCAAGATTTACCCTGACCCTGCACCCCTCCCCCCCCCCCGACCCTGTGGTTTAATTATTGGAATACATACGTTTCTTAAGTGTTGTATATGCATAGAAAGGTAAAATATATATGATATACTAAGACAAACGTTTGACTAACTGACACCAAATAATACCGGATGTACTTGTTCCGACTTCCATACAAATCCGACTTAAAGATGGACTCAGGAACGGAACTCGTTCGTAACCCGGGGACTGCCTGTACTAACATAACTCTTAAATGTTACCATCAACAGGTGTTTCAAGCCCATGAAGATCATGTGAACTACAGAGTGCCATTCCTCCTAGCCTGGAGTTTGAGTACTTGCAAAAGCCTACCAACAAAAGTACTGCCTTGAGCCCATTTCAAGTTCTGCTAACCACATATAATGCTCTAAAGTCCAGGAAAAGCCAACCTAAGTCCATGCATTATACATGAAGCCAGCGGTGCCACAAGACTAAGGAACCAGCTGCCAGACAATCCTGATGACAAAGACTGACTAACTAAACTTTGGTCACACTGCTTGCAATCTTTAGTGATCATTTTGCATTATACAATTTGGATAGTCTGTGCATGTGTTTTCTGCCCAAGTACAAAATTGTCTCATGATACTGAGACTCCTAACACTTTTCTTCATCTTAATTATGAATATGCCTTGCATACCAACCAGTAGAGCTGGTGGGTTTGTTCAAGAAGGCCCATACATTCAGGAGGTGGGTTGTCAATGCAGCCCATACATTTGAATCTTACTGAATTTGGTTCTGTTTTCTAGTTTGATAACAAGACTAGAGCCGTGAACCAAGCAGGGGACTGCATTTCCCATAAATAACTCTAACCAATACAACCAGGCATGGATAACATACGTGCAATCGCTATGCCACCAATCTTTTTCCAAATTTGGTTAATTTCGAACAGGATCTTTGGCCTGAACTAAAGCCATGGAGGGGTGTTATTACCTGGCATAGGTGGTGCATATGTATCACACATCATCTTCATGCATATAACTGTGTGAGGCCAACAATGAAGAACTACTGCAGAGACAGAACATTTCTGAATAATACTACTCATTCTGTGGGATGGCCCGACTTGCTCAAGAGAACATCAGTGATGAAGAAATTGGCCAGTGAGATACTTAGTATTGCATGATACCAGTAAGGCTATTAAAGACATCACAGCTGGGATGTTTACATTCCATTCTGTGGCACTTTAGAACCAGTTGGTGTTGGGACTTCCTGCAGGCAAAGGAAGGTGGTATTTACGCCATCATTGGCCAGGAGTGTTGTACGCAAACCTGATCCAGTCTGAAACAGATAAAGTCAAGAAGAGTGTGTAGGTGTTACAGTGGACCTGGCCACCACCTGGCTCCACTCCTTTCTGGGAGGTTGGTCTTGTTCCATTTGCAGTGGGCAATGAGGGCTGCATTCCTGCTAGCTGTGATATTTGTTTTTAGTTTCTTGCCTGAGATTGCTTTATGGAGTAATAACTCATTGAGCAGCTGTCTCTATTATAAACCAACAAGCCACTGCTTTATGGTGTGATAACTCACAGAGCAGCTGTCTCTACTATAAACCAACAAGCCACTGTCATCAGCCAATTGCCCTCAATAAAACTGTGCTGGAGTTTCAAAGACTATGCACTACTGAAATTCAGTAAAGTGTTGTCTGTTACAGGACAAAAAAAAATGAGGAATTGTGGAAGTTGCAGAAAAGCAAGGGTTAAAATGTGTGATACCAGACTACAGGAACTTAAGATAAACCTTCTCTGTGTTAAAGCTCACAAAGACAACAGTCAAAATAAGCAAAGACAGCATGGAGACACAGTCCTTGAACATGGTCCTTGAAAACCTAAAACTTTTTGTTCAGGCCTGGGAACCAAGGTCACTGAGCATACCAAGACAAGATAAAGAAGCAAACAAAGGATTCCAGGGCAACTCTTACTATTGGATAGACATTTTACTAATTCTCACATATTATTGGCTTTAACACATGGATTTAATTGGTTATTAATACCTGAACTTTGTAATATGATTGGTAATTAAATATTCGGAAGTACACAAAGATTCTACTGGATCAATATTTGTATACAACTAGTCAATTTCTGTATAAAAAGGGCATTTCTTTGTTCAAACCAGAGCTGTGTGTTGACAGGGGCTATGTCATTCTCCTTGAGCACACATAAATAAAGTGTGATTGAGGGAGGAATGAATGCGAGTTGTCCAAGTCCAGTTAATCAGTGTCACACCATTTCCACATTAATAATATCTTTCCTTTAGGGGGTGCAACCAGAAATGAGTGTAATTCTCCAAGTGTGGTCTCACTAACAAATTGCACAGTTGCAACATGATGCCCAGCTTCTGTACTTAGTGCCCTATCAAATGAAGGGAAGCAGTCCGAAATGTCTTCTCCATGTGGTCTATGTTTTACCACTCTCGGGGAATTACATACCTATACACTGACATCCCTCTTCTTTTCTAGATACGTTCCAGAGCTCTATAATTTCCTGTCGGGTCTTGCCCTGCTTTCCAAAATGCAGCACCTCACACCTTTATTTGTTAAGTTTCATCAGCCATTCCTTTGTCCATGTCACCGTCTATATCTTCTTGTAACTTTAGATAACCCTTCTTCATTGTCCACACCTCCACCAATTGGTGTTATCTGCAAATTTACTAATCATGTTAACAACATTGCCATCTATATTAATGATTTGGACAAAAAAAAATAACAAAGTCAGCACCGATCTCTGTGGTCACAGACCTTCCAACTGAGTAATGATCCTATACTACCACCATGTCTCCAACCACCAAGCCTATTTTGTATCCAGCTGGCTAGCTCACTCTGAATCCCATGTGATCTAACCGGCCAGACAAGCCCACCTTGCAGGACTTTGCTAAAGTCCATGTGGACAATATCTAGTTCCTTCCCCTCATCAAGCCCTCATGCTGACCTTCCTTGCCTTTCCAAATGCTGGTCGATCCTGTTCTTCAGAAACCCCTCCATTAACTTTTCCATCACTGATCTTGCAGCTCTTCTTAAATTATGGCACATTAGCGATACTTCAGTCTTCCAGTAGCTCACTGTGACTAAAGATGATGCAAACCTCTCTGCTAGGATCCCTGCATTCTCTTCTCACCCTTCCCACAATGTCAGCGCTCAGGAACTTTTACACCTTAATATGCCTTAAGATTGCCAGCACTGCTCTATCATAATATGAGTATGTTCCAATAAATCACTACTCATATTCCTCAAAAACACAAAACGCTGGCAGAACTCAGCAGGCCAGACAGCATCTATGGGAGGAGGTAATGACGACGTTCCCGGCCGAATATTTATTTCCAGCATCTGCAGATTCACTCGTCTTCCCTTTGAACTCGTATTCCTTATTTTGCTTCCATGACATTCTCAATGTTCAACTTCTGAGAAGTTTTCACTTTACACCTTGCTCATCAATTGTACCTGCACATTGATCTATAATGGGACCTAGATATTGTTTAGCACCTAATACACTTTCAGCATCTTTGGATTCACCATGTCTATCAAAGCTTCATGTCCACATTTTATCCTCCTGATTTTTATCATGCTTTCAACACAATCATACCTTCAGTTCTAATCATAAAACACCACAACATGGGTGCCTGTTCCTCCCTCTGCAACTGGATCCTTGACTTCCTCACCAGGAAGCCAGTTAGTGCAGAACCGAATTAACATCTCTTCATTGACAATCTACACTGGCACACCTCAGGATGTGTGCTTATCCCAACTGTCCTACTCTCTACACCCACAAGTATGTGTCTAGGCACTGCTTAAACGCCATCTATAAATTTGTTGATGACACAACAATCGTTGGCAGAATTTCAGATGGTGACAAGGCGGCATATAGGAGAGATATAGATCAGCTGGTTGAATAGCGTTGCACTCATCAAGAAGACTAAGGAATTAAGTGTGGACTTCAAAACACACCTGTCCTCATCATGGAACCAGCAGTGGAAAGGGTGAGCAGTTTCAACTACCTGGGTGTCAACATCTATGAAGATCTATCCTGGGCCCAACATATTGATGTAATTACAAATAAGGCAGGAAAGTGGCAATATTTCATTTGGAGCTTCAGGAGACCTCATATGTGTCACCAAAGACACTTGCAAATTTCTACAGATGTACCATGGAGATCATTATAACTGTTTGCAACACAGATTTTATTATTATATATTGCAATGTACTGCTCCTGCAAAACAAATTTCACAACATATGCCAGTAATATTAAACCCGATTCTGATATACTTTTACATCCCACTTTTACATCATATTTTTGATCCCAGCTGTCTACACCCAACATACAATTCCTCCTGTTCCCTAACCACAGCCTCAATATCCATTATCAGCCAGTTTTCTGTAATCCCGTTATCTTTTTCATCCACTCTGCTATCTCTGTCAGCGATCAACTCTGCTGACACTTAGAAACAGACCTGCGATTATATAATGTACTCACCTGATTTTAGAATTGCATGTCATTTCATTAACCGGATAATGAATATCAACAGCATCCTGGATCACTGTCCCATATTCAAACACCTTTATCCGCTTTGTTACACCAGCAATGGCAAAATAATCACAATCTCGATCAAATTCAATGCTGCAAGGCAAAAGGAGGAAATTTCAAACAAATTGTAAGAGGTGAAGTGAAAGGACAAAAGGGATTAACCGACACTCTGCAATGAGAGGTATCAGAATAATAATCATTGGAATTGTTTATTATTGCCACACGTACCAAGCTACAGTGAAAAACTAGCCCTGCATACTGTTCATAGAAATTAATACATTACACAACACGATTGAGGTCACACAAGATAAAACAGTAACAGAATGCAGAATAAAGTCTAACTACCGAGAAACTGCAGTGTAGGTAAACAATAAGGTACAAGATCAAGACAAGAATGCATCCTATCAGACAAATGATACATTTTATTGTCTTATGACAGAGGGGTAGAAGCTGTCTCTGAGTCTGGTGGTACACATTTTCAGATTTTAATATATTCTGCCTGATGCTAGAGGGGAGTAGAGAGAAAGGCTTGTGTGTGTGGAGTATTTAATTATGCTGGCTGTTTTACTAAAGCAATGAGAAATACAGTCAGTCAGAAGGGAGGCTAGTTCTATATGCCCTCTCTGGCACCAGCCTAGTTGACATTAAGGATATACAGTGGCATGCAAAAGTCTGGTCACCCCTGGTCAAAATTTCTGTTACTGTGAACATTAAAGTGAGTAGAAGATGAACTGATCTCCAAAAGTCATAAAGTTAAAGGTGAAACATTCTTTTCAACATCTTAAGCAAGATAACTATTATTTTTGTTTTGTACAATTTTAGAGTGGGGGGGAAAAAGGAAAGGAGCACCATGCAAAAGCTTGGGCACCCTAAGAGATTTGAGCTCTCAGGTAACTTTTACCAAGGTCTCAGACCTTAATTAGCTTGTTAGGCCTATGGCATGTCCACAGTCATTGTTAGGAAAGGCCAAATGATGCAAATTTCAAAGCTTTATAAATATCCTGACTCCTCAAACCTTCTCCCAACAATCAGCAGCCATGGGCTCCATGAAGCAGCTGCCTAGCACTCTGAAAATTAAAATAAATAATGCCCACAAAGCAGGAGAAGGCCATAAGAAGATAGCAAAGTGTTTTCAGGTAGCCGTTTCCTCAGTTCATAATGTAATTAAGAAATGGCAGTTAACAGGAACGGTGGAGGTCAAGTTGAGGTCTGGAAAACCAAGAAAACTTTCCAAGAGAACTGCTTGTAGGATTGCTAGAAAGGCAAATAGAAACCCCCATCTGACTGCAAAAGACCTTCAGGAAGATTTAGCAGACTCTGGAGTGGTGGTGCACTGTTCTACTGTGCAGCGACACCTGCACAAATATAACCTTCATTGAAGAGTCATTGAAGAAAACCTCTCCTGCGCCCTCACCACAAAATTCAGTGTCAGAAGTTCGCAAAGAAATATCTAAACAAGCCTGATGCTTTTTGGGAACAAGACCTGTGGACTGAAGAAGTTAAAATAGAACTTTTTGGCTGCAATGAGCAAAGGTATGTTTGGAGAAAAAAGGGTACAGAATTTCTTGAAAAGAACACCTCTCCAACTGTTAAGCACAAGAGTGGATTAATCATGCTTTCGGGTTGTGTTGCAGCCAGTGGCACAGGGAACACTTCACTGGTAGAGGGAAGAAAGAATTCAATCAAATACTAGCAAATTCTGGAAGCAAACATCACACCAACTGTAAAAAAAAAAGCTGAAGATGAAAAGAGGATGGCTTCTACAACAGGATAATGATCCTAAACACACCTCAAAATTTACAATGGACTACCTCAAGAGGCGCAAGCTGAAGGTTTTGCTATGGCCCTCACAGTCCCCTAACCTAATCATCATCAGAAATCTGTGGATAGACCTCAAAAGAGCAGTGCATGCAAGACGGCCCAGGAATCTCACAGAACTAGAAGCCTTTTGCAAAGAAGAATGGGTGAAAATCCCCCAAACAAGAATTGAAAGACTCTTAGCTGGCTACAGACAGCATTTACAAGCTGTGATACTTGCCAAAGGGGGTGTTACTAAGTACTGACCATGCAGGGTGCCTGAACTTTTGCTTCGGGCCCTTTTCCTTTTTTGTTATTTTGAAATGTAAAAGATGGAAATGAAAAAGCAATCTTGCTTAAAATATTAAAGAAGTGTGTCATCTTTAACTTTATGCCTTTTGGAAATCAGGTCATCTTTTACTCGCTTAGCTATTCACAGTAACAGAAATTTTGACCAAGGTGACCAAACTTTTGTATGCCACTGTATATACAAAAGGGTGCCAGAAACGGGCCAGTAATATCATGAAGGATCCCACACACCCTGCTCATGGATTGTTTGTCACATTCCCTTCAGGGAGGAGGCAATGTAGTATCCATGGTAGGACCACTAGACTCAACAAATAAATAAATTTCCCAAACAAAAAAAAGACTGATATGACCTCCACCTACTAACTCCACCATTATTTGATTATTTCCCTAAGTAACCTCATGTACAGCCCAATGTCACTTTATGGACAGTGTCTATATTTATTGTGTTTTTTTACTTTTTTTATTAGTGTTCTTTATCTTGTGTTTTTTTTGTAACTATTTCATTTTCCTTATACTTGAGTACAGGAAATGACATTAAACTATCTTGAGTCTTGGTTTCTGTGATGTACTCAGCCATGTGCATGACTCTTTGCAGTTTCTTGCTTTTATGAGCAGAGCAGCTGCCATAACGAACTGTGATGTATCTAGATAGACTGCTTTCTATGGTGCATCAATAAAGCATGGTAAGGGTTGACAGGGCCATGCCAAATCTCTTAAGCCTTTAAGGAAGCAGAAACATTGCTGAGCTTCCTTGGCCATGGCATCTGCATGGTTGGACCGAGACAGGTTATTGGTAATGTTCACTCCAAGAAACTTGAAGCTTTCAAAATCTTCAGTCTCATCACCACTACTGTTAGCAGAAGCAGGTGCACTACCCCCTTCCAGAACTCAATGACCAGTTCTCAGTTTTGTTGACTTTAAGGGAAAAGTTGTTGCCATGACACCATGTTACAATGTTCTCATCTCTTTCCTGTAGCCCAGCTCATTGTTATTTGAAACCATATGGGAATCATCAGCAAACTATAGATAATCAGGTAGCACAAGAGCTGTTCAGGACTATCATAGTCCTTACAACAAATACAACCACAAGAAAGATGCTTTGTCACAGCAGCTTTTCTCTCCCAAGGACCACACCTGGCTGCAAACCCTCCTAGCAGTCCCAACCCCATCCTCCATGTTTCAGGTCCAATCCATGTGCAATCAATCTGCCCAACTCACCTAGAAACAATACTTGAGCCATTGTACAAGTCGTTGGCGTAGGAGAGGGTGGCAAGGGGTCTTACTGAGCTGTACCGTGTAAACTTTGAAAGACACTCCTGAAATTCTTCCAGCTGATTGACTGATCTGGTTTCATCTGTAATATGTAATACAAAGAATCAGTCTTACCTCTGTTCCTAACAGTGACATAACTATAACCTCAATGAATCTGACCAATACTGGACTGGATGAACTCAGTCAGCAAACTGATACCAGATGTCCCTTTAATCACTCTGTTACAAATATACTGGTGATTTTCACACAGCATGGTCTGAGAAAGCAACTTCAAAAATAAAGTGCCAACTGATGTTGCAGTTTGTTATCCTCAGGCAATGACAGTGGATGGGAACTCCAACTGACCACCTATGAACTCCAGGTGGTTGACTTGGAAGGTGTTGAGGGAAAAAAGCCATTTCCACCATTAGTTATCCAGTAGCTTTAAACAGTATGGAAAATTTAAATTGCAATACATGTTTAACTCAAATATATATATGGTTAAGGAGATAGGCAGTGTTTAAGCAAGATTGATTTTTGAGTCAATGGTGTAGATAATCCTCCCAGAGAAGGCCTGTGCTTAATCACGTTTTTAGGAAATAAAACTGGGCAAGCGTTAGAACTCTCAATTGGGAACACTTCATAAATTCATAATTCCATAAGTTGTAAGGTTATTATGAAATGGGTTTAAGGTTGTTACTCAAGTTGAAGTCCTAAATTGGGGGAAGGCTGATTTCAATAAAGATTTGGAATGTAGACTGGAAGCAAAGGCATGCAGTTTAAAAAAAATCTCTGACAAGTAGGAGTCTTTTAAAAGAGTTAGCATGAATTGACGGACAGCATGTTTGGTGAGGGTCAAAGACAAAGATGGCAAAAATAAAGACCCTATCTTGCTAGATAATGGTGACTGCCAAGAGGGGTAGGCAGGGAAGAATGCAAATGATTCCTATGGCTGTCCCCCTCTCCAACCAGTACATCATTCTGAATACAATAGGGAGGTGAGAGGAAGAAAGGCCTCTCATAGTAAAGCAACAGCAGCATGATGGGCTCTGTTGTACAGCGGGGTAGGTCAAAGCCTCGGTGAGCAATAGTTTTAGAGGACTCTTTGGTCAGTAGTAGAGACAGAAGTTCTTTGGTTCTTTGCTGCCAGGATAAAGGATGTCACCAAGTGGGAACAGAACATTTTGAAAGGGGAGGGTGAGCAGTCAGAGGTCGCAGCCCATATTGGCCATGACATAGGTATGAAGACAGATGAGGTCCATTAAAGAGAATTTAAGGAGTTAGGTAGAAAGTTAAATAAAAACAAGGAAGTCAGGATTACTTCTTGTATGGCATATGAGCACAATGAAAACAAGGAAAATAGTACAGTCAATTGCCTGGCTAATGAGCTGATGCAAGAGGGAGTGATTCAGGTTCACAGATCATTTGGCTCTCTTAAAAGGGAAGGCTGCACCTGTACAAGAGGCAAATAAACTGGAGGGGCACAACTATTTATAGAAACATAGAAAACCTCTAGCATAATACAGGCCCTTCAGCCCAAAAGCTACGCCGAACACTTACTTACTTTAGAAATTACCTAGGGTTACTCATAGCCCTCAATTTTCTAAGCCCCATGTACCTATCCAGGAGTCTCTTAAAAGATCCTATCGTATCCGCTTCCACCACCATCACCAGCAGCTCATTCCATGCACTCACCGATCTCTGCATAAAAAATTTACCCCGATGTCTCCTCTGTACCAACTTCCCAGCACCTTAAAACTGTGCCCTCTCATGTTAGCCATTTCAGCCCTGGGAAAAACTCTGACTATCCACATGATCAATGCCTCTCAGTATCTTATACATGTCTATCAGGTCACGTCTCGTCCGCCGTCATTCCAAAAATAAAAGGCCGAGTTCACTCAACCTAAACTCGTAAGGTATGCTCCTCAATCCAGACAACATACTCCTAAATCTCCTCTGCACCCTTTCTAGTTTCCACATCCTTCCTGTAGTGAGGTGACCAGAACTGAACACAGTACTCCAAGTGGAGTCTGACCAGGGTACAATCCAGCTATAACATCTCGGCTCTTGAACTCTGTCCCACAGTTGCTAAAGGCAATGCCTTCTTAACCACACAGTCAACCTGCGCAGTAGCTTTGAGTGTCCTAAGGACACAGACCCCAAGATCCCTCTGATCCTCTATAATGCCAAGTCATGAATGCCATTAATACTATATTCTGCCATCAAGTTTGGTCTATAAAGTGAACCACCTCACATTACTTGGCTTGAACTCCACCTGCCATTTCTCAGCCCAGTCCTATCAAGTCCTGCTGTAACCTCTGACAGCCCAATCTTTGTGTCATCAGCAAATTTCCTAACCCATCCCTCCACTTCCTCATCCAGCTGATTTATGAAAATCATATAGAAGGGGTCTCAGAACAGATATTTGAGGTACACCACTGCTCACCAACCTCCATGCAGAATATGACCTGTCTACAACCACTCTTTGCCTTCTGTGGGCAAGCCAATTCTGGATCCACAAAGCAAGGTCCCTTTGGATCCTACACCTCCTTACTTTCTCAACAAGCCTTGCATGAGGTACCTTATCAAATGCCTTGCTGAAATCCATATACACTACATCTACTGCTCTACCTTCAAGGTATGTAGTCACATCCTCAAAAAATTCAATTAGGCTTGCAAGGCATGTCCGACCTTCGACAAAGCCATGTTGACTATTCCTAATCATATTATGCCTCTCCAAATGTTCATAAATCCTGCCTGTCAGGATTTTTTCCATCAACTTACCAACCACTGAAGTAAGACTCACTGGTCTACAATTTCCTGGGCTATCCCTACTCCCTTTCATGAATAAGGGAACAATGTCTGCAACCCTCCAATCCATCCTCATTGATGATGCAAAGATCATCGCCAGAAGCTCAGCAATCCCCTCCCTCACTTCCCACAGTGGACAGGTGAAAATCTCATCCAGTCCCAGTGACTTATCCAACTTGATGCTTTCCAAAAGCTCCAACACATCCTCTTTCTTAATGAATATATCTGCTCAAGATTATCAGTCCGCTACAAGACATCCCTACAATCGCCAAGGTCCTTTTCCGTAGTGAACACTGAAGCAAACAATTATGTACCTCCAGCACACACAAAATGCTGGTGGAACGCTTGCAAGGATAAGTACCAGGAGAGAGGGATGGTGGGGGGGGGGGGGGGGGGGGTGGGGCGGGGCGGGGGGAATGAATGGACAAGGTGCCTCCTGGCACTTATCCTTGCAAGCGGAACAAGTGCAACACCTGCCCTTACACTTCCTCCCTCACCACCATTCAGGACCCCAGACAGTCCTTCCAGGTGAGGCGACACTTCACCTGTGAGTCGGCCGGTGTGGTATACTGCATCCGGTGCTCCCGGTGTGGCCTTTTATATATTGGTGAGACCCGACACAGACTGGGAGACCAGAGAAAGCAGGATCTCCCAGTGGGCACACAGTTTAATTCCACATCCCATTCCCATTCTGTTATGTTTATCCATGGCCTCCTCTACTGTCAAGAGTCAAGATGAAGCCACACACAGGTTGGAGGAACAACACCTTATATACTGGCTGGGTAGCCTCCAACCTGATGGCATGAACATTGACTTCTCTAACTTCTGTTAATGCCTCTCCCCTTCTTACCCCATCCCTGATATATTTAGTTTTTTGTCTCTCTCTCTCTGCCCATCACTCTGCCTGTTCGCCATCTCCCTCTGGTGCTCCCCTCCCCCTTTCTTTCTCCTTAGGCCTCCCATCCCATGATCCTTTCCCTTCTCTAGCTCTGTATCCCTTTTGCCAATCACCTGTCTGGCTCTCAGCTTCACCCCACTCCCTTCGGTCTTCTATCATTTCGCATTTTCCCCTTCCCCTCCTACTTTAAAATCTCTTACTATCTTTCCTTTCAGTTAGTCCCGACGAAGGGTCTCGGCCCGAAACGTCAACAGCACTTCTCCCTATAGATGCTGTCTGGCCTGCTGTGTTCCACTAGCATTTTGCGTGTGTTGTTTGAATTTCCAGCATCTGTAGATTTCCTCATGTTTGCCTATTAAGTACCTCCGTTATCTCCTCCAGATCCATGCACACTTTTCCATTGTCACACATCATTGGTCCTATTCTCTCATATCTCATCCTCTTGCCCTTCACACGCTTGTAGAATGCCTTGGGGTTGTCTTTCATCCTGCCTGCCAAGGCATTCTCATGGTCCCTTCTGGCTCTCCTAATTTCATTCTTAAGCTCCTTCCTGCTAGCCTTACAATTTTCTGGAGGTTTATCATTAGATAGTTTTTTTTTTAACCTTTTGTCAAGATTTTCTTCTTGACTAGATTTACAACAGCCTTTGTACACCATGGTTCCTGTACCCTACCATCCTTTCCCAGCCTCACTGGAAGGTCCCTATGCAGAACTCTCCCTAACAGCCTTAGCAACCTCCCTGCCAGGATACTAGTCCCCTTCAGATTCATGTGCAACCGATTCTCATTGTACAGGTCACTCCTGCCCCAAAAGAGGTCCCAATGATCCAGAGATCTGAATTCCTGCCCCCTGCTCCAATCCCTCAGCCACAGATTTATCCTCCACCTGATTCTATTCCTATAGAGTCCCGAGACTCTATAGTTGTGTGACCCGACATTACTACCTTTGATGTCCTGCTTCTCAGCTTCCTTCCTAACTGCCTGCAGTCTGTTTTCAGGACCTTCTCCCTTTTCCTATCCATGTCGTTGGTACCAATAAGTATCACGACCTCTGGATGTTCACTTTCCCACTTCAGGATATTGTGGACATGAAATCCCCTGAACATCTCCCACATTTCTGCCGTACATTTCCCTGAAAACATCTGTTCCTAATTTATGCTTCCATGTTCCTGCCTGATAGCTTCATATTTCCCCTTACTCCAATGAAACGCTTTCCTAATTTGTCTGTTCCTATCCCTCTCAAATACTATAGTAAAGGAGATGGAATTGGGATCACTATCTCCAAAATACTCTCCCACTGAGAGACCTGACACCTGACCTGGTTCATTTCTCAATACCAGGTCAAGTACAGCCTCTCCTCTTGTAGGCTTATCTACATATTCTATCAGGAAACCTTCCTGAACACACATAACAAATTCCTCTCTAAACCTCTTGCTCCAGGGAGATGCCAATCAATATTAGGAAAATTAAAATTTTCCACCATGACAACCCTGTAAAATCTGTATCTTTCCAGAATTTGTCTCCCTATCTGCTCCTCGATGTCCCTGTTACTATTGGGTGGTCAAAAAAACCAGTAGAGTTATTAACCCCTTTCTGTTCCTAACTTCCACCCACAGAGACTCAGTAGACAATCCCTCCATGACTCCCTCCTTTTCTGCAGCCGTGACATTATCTCTGATCAGCAGGGTCACGGCCCCACCTCTTTGTCTCCCTCCCTGTCCTTTCTGAAACATCTAAAGCCTGACCCCCCAATTAGCCATTCCTCCCATGAGCCATATAAGTCTCTGTAGTGGCCATAACATCATAGCTCCAAGCACAGATCCACTCTAAGCTTATCCACTTTGTTCATGATACTGCTTGTATTAAAATAGACACATCTCAAACCATCAGTCAGAGCGCATCCCTTCTCTATCACCTGCCTATCCTCCCTCACACACTGTCTATAAGCTTTCTCGATTTGTGAACTAACGCCCCTTCCTCCGTCTCTTCAGTTTGGTTCGCCTCCTAGCAATTGTAGCTTAAACACTCCCCAACAGCCTTAGCAACCTCCCTGCCAGGATACTAGTCCCCTCCAGATTCATGTGGAACCCGCTCTTATTGTACAAGTCACTCCTGTCCCAAAAGAGGCCCTAATAATCCAGAAATCTGAATTCCTGCTTCCTGCTCCAATCTCTCAGCCGCACATTTATCCTCCACCTGACTCTATTCCTATACTCTGTCGTGTGGTATGGGGGCAATCCTGAGATTACTACCTTTGAGGTCCTGCTTCTCAACTTCCTTCCTAACTCCCTGCAGTCTGTTTTCAGGACCTCCTTCCTTTTCCTACCCATGTTGTTGGTACCAGTATGTATCACGACCTCTGAATATTCACCTTCACACTTCAGGATATTGTGGACACGATCAGAAATATCCAGATCCTGGCAACTGGGTGGCAAACTCCCATCCCTGTTTCTTTCTTGCATCCACAGAACTGGCTGTCTGACCCCGTAACTATAGAGTCCCCTATCACTACTGCCTTCCTCTTCCTTTACTTATCCTTCTGAGCCACAGGGCCGCACTCTGTGCCAGAGGCATGGCTACTGTTGCTTCACCCAGATAGGTCATTCCCCCGCCCCCAACAGTAATCAAATAGGAGTACTTATTGTTAAGGGGGACAGACACAGGGGTACTCTCTAGTACCTGACTCTTGTCCTTCCCTCTCCTGACAGTTACCCACTTATCTGTCTCCTGAGGCCCTGGTGTGACTACTTGCCTATAGCTCCTACCTATCACCTCCTCACTTACCCTGAACAAACGAAGGTCATCGAGCTGCATCTCCAGTTTCCTATCCCAGTCCCCAAGGAGCTGCAGCTTGACGCACCTGGCACAGATGTGGTCGTCCAGAAGGCTGGGAGTCTCCCGCACATCCCACATCTGACACCCAGTACAGAACACTGGATTCACAGACATACTTCCTATTCTTCACAGGTAACTTGCCTCGCCTTGACCCACTGAGCCAAAGCCCTCCTACTCTGACTCCCACTACTATAATGCCCACGCTATAAAGCTGTCTTCTTTTAAAGTTCTTCCCACCGGTCTAACTCGCTAACGTCCATGCACCTGCACAGTGTGCCTTGATTTCTGCAAGGTATTTAAGCTAACATGACAGGAGTGGGAATCAAAGCAGAAGGTCAGCAAGCTAAAGGATTGAGAGAAAAGAGATTAAGCTGAGCAAGAGGAAAAACAGGCTATTGAACATGGCAGAACTGACAGGCTGGTGTATTTATTTCAATGAAAAGATAATTAAGGCAAGACAGATGAATCTAGAGCCTGGATTAGAGTGTAGAATTATAAAGTCATGGCCATTACTGAGACTTGATCAAGAGAAAAGCAGGAATGGCAGTTCAAAGATTCAGGCTTGAATGTTTCAAGTACAACAGAAGGATATAAAAATGGTGGTAGAGTTGGAATAATAATCAGGAAGAGGGTCACTTTTGCACGAAGACAGGGCATCGTGGTGGGCTCATACAGTGAGGCAGTATGCATAGAGGTGCATCACTTTGATGGGGATATACTACAGAGTTATACCGAAAGAGATAGAGGAACATATATGTAGGCAAAGATGTACAAGTAACAGGGCTGTTACTGTCAGTAATTTTCATTTCCCAGTAGGTTTAAATGGGGTAGAATTTATTAGATGCATCCAGACAAGTTTTGTGAAACATTATGTAGATAGTCCAACCAAGAAGGAGATGCTTTAAAGATAGAGCTCTAGGGAAAGTACTAAATTGGGGTAAGACTAATTAGGAAATTCAACATGTCTTGATGAGTTTCACCAATTTTGTAGATGCACAAAAAAAGCATTTTAGCTAGAAACTTCAGTTTGGTGTAGCAACTGCTCTGCCCAAGATCACAAGAAATTACAGAGATGAAGACACAGCTCAGTCCATAATACAAACCAGCCTCCTCTCCATGGATTCAGTTTACATTACCTGCTTCCTTGGGAAAGCACCCAACATAATCAAAAATCCCTCTCTGAAAATTCTCTCCTGTCTTTTGATGAAGCAGAAGATACAAATGCTTGATGGCATACCATCAAATACAGTTTCTACACTTTTTTCACCCAAATGGCATCTTTGCTATAGCAGAGTGACCAAAGTGCAACACAATATTCCAAATCTGACCTCACTATCTGCAACTTCACATTTGAACTGCTATTTTCAGTGCCCTGATCTGCGTGCCAAAACCCTTCCACACAGTCTATATGTGACATCACTTTCAGGAACCATATACACCTGTTTTCCAACACTCCTCAGGGCCCTATCATTCACTGTGAAAGTCCTACCCTCATTCCCAAAATGCAACATTTCACACATCCATATTGAACTCTACTTGCCATTACTTAGCACACTTACACAGATCAAGTTCCCTTTGTAATTTCTCATAACCATCACTGTCAACGAGACCACCTATTTTACAGCTATCTGCAAATTAACCATGCCTTGTATATTCTCAATGAAATCATAAATATAGATGACATATAGCAATGGCCATAGCACTAATTCCTGGGGAATACTTCCAGTCCAAAGAACAAGTTTCCACCATCTCTCTGCTTCCTACCAGGAAGCTCAAAGTGTATCCAATTAGCCAGCTCTCCTTGGATCCCTTGTGATACGACTTCCCAGAGCAGTCTATCATGCGGAACCTTATCAAAAGGTGTTATTGAAGTCCTTTGGATTTCCCTTAAACTTCTCTGCCAAAGCCATCTCATTTCCTTTTTTGCACTTTTGATTTCTTTCTCACTTGTATTCATTGAGGGAATTACTTGATCCCAGCTGCCTATACCTAACCCATGCCTCATTTTTGCTGAACAGTCTCAATATTCTTCATCATCTATGATTTGCTACATCATCTAGCCTTGCTTTTCACCAAGGAAAATGTGCTGATATTCACATCTTGATATATCACATCTGAAATGACTGAGCTTGTACTCCGTTGAGCAAAGGAGGCCAACATGAGAGCAGTATAAAAAAATTACAACAGGCATAGACTGAACAGTTAAAATGTTTTACCAATGAAAAGGATGTATAAAGTGGTACTAGAAAGTTAATGAACCCTGTTGAATTTTTTTTGTTTCTCCATAAATATGATCTAAAATGTGATCAGATCTTCACACAGGTCCTAAAACTAGATAAAGAGAACCTAATTAAATAAACACAATAAACATTATACTTGTTCATTGTTTATTGAGAAAAATTATCCAATATTACATCCACTTGTTGGAAAAAGTACATGAACCTCTAGGGCCCTACCAAAGTGTCTTGGCCCAAAACATTCTTTCCATAGATGCTGCCTGGCCAGCTGAGTTGCTCCAGCATTTTGTGTATGTTGCTTAGATTTCCAGCATTTGCAGATTTTCTCTTGTTTGTGATTGAATCTTTGGGGTAATGGCCTCTAAGAAAACCATTTGGAGTCAGGTGTTCCAATCAATGAGATGAGACCGGAAGTGTGGTTTGTAGATTTTCTGCATCAATTAAAGTGTGGTCGATTCTCAATCTAAGTCACAATAATTGACAAACACAATCTGCTTAAACTAATAATACACTAACAAATGTACTTCTCATCAGTATTGAGCGTACAATTTAAACAATCACAGACTATGTTCAAAAAACTATGCAAATATCTGGGGTAATGCCTTCTACAAAAGCTATTTGGAGTCAGGTGTTCCAATCTACAGGATGAGATTGGACATGTGGGTTGCAGAAATGCCCTGCCTTATAAAAGAGACACACAGTCATGTTACTGACAGAGCCTTCTCTCCTCAAGAAAGTTCCGCTTACGTGCACGCCTTGATCAAAACAACTTTCAGTGGACCTGAGAAGAATTGCAGATGCAAGAAGCTGGAAAAGGCTACAAAGGCATTTCTGAAGACCAGAGTGATCATCAGTCCACAGCAAGAAAGATTGTCTACATATGGCGAAAACTCAGTACCATTGCTACTCTCCTGAGGAGTGGGCATCCTGCAAAGATCACACCATGCAATGCTGAACGAGGTGATAAAGAACACAAGGGTAACAGCAAAAGACCTGCATAAATCTCTAGAACTTGCTCAAGTCTCTGTTCAAGTGCCCACTGTAAGAAAACCGCTGAACAAGAATGGTGTTCATGGAAGGACACCACGAAGGAAACCACTACTCTCAAAAAAAATTGCGGCATGTCTCCAGTTTGCAAACGACCACTTGGATTTTCTACACCACTTCAGGAATAATGTTCTGTGGACAGATGAGACAAAACTTGAAATTTCACTATGTTTGGAGGAAAAAGGGGACTGCACTCCGACACCAAAACCTCATTCTGTGAAGCACGACGGAAGGAGTATCATGGTTTGAGGCTCCTTTGCTGCCTCAGGTCCTGGACAACTTGCAATCATTAAGGGGGTCAATGAATTCAAAATTGTATCAGGACATTTTATAGGAGAATGTCAGGATAGCAGTCCATCAGGAAGCTTAATAGAAGTTGAATATTGCAACAAAAGAATGACTCAAAAGACAAGAGTAAATTAACAACAGAATGGTTAAAAAGAAAAAAATTCTTGTTTTGGAATGACTGAGTCAAAGTCCTGATCTTAATCTTACAGAAGTGTTATGCAAGCAGTTCACACGAGGAAACCCACCAACATCCCAGAATTGAAGCTGTTTTGCAAGGAGGAATGGCTTAATATTCCTCCAAGCTGATGTGCAGGACAATTACTGGAAATGTTTGGTTTAAGTTATTGCTGTACAAGGGGGTCACACTAGTTACTGAAAGCAAAGGTTCACACACTTTTTTCAACAAATAAGTGTTATATTGGATTATTTTTCTCAATAATAGCTGAAGAATAATGTTTTTGTGTTATTTAATTAATTGGGTTCCCTTTATCTAGTTTTAGGATTTGCATGACCATCTGATCACATTTTAGGTCATACTTACGCAAAAATAGAGAAAATTCTACAGGGTTCACAAACTTTCCAGCACCACTGTATCAAAAACAAGAGTGCACAGATTTTGGGTGAGAGGAAAACATTTTCAAGGGGATTTGAGGGGCAAGTTTCTTTTACACCAAGAGTTGATATCTCAAATGTACTGTTAAAGGTAGTGATGGAATCAGATGCAATTACTATGTTTAAGAAACACTTTAACAAAAAAATAAAAAGATAAGGCACAGAAGGACACAGTCAGTTTACTTGGTGAAAATGGTTAGTATGGACAGGGTGGGCTGAAGGGTTCATTTCTACATAGCATTACTCTATGGAAGTAAGAATTTTACCTGATAAACAAGATAACCTGGTTGAGAAGTAACATTGCTCAAGATCCTCAAAATGAGCAGTTAATCGCTTGCGTCGGGAGGCCAATGTGTTGTTGTATGTTTGTCTCTTTCCCTGCAGACATATTAAAGCATCAGTCAAACAAACATCATAAACCAAAAGACAACAGACTCAACAGGTAATTTAGAACATAAAACATAGAAAAAGTCACTACAGTGCAGGACCTAAGGCCCACAATGTTGTGACAATTTTTTTTAAAACCTACTCCAAGATCAATTTAACCCTTCTCTCTCACATAGCCCTTCATTTTTCTTTCTGAAGTTGTTGCTTGTGATGAAGTATTGAAAATATTTTTGTCTCAGTCACAACATTTTTGTACCTTTTCCACTCATATTGGTTTCTAATGGACTAACCATCATTAAAGTATTTTTCAAGCTGTGCTGTCTGGATTTTGGATTTCTCCGGCTCTGATTTTAAACATTGAATTTGAAACAACCTTACCAAGACCAGGTAAACTCTTACATGTTTGTGCCATTTGAAGCCAAAGTCCTTCCTAGTTTTGTGACCATGTATCAAAAACTGCTTTGGGTGAGTATTGGCATATATATGCTAATCATTAGAAGGTATCGTGGATGTTGTGGCAAGGCAAGGGTTAACATAAGGCCCAGGCAAAGATAGGTTGCAGCAGCTCAGCCAAGGTGCTTGAAGCGCATACTCCTCCCCTCTCCCCCACAATAAACCAAAAGAACTGCTCTACGACAGATGTCATAACTTCTGACATGCACCTGGCCCTGACATATCTGGAACATGAGGACACTTATGTCAAAATGCCATTTTTGGATTTGTTTGGCATTTAACACTATTGTCCCACACAGCTTGGTGAACAAACTCTTAATCCTTTGTCTAATCCAGGCATGGGCAAACTACGGCCCGCGGGCCATATGCGGCCCGTTAAGCTTTTTAATCCGGCCAGCAGAACTTGATGAAATTATATTAATAAACCTTGTTAACGTTTTTTCCCCGCAATTCTGGCGTTTTCCCAATAGATGACGCACTCTATATACATTTGTGGCGACCCATTTCCTGGCACATCCGAACCGGCTCACAATTAGCCAGCGTTCCAGCTAAGGGAGATAGCCTGCGGGGATTTGTGAGCACAGAGCTTTGGAGCCTCTGCGCAGGGGGGCAGGTTGAGGGAGGCTTAAAGTGAGGCTGGGGATTTCGAATAAAGTTTTTTTCTTCGACTGCAGTTACCGACTCCGTGTCGTAATTTTAGCGCTGCACACCGCTACACATTGACCTTTGTTGAGGAGCAGCGTATTACTCCACATTTGCGCTTTACTCTTTGTTCGGCTCGACCTATTTGTGTGAACAGGCGTTCAGCGTCATGAACATCAACAAAGCCAGCCACAGATCCAAGTTAACTGACCAGCACCTCAGATCCATCCTGAGAATCGCCACAACAAAACTAAATCCAGACTTTGATGTGCTGGCTAAAAAGGGAGACCAACAACACTGTTCCCACTGAAATTAAAAATAAGTTTCTTCGTTGTGTTATGTAAAAAATGCATTTGAAAATATTTTTTTCAATAAGCCTTACATGTTACATGTCATTTCTGTTAAGTGATGGACATGAGTAGTGCGCAGGTGCACGTACGTTCTCAAAATAAAACATGCGCTCCAGATCAAATAACGCGCTCCGCATACTGTTCTGTCATTGTGCGGGTCGTTGTTGAGTTTTGGCACAGGGGACAATTGAATAAGAAGGAGCAGGACAAGTAGACCTGCATCTCCTACCGTTTTTGAAATAAAGACAGTCAGGAGGAGAGTAATGATGATAATATCTTGAAGGATAACAGAATTTTCAGTGCTTTAAAATAATAACTGTTACTATTAAAAAAAGCTGTATTTTATTCATTTAATTTTCAGTGTTTTAAAAGTCATTTCAATAAATAGCTAAATACCATGGGACTTCAAAGACAGATATTTTGTTGTAATCCATGTGTTCATTTTCAATTGAAATTAAAGCACATGTTTTCTACATATCCCATGATATTTTATTTTCTCTTATGAGTTGTATTACCAAAACACTCCGTCCATCTGCTCCTGGTCCGGCCCCCCTGTCAAATCTTAGAACCCTTTGTGGCCCTCAAGTCAAAAAGTTTGCCCACCCCTGGTCTAATCACATCACTGTGCAACTGTGTGCTAGACATTCTAACGAACAGACCTCAGAAGGTCAGGATGCATAACTGCTTCTTTCTCCCCATCATCCTCAACACGGGTGCCCCCCAGGGCTGTGTGCTGAGCCTGTTGCTGTACACTCTGCTCATTCATGACTGAACAGCCAAACACCCAAGTAATCACATTGACAAGTTTGCTGATGACATGGCAGTGGTGGAGCTCATCACTAACAAAGATGTGATGGCCTATATTGAGGTGGAAAAGCTTGAGGCCTGGTACCAGGCAAATAACCTCTTCCTCAATATTAACAAGACAAAGGGGATTGTTATTGACTTCAGCAGAATTTGTAGAACTCACATCCCTCTTTACAACAGCAGCAAAGCAGTGGAAATTGCATGTAGATTCAAACTCCTGGGACTGCACAGCTGGAAAACCTCTCAAGATCGCAGAACACCTCCTACACAATAAAAAAAGGTCATCAACTCTCTGAGGAGGATGAAGAGAGCTGGGCAACACACAGAACACTGGAGGAACTCAGCAGGCCAGGCAGCACCTATGGAAAAAAACTAGTCTACTTTTCAGATCGAAATGTATGAAGATAGGAGTGACTGCGCAGGCACGTAGATGTCAGCAAGTTAGACCTACGGGAATAATTTAAAAAGAAGACAGCTTTATAGAGTGGCCGTAGAGGAGCAGGTGACAGAATAGAGGGAGACAGAGTAGGAGGGCTTTGGCTCAACAGGACTTCAGCAATAACAGATCAAGGCGAGGTAAGTTACTTATGCAGGATAGGAATGGAAAACATGTCTATGAGGCCAGTGTTCTGTATTGGGTGTCAGATGTCCGTGAGACTCCCCAGCTTCCTGGACGGCCGCTTCTGCTGGACCACTTTAGGGAACTGGAGATACAGCTGGGATGACTTAAGTCTGGTCGGGAAAAGTGAGGTGGTGATAGAGGAGCTATAGGCAAGTAATCACACCAGGGCGTCAAGAGACAGATAAGTGGGTAACAGTCAGGAGAGGAAAGGGCAAGAGTCAGATTCTAGAGAAACATAGAAAACCTACAGCACAATACAAGCCCTTCGGCCCACAACCTTTGTCTGTCCCCATTAACAAGTATTCCTGTTGAGTACTGTTGGGGAGGGGGGTGGGGCAACCTACCTGGGGGAAGCAACAGTGGCTGAGCCACGGCGTCTGGCCCTGTGGCTCAAAAGGGTAGGGAAAGGAAGAGGATGGCAGCAGTGATAGGGGACTCTATAGTTAGGGGGTCACGCATGCAACTCTGTGGATGCAGAAAAGAAACACGGATGGTAGTTTGTCTCCCAGGTGCCAGGGTCCAGGATGCTTCTGATCGTCTCCATGATACCCTGAAGTGCGAAGGTGAACAGACAGAGGTCGTGGTACATATCAGTAACAACAAAAGTAGGAAAAGGGAGGAAGTCCTGAAAACAGACTAGAGGGAGTTAGGAAGGAAGTTGAGAAGCAGGACCTTAAACGTTGTATTATCGGGATTATTGCCCGTGCCATGTGACAGTGAATACAGGAATAGAGTGAGGTGAAGGATAAATGCGTGGCTGAGGGATTGGAGCAGGGGGTAGGGATTCAGATTTCTGGATCATTGGGACCTCTTTTGGGGTATAAGTGACCTGTACAAAGGGGATGGGTTGCAGTTGAATCCAAGGGAGACCAATATCCTGGCAGGGAGGTTTGCTAAGGCTACTGGAGAGAGTTTAAGCTAGATTCACTAGGGGGTAGGAACCAAACTGAAGAGACAGAGGGAGGGGCAGAAACCTTGTACACAGTGTGAGAGGGAGGATAGGCAGGTGACAGAGATGAGATACGTTCAGACTGATGGTTTGAAATGTGTCTATTTTAATGCAAGGAGTATCATGAACAAAGCTGTTGAGCTTAGAGCATGGATCAGTACTTGGAGCTATGCTGTTGCGGCCATTACAGAGTCTTCGATGGCTCGGGGCAGGAATGGCTACTTAGTGTATCAGGCTTTAAATGCTTCAGAAAGGACAGGGAGGGAGGCAAAAGAGGTGGGGGCATAGCAATGCTGATCAAAGATAGTGTCATGGCTACAGAAAAGGAGGAAGTCATAGAGGAATTGTCTACTGAGTCTCTGAGGGTGGAAGTTAGGAACAGGAAGGGGTCAATAACTCTACTGGGTGTTTTTTTAATATATATTTTATATATGTATATATATATAGACCACCCAATAGTAAACGGGACATTGAGGAGCAGATAGGGAGACATATTCTGGAAAGATGCAATAATAACAGGATTCTCATGGTGGGAGATTTTAATTTCCCTCAGTATTGGTTGGCATCTCCCTGGAGCAAGAGGTTTAGATGGGGTGGAGTTTGTTATGTGTGTTCTGGAAGGTTTCCTGATACAGCATGTAGATAAGCCTACAAGAAGAGAGGCTGTACTTGATTTAGTATTGGGAAATGAACCAGGTCAGGTGTCAGGTCTCTCAATGGGAGAGCATTTTGGAGATGGTGATCACAATTCTATCTCCTTTACCGTAACATTGGAGAGGGATAGGAACAGACAAATTAGGAAAGTATTTCATTGGAGTAAGGGGAAATATGAAGCTATTAGGCAGAAACTTGGAAGCATAAATTGGGAACAGATGTTCTCGGGAAACGTACAGCAGAAATGTGGCAAATGCTCAGGAGATGTTTCTGTGGTGTTCTACATAGGTACGTTCCAATGAGATAAGGAAAGGATGGTAGGGTACAGGAACCATGGTGTACAAAAGCTGTTCAAAATCTAGTCAAGAAGAAAAGCTTACGAAAGGTTCAAAAAACTATGTAATGATAGAGATCAAGAAAATTATAAGGCTAGCAGGAAGGAGCTTAAGAATGAAATTAGGAGAGCCAGAAGGGGCCATGAGAAGGCCTTGGTGGGTAGGATTAAGGAAAACCCCAGGGCATTCTACAAGTATGTGAAGAACAAGAGGATAAGATGTGAGAGAATAGGACCAATCAAGTGTGACAGTGGAAAAGTGCATGGAACCAGAGGAGACAGCGAAGTTACTTAATGAGTAATTTGCTTCAATATTCACTACGGAAAAGGACCTTAGATTGTAGGGATGACTTGCTGCAGATTGAAAAGCTTGAGCATATAGACATTATGAAAGAGGATGTGTTGGAGCTTTTGGAAACCATCAAGTTTGGTAAGTCACTGGGAAGGTGAGAGAGGAGATTGCTGAGCCTCTGGCAATGATCTTTGCATACTCAATGGTGACGGAAGAGGTTCCAGAGGACTGGAGAGCTGCAGAAGTTGATCCCTTATTCAACAAAAGGAGTAGAGATAGCCCAGGAAATTATGGACAAATGAGTCTTACTTCAGCGTAAGTAGATGGAGAAGATCCTGAGGGGATCTATTATAATTTATTATGCCTCTCCAAATGTTAATATGATTAGGAAGGTCAGCATGGCTTTGTGAAAGGCAGGTCATGCCTTCCAAGCCTGGCTGAATTTTTTTGAGAATGTGACTAAACACAGAAACAGTAGAAATTAGACGTAGAGTATATGGATTTCAGCAATGCATTTGATAAGGTACCCCATGCAAGGCTTATTGAGAAAGTAAGGAGGCATGGGAACCATGGAGACCTTGGTTTGTGGATCCAGAATTGGCTTGTCCACAGAAGGCAAAATATGGTTTTAACAGGTCATATTCTGCATGGAGGTTGGTGACCAGTGGTGTGCCTCAAGGATCTGTTTTGGGACCTCCTCTGTTTGTGATTTTCATAAATGACTTGGATGAGGAAGTGGAGAGATGGTTTAGTAAATTTGCTGATGACACAAAGGTTGGGGTGTTGTGGATAGTGTAGAGGACTGACAGAGGTTACAGTGGGACATTGATTGGGTGCAAAACTGGGCTGAGAAGTGAAAGATGGAGTGCAACCCAGATAAGTGTGAGGTGGTTCATTCTGGTAGATCAAATACGATGGTGGAGATTAATGGTAAGATTCTTGGTAGTGTGGAGTATCAGAGAGATCTTGGGGTCCATAGGACACTCAAAGCTGCTATACAGATTGACTCTGCGATTAAAAAGGCATATGGTGTATTGGCCTTCATCAAGCATGGGATTGAGTTCAAGAGCCAAGAGGTAATGTTACAGCTGTATAGTACCCAGGTCAGACCCCACTTGGAGTACTGTGCTCAGTTCTGGTCGCCTCACTACAGAAAGGATGTGGAAACCATAGAAAGAGTGCAGAGGAGATTTAAAAGGATGTTGCCTGGACTGGGGAGCACACCTTATGAGAACAGGTTGAGTGAACTTTGTCTTTTCTCCTTGGAGCGGCAGAGAATGAGAGGTGACCTGAGAGGTGCATAAGATGATGAGAGGCATTGATTGTGTGGATAAGTCAGAGACTTTTTCCCAGGGCTGAAATGGCTAACACAATAGAGAACAGTTTTAAGGTGCTTGGAAAAAGGTACAGAGGAGATGTCAGGGGTAAGTTTGTTTTTTTTTACACAGAGAATGGTGAGTGTGTGGAATGGGCTGCCAGCGACTGGGGTGGAGACGGATACAATAGAGTCTTTTAAGAGGCTCCTGGATAGGTACATGGAACTTAGGAAAATAGAGGGCTGTGGGTAACCTTAGGTAATTTCTAAAGTAAATACATGTTTGGCACAGCATTGTGGGCCGCAGGGTTTGTATCGTGTTCATCTGTTTCGATGAGAGGTAGATTGATGTATAGTGTATATTGCCCCCTTCCATTCAGGGAGGAGACTATGTGGTATAGACACCACGACAACCATCACAAAAACAATTATTTTCCCCCAATACTCTGATCAACACTTCCACCCACTAACCCATTCCTCCACATACCTTCCACTACTACTTTATCAATTCCTGTCAGTCAACTTATGTACAGACACTCCTGTTTCTAGTGTCTCTTTATGGACATACAATCAATGTATTTTTTTTATTTATTCATTTACAGGATGTGGGTGTTGCCAGCTAAGCCAGCATTTATTGCTCATCCCTAGTTGCTCTGCAGAAGGTGGTGATGAGCTGCCTTCTTGAATTACTGTAGTCCCTGAGGTATAAGTATACCCACAGTACTGTTACAGTGGGAACTTTATGATTTTTACCCAGTGACAATGAAAGAATGGCAATGTGTTTCCAAGTCAGGATGGTGATCGACTTGGAGGGGGATTTCCAAGTGGTGGTGTTCCCATGTAACTGCTGTTCTCATCCTTCTGGATGGTAGTGGTCATGGGTCTGGAAAATGCTGCCTTAGGAACTTTGATGCGTTACTGCAGTGCATCTTGTAGATGGCATACACTACTGCAACTGTTCATTGATGGTGGAGGTATTGGATGGTTGTAGGTGGGGCTATCTTATGTATCTGCATTTATTATGTTAACTTATTTTTTTCATGTTGCTTTGCATCTAAAGTAACTATTATTTTGTTCTCCTTTGCACATGTGTACTGGAAATTGTATTAAAGAATCTTGAATCTTTAATCTCATGCCTGAGATCACTCTGTGGGGTGATGCCTTAAAGAGTACTGCCTCCATCATGATCAAACAACTGTCCCTGATGAAACTGGTCATGGAGTTTACACTCTTTGCTATTGAAATTCAGTCAGATTCGCATTGTCCTTTACAAGAAAAAATGTCATTGCAGCAAGTCAAAGGTTAAAAAAAAACCTATCCAAGCAAGGATAGGTTGCAAATAGAGTACAGCAGCCCAGGCAAGAAAGGTCTTTGAAGAGCACAACTTCCCTTTGCACTGCAGTTTGCACTTACTGAGACAAAATAATAACATAATGAAAGGATGCCAAACACACAAACCAGCTGAGGGACAATTGTTTCAAAGTATCATTGGCTGTCAACTTACAGGTGTCCCCCGTTTTTCAAACATTCGCTTTACAACACCTCACTGGTATGAAAGACCTACATTAGTTACCTGTTTTCACTAACGGAATGTGTTTTCATTGTTACAAAAAAGGCAGCGCGCGCCCCGAGCAGTCAAGCTCCTCCCCCGGAACTGCATTCTAGCCGGCATTGCTTAAACACGTGCCTGTGAGCATCTGTGCTTTATGTCGATTTATTTTGGGCATCCATTAGCAAGATGAGTTCTAAGGTATTGGAAAAGCCTAAAACTTAACATAAAACTAGACATAATAAAGCGTTTCGATCGTGGTGAACGAAGTAAGGATATAGTGAGCTTGGCTAAGGGTTTGTGGAAGTTGACGAAGATGATGTTGAAGAGTTTTGGCATCCCATTGACAAGAATTGACAGATGAAGAGGAGGAAAGGATAACAATCGAAACAGAACACAGTAGCGAACAGCCCGAAAGTGAAGTCATCCAGGAACTGAACGTGAAGCAATTGTGTGAGATTTTCGCTGTGATTGACAACACTGCAATGATTGCAGAAAAGCATGACTTTAATTTTGAAAGGGTACGTAGGTTTAGGGCATATTTGCAGGATGGTTTGAGTGCTCACAAAGAACTATGATAGAAAAATGCGGGAGGCTAAGCAGTCAAGCATACTGTCGTTTTTCAAGCCTTCCACATCAGCCACAGCAGACGATGAAACTCGACCTTCGACATTGAGGCAGGCAGACATAGAAGGTGACCTGCCTGCCCTGATGGAAACAGACGACGATGAGATGGAACCCCAATCTCCTCTACCTCCCACCACCCCAACCTCTGACGACTCAGCCTAACACACCATCAAGTGTGCTCACTGTCTTCCCGATTCCGGTAAGTGAAACTACACTGGACGTACATTATTTCTACTTTATATAGGCTGCGTTTGATACGATTTGGCAGCTTCAAAGGTTAAGGGTTACTGGAAAGAGTGCTTCTGCCGAGAGCGCCTGCACCGTGTGTTTCTGCCAAGAGCGCTTGCTCCAAGTGTTTTTGCCGCAAGTTCTGCCGAGAGCACTTGTGTGAGATTTTTGCTATGGTGGACAGTGCTGCAATAATTGCAGAAAAGTATTCCATGTGGCAACCCACTTTCTGTGCAGGCGAACCGGCTCACAAATAGCCAGCGCGCGGGGGGGGGGGGGAAACTTTGGTAATGCACCTTTGATGTCATTTCCGCCCGGAAAGGGCGAGCGCTAGGGATTAAATGCCAGCGCTGCGAAGTTTGAATAAAGTAGTCTCAAAACGACTTACCAACTGCGTGTTGTCTCTAGCTCTGTATGTAGTATAATCGCAACACCTACTTTATATAGGCTGTGTATTTATCAGATCATTCCTGCTTTTACTATATATTACTGTTATTTGGCATGATTTGATAGGTTATTTTTTGGGTCTGTGAACACTCACAAATTTTTCCCATATAAATAAATGATAATTGCTTCTTCACTTTACGACATTCTGGCTTACAAACTATTTCATAGGAACGCTCTACCTTCAAATAGTGGGGGAAACCTGTATAGGTACTAGCCACTTTTAACAACTGTATCGTGAATGATGATTGTTCTTGCAAGTAAGGAATTCAAACATACATAGCTTGTCAAATAGTCAACATCCACAAATGCTGGAGCCATTGAGAAGTACAGCACAGAAACAGGCCCTTCTGCCCATCTAGTCCATGACAATCATTGAAACTGCCTACTCCCATCAACCTGTACTGGGACAATAGCCTCCATATCCCTACTATTCATGTACCTATCCAAACTTGAACATTGAAATCGAGCTCCTGTGCACCACTTGTGCTGGCAACTCATTCCACACTCACTACCCTCAGTGAATAAGTTTCTCCTCATTCCCCTTAAACTTCTCACCCTTCACATTTAACCCACAATCTCTGGTTGTAGTCCCACCCAACCTCAGTGGAAAAAGCCTGCTTGCATTTAACCTATGTACACCCTTCAATTTTGTTTACCTCCATCAAATCTCCTCTTAATCATTTACATTCTAAAGAATACAATCATAATCTATTCAAACTTTCCTCAGGTTCTCAGGCTCCAGAGACCCTGCAACATTCTTGGAAATTCTAGCTAATTCTGTATAAAAATTACATTTCTCTTCAGAATTCAGAACAGTGTGAATGTTCTCCTTGTGCACAACAATGTATGATTGAGAAATGAGTGCACATGGTTCAGAATCCAACCAGTATCAGAATTGAGTCATGGAGTCAGAGTACAGAACATTGAAATGAGCCACTCAGCTGACAAAGTTGCCTGCATGAGCTGATTCTGACTTGGAAATGGAATTTGTAAGCATCATTATTGAACAGCACACTGGGCCATTTGAGCTTTTACCCACCATAGTAAATCATGGTAATCTCCCATCCTAATAACCATGTTGCAGAACTCCAGAATGACAATTCATTTCATCATTTCTAGATTTCTTACTGCTTCCGTTGCTTAGCATTCATATAAACCCTGTGTTACAGTGGGATGGGCATCTCAATTTTTCTGTGTGCTTATTGTGCTGGTGTTCCTGAAGCATTTCTTGTTGAATTTTAAGACCACCTAATTCATTAGCTGAGGGAGGGTGTTGAATAGCAATTAGCAAGTTACTTTGCGATGTTTTAGATTCAGGGTTTAAGAGAACAATCAAAGTTGAAACTGAGGTCCTGTAGTATTCACATTTTACCACTGTGTTGCCATATCTGTTGATGTAAAATAGCTGTAACAATTAACATGATTACGTACAGTAAAGCAATCCCATGGAACATTTGTCGATATTGGGTCCCATTTCACAGGTGAAAGAAAGAGCAACAAATCACAGGATTTTATTCTTGTGAATTAAAGTTCAAATTTATTATCAAAATACATAATGTATACTGTTATCATGTACTAGCTTGTATTAGTAAAGTGCATACTCTCAGTGGCCATTTTATTAGGTACTTCTCATTAATGCAAATATCTAATCAGTCAATTATGTGGCAGCAACTCAACATATAAAAACGTACAGACATTATTAGTTGTTTTTCCTGACCAAACATCCGAATGGGGAAGAAATGCGATCCAACTGACTTTGACCATGCAATAATTATTGGTGCCCAGCAAGATGGTTTGAGTATCTCAGAAACTGCTGATTGCCTGGCATTTTCACACACATCTCTACAGCGTATGGAGAATGGTGCGATTAACAAAAAACATCCATTCAGCAGTAGTTCTAAGGACAAAAATGCTTTATTAATTAGATAGGTCAGAAGAGAACAGCCAGATTGGATCAAAGTGACAGGAAGGTGAGGGTAGCTCAAATAACCACCTGGTACTACTGCAGAGCATCTCTGACCACACAAACCTTAAAATGGATGGGTACAGCAGAAGGCCACATCCAGTTCCATTCCTTTATCCATGATCCTTTCCCTTCTCCAGCTCTGTATCACTTTCACCAATCACCTTTCCAGCTCTTAGCTTCATCCCACCCCCTCCGGTCTTCTCCTATCATTTCGCATTTCCTCCTCCCCCCACTACTTTCAAATCTCTTTGCATCTCTCCTTTCAGTTAGTCCTGACGAAGGGTCTCAGCCCAAAACGTCGACAGTGCTTCTCCCTATAGATGCTGCCTGGCCTGCTGTGTTCCACTAGCATTTTGTGTGTGTTGGCTACTGAGTGTGTATGTTACCATATACGACACTGATTCATTTATTTGCAGGCAATTTACAGGGAAAACATACAAAGAATTTATGAAACACTATCCATAAACAGGGGCCAACACATAACCATGTGCAAAAGACAACAAATTGTGCAAATCAAAAACCATACTGAGAACGTGAGTTATAAATAATCCTTTAAAGTGAGTCTGTAGGTCACAGACTCAGTTCAGAATTGTGGCGATTGAAGACTGGTCCAGAAGACTGATCATTGTAGGGTAATTATTCTTGCTGGTCCAGAAGACTGATCATTGTAGGGTAATTATTTTTCCTGAACCTGATGGACTGTGACCTTTTGTTCGATGGTAGTATTGAAGAGAGGACATGGCATGGCTGGCAGTGGGGTCATGCCTTCTTGTGGCAGCACTCCATGTAATTGTGTTCCTTTGGGCAGCATTGTAATGTAGCAAGTGTATTGCTATTAATTCTGCTGCTACCTATGAGTTTACATGTTCTCCCTATGCTCCAGTTTCTTCTCACGCTCCAAAGACATATGAGTTGGTAGGTTAATTATCCCATGGCTGTAATTGGACGACCTGTTTCAGAGCTGTACCTATTAAATAAATAAAACTATGCACCTATTTAAGAGACTCAAATGTCTCTGCCTTTACAACTACCCCAACAATGTGTTCACTTATCACTCTAAGTCTATAGAATAGAGTAATTGAACCCTTCCTGTTTCTGACTTCCACCCTTTCTTTAGCTATCAGTCTCTATGTTCTAAACCATGTTGAAACTGTAGCTGAACCCTCCCAACGCGTTTCTGATATACTCAGAATAAATCATCTCAGCATCAACAACCTTGCACTCAATGACAGCAAGACCAAGGAAATGATTGTGGACTTCAGGAAAGGGAAGTCAAAGGTACACATACAAGTCCTCATCTAGGGATCAGCAGTGGAAAGAGGAGCAGTTTCAAGTTCCTGGGTGTCAACATCTCTGAAGATCTATCCTGGGCCTAACGTACTGATGCAATTACAAAGGTGGTTTTAATAGTTTAAAGAGATGTGGTATGTCACTAAAGACTCTTTACAAATTTTTATAGACATCACAGAGAGCATTCTAACTAGTAGTGTCACTATATTCTATGGAGGGCCCACTGCATAAGATCAGAAAAAGCTGCAGGAAGTTACAAACTCAGCCAGCTCCATCATAAGCACTAGCCTCCCCAACATCGAGGACATCTTCAAAAGGACAGCATTCATCAAGGAATCTCACCACCTAGGACATGCCCCTTCTCATTGCTATCATCCCAAAGACACAGTCAACAATTCAGGAATAGCTTCTTCCCCTCCGCTTCAGATTTCTGAATAGACAGTGAATCCATGAACATTACCTCAGTTTTCTTTCCTCTCCCTTTCTCCACTGCTTAATTAATATACAAACACATACATATATATGTACAGTGCCTTTAAGAAGAATTCATCCTTTTGGAAATTTTCATGGTTTATTATTTAACAACATTGAATCACAGTGGATTTAATCTGGCTTTTTTGATACTGATCAAGAGAAAAGACTTTCATGTCAAAGTGAAAATAAATTTTGAGAAATCAGTCTAAATTTATTACAATTATTAACACAAAATAATTGAATTCATAATTAGTCACTCCCTTCAAGTCAGTATTTAGTAGGTGCACCTTTGGCAGTAATCACAGCCTTGAGTCTGTGTGGATAGGCCTCTATCAGCTTTGCACATCTGGACTCTAATTTTTCCCCATTCTTCTTTATAGAACTGCTCAAGCTCTGCTAGATTGCATGGGGATCGTGATTGAACAGCCCTTTTCAAGCCCAACCACAAATTCTCAATTAGATTGAGGTCTGGATTCTGACTTGGCCACTCCAGGACATTAACTGTGCTGTTTATAAGCCAATCCAATGTAGCTTTGGCTTAATGCTTGGGATCATTGTCTTGCTGGAAAACAAATCTCCCAAGTCAGTTCTTTTGCAAACTGCATCAGGTTTTCCTCTAGGAATTCCCTGAATTTTGCTGCATTCATTTTACCTTCTACCTTCACAAGCCTTGTAGGGCTTGCTGAGGTGAAGCATCCCCACTGCATGATGCAGCCACATTTCTCAGTAGGAATGGTGTGTTTTTGAAGGCGTGTTTGGCTTAAGCCAAGCATAGTGTTTTAGTCTGATGTGCAAAGAGCTCAATTTTGATTTCATCAGACCACAGAACTTTTTTCTATCTGACTTCAGAGTCTCCCACATTTCAATGACAGACTTTGCCATCTTCTTCAGGGATGATGCCTGGGTAAGTGTCATCATACTCACATAGTCTGTCCCTCCTGATTGGTTTCTGCTCTCCCATCTTGTTTATAATCGAATTCCAGTTCTTACTTGGAGCGAGACCTCCATCTCTGTTAAAATTCTTTTCCATTAGTTTTATTTCAATGACTTCCTTTACCAGGCAATCTCAACAGTCATTGGCACAGCACAGTGGTTTTGTGCCAAATCCTATGGCCACTGTGAGCACAGTGTTCTGCTATCACCAACTTCTCCTGATAACCCAAACAGATACACCTCCTGTATTCCTTGATGTAGGTTTCCAGTCCTGTCTGCCCGATATATGCTGCTCCATGTTCACTGGGAATCGCCAGCTCCCAGATCATCTTTGACTCGCTTAAGCTGCGAGTTGAGCTTCCTTATGGATTTATGGATGATATTTAGCCAGTATTTCTTCAGGATCCTGGTGACCCCTCCAGAAACTGCGGAAATATAGGGAAGACAGGCGGTAACGATGGATTCTTCCTCGTTGTTAGGTTACTATCTTAAGGATGTCAACTTACTGTCTCACTAAGCATTTAACAACCATGCTATCACCCTTTGTTTGGGGGCTGTTCAACTTCGATCAACTTCGTTAAAAGAATAATCAACATCTAGCTGAACCCAGAGGACATAATGGTCAGTTTCAATGTGGTGTCCCTGTTCACGAGAGTTTCCATTAAGGACAGCTTGATCCTCCTCCATTCAAAGCTTGAGGGGAACCACTTTGAACAAGTGGATGGAATGACCACAGGATCACCCTTGTCACCGGCTATTGCTAATTTCTACATGGAGGACTTTGAGGAGAGGCTCTGAGTTCATTGGGCTATTACTCCAAATATTTCTTCAGATACGTCAATGACAACTTCGTAGTGTGGCCTTGTGAACTCCAGGCACTTCAACAGTTTCATAACCACCTGAACATTCAAACATTCAATTTATGATGGAGATGGAGAAGAATGGTTGCTTCCAATTCCTGGACATTCTAATATGTCGCAAACCAAACAGCAGTCTCGGACCTGGCATCCATCAGAAACCCACTCACACAGATTTATACCTCAACAATAACAGCCATCATCATGCCTCCCAACAAAGGGCGGTTCTTTCAACCTGATTAACCGTGAAAATACTTCAGACCTAGAAAGTTTCGACGTTCCTACAGAATGGCTACAAGGAGAAGGAAATCAATTAGTCCCATAAAAAGGGCTGACAGAAAAACCAGGAAACCTAGCGATGAGGAGGAACCCATCATTACCGCCTGAATTCCTTAAATTTCTATGGTTTCTGAAGAATCGCCAAGATCCTGAAGAAATACCGGATTAATTCCGTCCACAAACACATAAGGAAGCACAAGTCACAGCTTATGCGGGTCAGAGATGACCTGGGACTTCGATCGGCTGATGTTTATTGGATTCTCTGTGAATGCGAAGCAACATATATTGGCCAGACAGGACACACGGTGGAAACCCGCATCAAGGAGGTACATCGGCTGTAGCAGAACACTGCATTTGCAATGGTCATAGGATTGATTTTGACAGCTCAAAACTACTGTGCCATGCTAATGGGTTTTGAGACTGCCTGGAAAAGGAAGCCATTGAGATAAAACCAGAGGAAAATTTTTTTGACAAAAACGAGGTCTCACTCAAAGCAAGAACTGGTTTGTAAACAAGGTGGGTGAGCAGAAATTAATTAAATGAGTACTAACCAATCAGAAGGGGTGGACTTCTGGGGGGTGGGGGGAAGGAGAGATATAAATACCGCTGGACTAGACTCACCCAGGCATCACCCTGAAGAAGATGACAGAGTTTATCACCAAAACATCAATTGTGATCAATACCAGTATTTGGCTTGAAGCCCGTGAAGAGTTCATTCAACAACAGAATGGTTTAAAAAGAAGAAAGTTTGTATTTTGGAATGGCCATGGCAGAGTCCAGACCTTAACCCAATTGAGATGCTGTGGCATGTCTGAAGAGGGCTGTTCATGCAAGACATCCCAAAAAACTGATGAACTGAAACAATTTTGTATGGAGAAATGATCTAAAGTTCCTCCTCTCCGTTTGTATACATGTACACACAAACGTAATAGTAATTTATAATTTTAACTATTAGGTATTGCAATGTACTGCTGCTGTGTAACAAATTTCACAGCATATGCCAATGATATTAAACATGATCTTGAATCTGAATGTATATTCATACTGCACATTTACAAGACATTTCATAATAGCAGCAAACAGAATGTAGCACTATAGTATAGAGGGGGATTTAGGCATCACAAACAACGGGACAACATGCTTGAAGCCTAATATCAATCAATATGGCTCCCAGTTAACAGGCAAGGGGAATATAATAAGCTGAATGAACTCAGCACGTCGGGCAGCATCCGTTGACTGATCGTTTCAACGGATGCTGCCTGACCTGCTGAGTTCATCCAGCTTGTTTGTACGTGTTGATTTGAACAAAGCATCTGCAGTGTACTTTGTGTTTACTAGGGGAATATAATGCTTGAGGCAATTCCATGGGCCTAACGATTTCCATCCATGACACAGCACATCAGTGGATCTAAACTCTGTATAAGCCAAAATGTCCCACTGAAACATGATTCTTCAGTTTGAACCCAATCATTTAAAAAAATACCTGACCACAATTTATATTGGTTAAGGTTGTAAATAAATCAACAGCTCACCTGTGAACCTCCACTGAAACCATGGTGCTGAGAATATTCAGGAGAGTCCATAATGCTACTGAAAAGTATACAAGAACAAGGATTAGGAATGTGGTCACAGAACAATACACCAAATTTAAACTGACAGCTTTGGATCATCAACCCAAGACTTTGGATTGCTTGCCCGGTGATTAAAACATTAGTTTATTAGTCATGAAGAATGTTAAGAATTCTATTGAAGGACAGGTTCATGGGATCATGTTGCTTATAAGGAATGGATAATTTGAAGTATTAAAACTTGTGTAATTTATTCAAAAATCAACTGGAGTTATAATTTATTAATCAAATCCAATGCACATTTTTATGAGTTACCCACAAACTCAAAAAAGTGATAAGTACCTGTGTGATGGAGATGGTGCTTCAAACTGTGGAACTGTGCTATCCAGATTTGGCACATGAGTCAACTCACTCATAGGAGAATATAGACCTGTTGGCTCATTGAATATCAGCCCCTGAAAGAAATCCTTACATTAAATGCATTTCATTCTCATTCAGGTTGATAATGTTCTTCCTTCTTCACCACCACCCTTTGATATCTTTTCATTTTCACCTTAAAACTTTATTACTTGGGCACGCAGGAGACTGAGGGGTGAACTTACAGGTTGTCTTGAGGGGCATAGATTGGGTGAACAGATGGTATTCTCTCCCCCCACCACCCACAGGAAAATTAAAAACTAGAAGGAATAGTTTTAAGAACTTTGTCTCGTCCAAGAAACCAATACACCTAGAAACTTTGTGCTGTCATTTCTATTCTTTAAACCACATGCCAGTATTAACTATGAATGCAGCTCTTCATCCAGGATAAGCCAACAGAACCTCTCAAACTAACATCTACCATTGAGGACAGGAGCTTAGACACATGGCAATACCACCATATGCAAACCCCCTTCATGTCACACAGCTTCCTAACTTAATATATTACTTATCTCTCAAAATCCTTGAACTGTCTCCACATCAGCACTGTGCAAGTACCTTTGTCATATGGACTGCAACAATTCAAGATGGTTCGATTTCACAAGGGCAATCAGCAATAATCACACCTACAAAAAAAGAGCTTAAATAAAAAGTGTCTGAATTGCTGACCTTGTCCACTTAGCTCCTTGCCTTTCACCCCTGAGCCCTTGTTTCCTTTGACTTCCAAACTCTCATTAATTTTCTGCCTTCCACACCCGGCCTTGCTTCTTTCTATCTTAATCAGGTTTCCATGCCCTTGCCATGGCAGTCTAATTGCACAAGATAACTTCCTCCAATGATTCTGTTCCAAATGCACTGCAAACAATCCAACACGTACAAGTCTCACCTCCCAGTACACGAGAAAATGTGCAGATTCTATCAATCCAAAGCACCACACACTAACTGCTGGAGGAGCTCAGTAGATCAGGCAACATCAATAGAAAAGAGTCAACTGTCAAAATTTTGGGTGGAGACCCTTCTTCAGGACTCCAAAGTTCCCAGTACCACATGAACTAAATCCTTCCCTCTTAGCTGCATTTGTTTGCATCCTTCTTCCTACAGCACTCTCAAGTACATGGGATGAAAAGTAAACTGATATCCCAAAAACCTTTCAAATAAGACCTCAACACTTTTTCTACTTCCAGCACCAATATGGACCATAACCAAGCACAGAAACGGGCCCTGCAGCCCACTACATCCATGCCAACACATTTGACCATTACTTTATCAATTCTTCTACTCATCTTTTTAAGACTATCTAAATGCCTCTTCAATAGAGCAATTTTATCTGATTCTACTTCCTCCTCTGGCAGTGTGCTCACTACATTAAAAAAAATCCTTCTTCTCACCTTAAACCTATACTTTTTTGTTTTTGATATTTCTACAATGGGAAAAAACATTTTACGTACTTTGCCCATGACTCAAGTTCTTAGATATCACTGTCAACCTTCTTCATTCCAAGGAAAACAAGTCCAGCCCATCCTTTCTCCTCATAACTCAAGTCCTTCAATCCAGGCAATACTTAGTGAATCTCCTCTGCACTCTCCAGTGCAACTCCATCCTTCCTAAGGTATGCTAAACAGAACTGTACATAATACTCCAGATGAGGCTGAACCAGTGTTTTGTAATCTTGAAACAATATGTTCCAACTCTGTCATATTTGCCTTTCATCCTAGCTGGAACATGCTGGCATGAACACTTGCTAATGCTCTTTTAAGATTCCCACTTGTTAAATATTGTTTTACTCACAAGTGTTTACTCCTAATCGACTTTCTGTTGAATAGAAGCTATTCATCGCCACTTCATTCCATACAGTCAGAACAATCTTCATCCGTTCACACCAGGAAGATAACACACCAACCAAGAAGTGGTTCTTGCTTCAGAAATTTCCATTTGCCTCAAAACCATCAGTACAATTGAGTTACCTATGGTGATGTGGATTTAGCTCTTGCTGTAGTTCAAAGTGAACTGAATTAACTATCAGTGAGCACAGTGGACTCAAGGTACTACTTGCTGTGGACTTTATCCATCTGGCTGTTAGTCATTCATTTTCTGCCTATACATTCAAACCATTGCATGACCATTTGCAGAAAAAAATGCTACAGCTCTTGGTCTCATAACGACTTCCAGTGATATTAAATCTTGAGTACAAAACCTCAGCTGACCATGAAATGCACGTCTGCCTATGAACAGTCTACACAAAAACACAAGAATAAGAGCAGGAGTCGGCCATCTGGCCTGTCGAGCTTGCTCCACCATTCAACAAGTTCATGGCTGATCTGGCCATGGACTCATCTCTACCTCCCTGCCTTTTTCCCCATAACCCTCAATTCCTCTCCTCTGCAAAAATCTATCCAACCTGGTCTTAGATACATTTACTGAGGTAGCCTCCACTGCTTCATTGGGCAGAGAATTCCACAGGTTCACCACTCTCTTGGAAAAGTAGTTCCTCCTCATCTCCACCCTAAATCTACTCCCCCAAATCTTGAAGCTATGTTCCTTAGTTCTAGTCTCAGTGGAAACAATCTTCCTGCCTCTATCTTATCTATTATTCTCATACTTTTATGTTTCTATAAGATCTCTTCTCATCCTTCTGAATTCCAGCTTGTACAGTCCCAGGCAACTCAATCTCTCCTCATAGTCTAGCCCCTCATCTCTAGAATCAACCTGGTGCAATTCCTCTGCACCACCTCCAAAGCCAGTATATCCTTCAAGTAAGGAGACCAGAACTGCACAGTACTCCAGGTGCTGCCTCACCAGTACCCTGTACAGTTGCAGCATAGCCTCCCTGCTCTTAAATTCAATTCCTCTAGCAATAAAGACCAACATCCCATTTGCCTTCTTGATAGCCAGCTGCACCTGCAAACCACCCTTTTGTGATTCATGCACAAGCATCCCCAAGTCCCTCTGCACAGCAGCATGCTGCAATTTTTTTTAACCATTTAAATAATAGTCCTTTCCAAGTGGACAACCTCACATTTACCAATGTTGTACTCCATCTGCCAGATCCTTATCCACACACTTAGCCTATCTATATCTCTCTGCAGACTCTCCGTACCTTCTGCACAATTTGCTTTTCCACTCAATTTAGTATCATCAACAAACTTAGATACAGTACACTCTGCCCCCTCTTCTAGATTGTATATGTATATTGTGAACAGTTGCAGGCCCAGCACCAACCCTTGCAGCACACCACTCACTCACCAGAGTAACACGCATGTATCTCAACTCTGCTTTCTATTAGTTAACTAATCCTCTATCCATGTTAATACATCACCCCCAACTCTTTGCATCCTTATAGACGTCTTTGAGGTGGCACCTTATCAAACACCTTCTGGAAATCCAAATAAATAACATTGATCTGTTCCCCTCCATCCACTATGCTCATCATATCCTCAAAGAACTCCAGTAAGTTTGTCAAACAGGACCTGCCTTTGCTGGATCCATGCTGCGTCTACCTGATGGATCCATTTGTTTCCAGATGCCTCACTATTTCTTCTTTAATGATAGTTTCAAGAATGTTCCCAACTACAGATGTTAAACTAACAGGCCTGGGCAACTGTTCGACTTGGAAGCCAAAAAAGCAGCATAACACCTAGATTTATAGACAAGCACAATTGGTAATTTATGGAGCAAAAAACAAGCTGCTGGTCGAACTCATTGGAAGACTGCAGCATCTGGGAGGGAAATAGACAACCAACCCTGTTCAGATGAAGGGTCTCGACCCAAATGGTGATTATCCATTTCCTTTCAAAGGTGCTGCCTGATCTGCTCAGTTCTTCTAACAGCTCGTTTGTTGCTTGAGATTCCAGTATTTTCAGTCACCTTTCTCATCAGGTAACATGTTTATTGACTAGTCATTGGAGAACAAGCTTAATTTTAAGATCAGCTGTTCTGGAGGGTTCTAAAAATGAGGAGAGATTTCTCTGCTAGCTTTTCTAAAATTAACATAAACATAGGTGAAATCATTTTGTAAAGAAAGGAATTTTACAAACCTCCACCCGCTTGATGTCCTCCTCAAGAACATTCAGTTCCTTTTGTAACTGCTCCAGTTGCTGTGAAAGGAAGTTTGAGGCAGTTAATCTTAGCAGTAAATTTAAAGGATACAAATTCTGTCAAAAATCCAATCCAATCCACATCATGTAAGGGACGGGTGACACTTCCACCTCTGAAACTGAACCTTTCCTATCAAGTACCTGTCCAAATACCTTTAAGACCTACAATTTTATCTGCCTTCACCATTTCCTCTGGCAGCTCACTCCAGATAACCACCATTTCTGTATGGAAAACAAATCCCTTAGATCTGCTTTAAAATTTTCCCACTTACATTAAAATTGTCCTCTCTAATTCTAGACTTCCCTGCTCTGGCAAAATGATTCTGATCTATCTATCCTACTTCCATCTCATAATTTTTAAAAAAACTCTATAAAGTCACTCCTCAGTCTCCTACGTTCCAGTGAAAATAAACAGAATCCATTCCAGTTTATTTAACTACAGCCCTCCAATCCATGAAACATCCTGGTGAACCTCTTCTGCACTCTCCACTGGTACCGCATTCTTCCTTTGGAGTCCCAATTCAATACCGTGGCTCAACAAATTAAGTATATTAAATGACATCACTACCCTTTCTTATCCAAGTACCTGTTCACACACCTATTAAACTTTGTACTTGTATCTGCCTCCACCTGGGTTTCAATTTTCTGGGAGCAATGGATTTGCACTTCAGTTTCCCTGGCATTTATTCTATACTCTACAAGAATTTGACTTCTCAAGGTACATTACTTTATCAATTCCATCCGACACTACTCCATCAAACTTTTCATCTGATTTATGTCCCACTACAACTACTTTATTATCCACAACTCCAATTTTCCTGTAGTCTGAAAATTTATAAATCAGACCACCCAAATACTCAGTCATTTGTACTTCAAACAGATGCTAGCACTGATCACTGTGGTAAAACACTTACTACAGACTTTGTCAGGAAAACACCCATCCATCACTCCTTTCTGCCTCCCATCACCAAGCATCCCATGGATAGACTCCATCAAAACATAGGGATTATCCATCCTAATGTGCTTTATTATTTCCAGGTCTACTCCTTCCTGAAGCAGATGTGCTCCATTCTATCAGCATACTCCTTTAAATTTTCAACTTCCACATCCTTCTTGGAAATATCCCTGGCTCGACTGATTACACAACTGGCTATTCCTTTCCTTAGTTGTCCTTTGTTTCTAATATAAAGATTTTTAGAGTTTTTCCTAATCTACTTGCCAAGGTCACTTTATGGCCGATTTGTGCCATCCTAATTTCTTCCAGTTCTCTCCTACATACCTCGCAAACCTCAAGTGATATTTTTAATATAAATTTGTAATACCAGATATTTGCTTCCTTCTTTTCCTTCAAACCTTCAATATCCTTTGTTAAAAAACAATTCCCTAAACATCTCTGCCTCTTACTCTTACAGGGTTGCTGAATCTGAACTCCTATTTAAATGTCTCTCAAATGAGATGCTATTATCTCCTCTAGTAGCAGCTTAAAATCTACTTTCCAAAACCTCCTGTAGGATTGGTGTAAATAGGTGGTTGATGTTCAGTGTTGCATGACCGTATAACCAAACCTCTTCTGCTATCTGAGTATCACACTGGGATTTGATTTACCATGTGAGCCAAAAGAAAACATGCTGTACTAATTCAGTAATGCTAATTTCAGGCAAAGCACTGAGAAACCATTGGTGATGGACTTGAATTGCACTTCAAGGGTAAGTGCTGCCCATTGAATATCTAGGTGTCATATACAGCAGTATCTACTGCCTGACTGTATCTGAATATGACTTTCAAATAGGTCAGTTAGTGGAAAATAAAAGCCAAACTAACCTCCTTCTTATTCCTTCTTGCTTCCTGAAGAAATTCCATGAGGATATGCAGCTGAGCTGCCTGCGATTCCTATGCAAAAAGTGATAAAAATGTAAAAATGAATCAGATTTATTACCAGACACATGTTGTGAAATTAGTTGTTTTGTGGCAGCAGTACAGTGCCCTATATAGAATATACTATAAAGTACTATTTAAAAAAAAAGTGAAGTAGTGTTCATGGGTTCATTGTCCATTTCGAAAACTTTTGGCAGAGAGAAAGAATCTGTTCCTAAAGTTTTCAGGCTCCTGTACTGAAGGCAATAATAAGAAGAGGGCATGTGCTGGGTGGTGGAGGGCTTTAATGATGGATGCCGCCTTTTCTGAGGCACCTATTTTGAAGATGTCCTGGAAGGTGGGAGGCTAGTGTCCATGGCTGGCTATGCTTAACAACTCTCTGGAGCTTTTGACAATCCTGTGCAGTACTGCCTCCATACCATTTGGTGATGCAACCAATTAGAATGCCCTCTGCGGTACATCTGTAGAAATGTGGTAGAATATTTGGTGACATACCAAATCTCGTCAAACTCCTAATAAAGTATAGTCACTGGTATGCTTTATAATTAAAATCCATGTTGGGCCCAGGATCGATCTTCAAAGATGTTGACACCCAAGAACTAGAGACTGTTCACCCTTTCCAATAATGACCACTTGATGAGGATTGGTGTTCCCTTGACCTCCCCTTCCTAAAGTGCACAATCAATTCTACGACGTTGAGTGCAAGGTTGTTTTTATGAAAGCACTCAAACTGATTTATCCCACTTCTGTATACCTCCTTATCACCAAATGAGATTCTGCTGACAATAGTTGTGTTTTTGGCTTATTTATAGATGAGATTTGCACTGTGCCTAGACAGAGTCATAGGTGTAGAGTTGAACAGTCAGCTAAGCGTGCATCCTTGAGGTGCACAGTGTTGATGGTTAGTGAGAAGATGTTATGTCCGATCCACACTGACGGTGGAATCCCAATGAGCAAGTCAAGGATCCAGATGAGAGGTAGGTAGAGGCACAGGATTTGAAACTTAGATTAGTACTGAGGGGATGAGAATGGTGAATGCTGAGCTGTAATCGATAAACAGCAGCTTGACCTAGGTATTCCTGTTTTCTCGGTGGCAATAGGCCAAGTGAAGACATAGTGAGATTGCATCCATTGTAGCTTATTGTGACTGCAGGCAAATATCAGCAGCTCCAAGTCCTTGTTAAGGCAAGAATTAATTGATAGACGAAGGTGAATCAGATGATGTTGTGCATTTGGATTTTCAGAAAGCCTTTGATAAGGTGCTAAACGAGGCTACTTAACAAGCTACCAGCCCAAGGTATTACAGGGAAGATTATAGCATGGATAAAGCAGTGACTGATTGGCAGGAGGCAAAGAGTGGGAATAAAGGGAGCCTTTTTTGACTAGCTGCTGGTGGCTAGTGGTGTTCCACAGGGGTCTGTATTGGGACAGATTATTTTTTATGTTATATGTTAATGATTTGCACAATGGAATTAATAACTTTATTGCAAAGTTTCCAGATGATACTAAGATAGGCGGAGGAGCAGGTACTTCTTTTGAGGAAGTAGAGAGGCAGAAGAACTTGACACATCAGAAGAATGAGCAAAGAAATAGCAGATGGAATACAGTGTCAGGAAATGTATGGTCATTCACTTTGCACCTCAGTTTTTTTGTATTTTCTCTCCATTTACAAAATTGTCAACCTTTACTTCAACCAAAGGGACTTGGGAATCCTTGTGTAGGATTCCCTAAAGCTTAATTCACAGGTCAAGTCTGTGGTGAGGAAGGCAAATGTAATGTTAGCATTCTTTTCAAGAGGACTAGAATATAAAAGTAAGGATGTAATGTTGAGACTTCATAAAGTACTGGTGAGGCCTCTCTGAGAGCAGTTTTGGGCCTCATCTTAGAAAGAATGTGCTGAAACTGGAGATGGTTCAAAGGAGATTCACAAAAATGATTACAGGTTTGAATGGCTTGTCATATGAAGAGCATTTGATTGCTATGGGCCCGTATTCACTAGAATTTAGAAGAATGAAGGGTAACCTCATTAAAACCCATCGAATGTTGAAAGGCCATGACAGAGTGGATGTGGAGAGGACGTTTCTTATTGTGGGAACAGTCTAAGACTAGAGGACACAGTGGGAGAAGAGAGGAGAGTCCTGTATTTTAAGAGGGAGATTAGGAGGAATTTCTTTAGCCAGAGAGTGGTAAATCAGTGGGATTCTTTGTCACATGCAGCTGTGAAGGCCAAGCCTTTATATTATTTAAGGCAAAGGTTGATAAGATTCTTAATCGGTCAGGGCATGAAGGGATACGAGGAGAAAGCAGGAGGATGAGGGGAAAAATGGATCAGCAATGATGTAACAGCAGAGCAGACTCAATGGGCCAAATGGCCTAATTCTGCTCCTATGTCTTATGGTCTTAATTCTATCGATGATCAAACTCTCAAAACACTTCATTTCTATAGGTGTGCGTGCAAGTGGGCAACAGTTGTTGAGGCAGCCACCCTGACACCTTGCGAGGGTTCACCCTCTTGAAAGATGTTCTGATGTCAACCTCTGAGACATATCACAGGGTAGCCAGATGCTGCAGTGATTTGCACAGGTGTAATTTTATTCTCCCTTTCAAAGCATGTATAAAAGACACTGATCTCATCTGGAAGTGAAGCATCACAGCCACTTATGATGTTAGGAAGTAATGGCTTTCAAACCCCATTAGAGCTGATATCCATCTGATTCCATCTAACTTCACCTGAATTGCTTTCTTGCTCTTAATATACCCTCCGTAGTTTGCAAGTGGTCTTCTTGTAGAGTTCTGGATCACCGGTCTTGAATTCAACAGATCTAGCCCACAGCACACTGTAAATTAATGGTTCATCCACAGTTTCTGGTTTGGGTATGTCTGGTACATTCTCAAAAGCACACACTCATCCACACAGGTCTTGACAAAGCCAGATCCAAAGATGAATCCCTGATTATAGTCCAGTCCATCAATTCAAAGCAGTCCTAGGTGCTCATCCACCTTCCTTGACATATTTTCACTGCTGTCGCCGCTAGTGTTGCAGTACTCAGTCTTTGCCTGTACACCAGGAATGGAAGTACAGCCAGGTGCTCAGACTTGTGAAAGTGCGAATGTGGAATCACACAGCAAGCGTTCTCAGTGGTGTAACAGTGGTCAAGTGTGTTGGCTCCTCAGGTTCCACAGCTGATACATCTGTGGTAATTGGTTAGAGACTTCTTTAAGCTGCCCTGGATGATGACCCCATTATGATCTGGAAACCATCTGGGTGCGCTGTCTCATGACTGCAGATCACAGTGCTCAGCTCCTCCAGTGCCTGCTCAACTTTGACCAAGGGTGGAATGTACACTGCAACCAGGATGGAGCCGGAAAACTTCTAGCAACAGATAAAATGGACAATACTACATGGTCCAGGTTGGAGAAGCAGGCGTGAGACAAGAGTGCCACATCATCACAAATCATCTTGGCCCTGTCAGTACATTAGTTGATGAAGATTGTAATGCTGGTAGAGACCAATGAAAGGCTTCTTCAATGTTACAGACGGGTACAATCATGGGTAGCTTCTGATGATTGCACTGGCCTAACAAGTATCATAGCCAGTTCTCAACACTCTGTACACAAAACCGATTGACTAACATCAGTTTTAAATTCCAGGTAGACCCCAACATGCATGACTTTTAGAATTCCATCAGCTTGTGTAAAACTGTTAACCAATTTCACTCTGAACTGCCAGCTCAAATTAAGTTATTAGTCTGTGTTTTGGATTTCCTCACGTAATAAAGCAATTTCCATGTACCCTATCAAATCTATTTGTCACTTTAAACAGCATGATCACAGCAATTCCCAGAGTCTGGGCTGAATTTTTAAACTGTTCATCTAAAATCTACTTACAGATTAAGGATATAGTACCGCAGACACAAAGGGCTAATCTTACACATTTACTCCAACTTCATCTGAGTTCAAATAGCAATATTACCATAACAAATTTGGCAAAATGTCTCATTGGAGAATTTTCAAAATGCTACCTAAATAGGCTAAGGGGATACTACCCCATATCTCTACTGTACCAATAAATTGTGGTTGCTTTGAGAACTAAAAAACAATATAAAGCCCTGATTGAAGCACAAGTAGAGTTGTGCTTTATCCATGGAGGAATTGGAATTGTCTTGGTTTTATCCCACCATGCACCTGGTCCATAGTATTTAATCCCTTTTGCTCACTCAACTTAAATGTGATGAGCCATTCCTACTCCACTACCCCAGCATATAGTACCTTCTAAAACCCTATCATTCATTAAGAGAAGTAAAATTTTCCTCAACTGCACTCTTCCAATTTATTGTATACTCTTTCACCTTGATTACATTGACTTGCATTTCTCCACACTGAATTCCATCTGCAACTATTGTGCTCACCCAATCAGATAGCTTCTTGCTATCTACATATTCTTCACTCTCAATGACACTGCCAATTAAGTTATCAGCTGCATAGTGCTTAAATATAGCTCTTCCATGTTAATCAAAATTATTCAAAAGTACCATGACAAAAATCTGTAAAAAAAAATTTACTGAACACTTTGAAACCCACAAAGATGAAAGGCAACACTCTACAATGCCTCAAAAAAAGCAATCAACCCTTCCAACCACTCAAGCCTATTTTCACCTCTACTATTTCTCTAATTTACTCTTCACTTATTCATTAAAACTTCATTAAAAAGGCTTTTCTTTGAAATTGCCAGCCAATTTATTTTTATGCAAATGCTTTGTCTTCCATATATATTTCCACCTAAATTTTATCTCTGCATCTTTCACAAATCCTCAAGGTATTCCAAAATGTTCAACTCTTGTACCTTCATACACTTCCTTTGCATGTTTCCTGCATGGTCCCTGAACTGCCAATGGGATCTAAAATTAAGATGATCTCTTGCTTAGAGCAAATATTTTTTGAACAACTGAATGAGCCCCACTGATTTACAATCAAATTTCTCGTCCACCTTTGTCTAATCATACATCAGCCTGGTAAAGCTGTTCTAGTCCCAGTTTAGAACATTTTCTCAATTTAAGTTGTTTTTTTTTACCGATCACAATACAAAATCTATGAGCATAGATCACTGTCCAATATCTTCCCTCGGTCATTTTTCATTTGCCCAGGTTCAGTCCATAGCCTCCTAGTAACATCACCTCTCCTATTATGCTTCTAGCATCTTACTCAGACCAAAATATCCTCATAAAAGTAAAAACCCATGGGATTTTTTTTTAAACTCTCATAACCAATTAACGTCAAGGAGAATTGAACCTTCAATTATCAATACATGCAATATTTTTACTTTAGAAATAGAAATGTTTTAAACCTCTATCACCGTGTTTTAGAATGTATATTACAATCAATTGTCCCTTTACTCCTTTTTCCTGTAAATCAATTTCCTTACTAAGCACTGAATAAATTAATAATATGTTGAAAGTCAGGTTATGGATGAAATTAGAATTACAAAGTGAAAAGTTGAGATTTTCCATGCATGTAATTACTTAACCTAATGTCAAAGCATTATCAGAGAAGTATTCTCTTAAGGAGGAAACTAGAATTTAACTTTAACAGATATTACAATATGAGCTCCTACCAGTAACTGCCTATAGGGTAGATATATCTCAATACTTACCTCAACTAGTTATCTCAATATTTAATTTATTTATTGAGATACAGCATGGAATTGGCTATTCCAGCCCTTCAAGCCACACCATGCAGCAATCTCCCCATTTTATCCTAGCCTAATCACAGGACAATTTACAATAACCAATTAACCTACCAACTGGTAAGTCGTTAGACCGTCAGAAGAAACTGGGGAACCCAGAGGAAACCCACATGGTCTTGGGGAGAACGCACAAACTCCTTACAGGCAACAGTGGGAATTGAACCCCAGTCACCTGGACTGTAAAGTGTTGTGCTAACCACTACATTACCATATCATCCTATGTTTTAATGTTTTATATCCACCTTTCTCAATGAACGCTTAACCTTGCAACTCTTCTCCAAGCCAACACTACACTCCCCCACCCCTCTGGCCAACACTTAACCCCAGTATTTTCCAACAGAATGCAGAACACTCACAGCTTCCAGCTGCTGTTTCTTCTGCATAATAAGCTCCAGCATGAGGTTAACATTGGCAAGATCCAAACTGTCCTGGTCTGCAATTAAAACATCTTGTATTGCCTGCCATCTGTGACCATTCTAGAAAAGAAAGCAGGTAACATAAAAATACATCAACATTGAGTATCCAGCCAAAAGAAAAAAAACTATATCCAGCAGCATCAAAACCAACCCTCAGTCATCCCATTCCTGTCTTGCCTCAACATATGCTCACCATTACTGCACCCCAGTTCATTGTTTCCTAATTCCCACTTTTCCCCACCCCCTTTCATACCCCCTTCATCATAATGCCATTATCAATTCCTCAAAGCCAACTCATGCTAACATTCCCCTTCTATACATTCCATCTCATCCGGTATACAGCATCGTTGCAAAGTATCCTCCTGGGGCATGCCATTATCATCTAGAAATACCTCAGCTACTCAAATACATCTTCCTAGCTTGAAACAATGGTGAACAGCAACAGCAATATCAGTAAGGACATTATTTTTCATTATCTAGTGGACCGAGTGATGGATTTTCTGTAATTATTCCTTTCTGAGTTCAATTTATATTGAAATCCTTCAATCAATTCTGCCATATGACTGTCTGTACCCATCTACCCATCATTAACAGTTAATCATGTACCTTAATAATCATTAAATGAGGCTCCACTAGACAGTCTGCAGTACACTCAGGACAGCTCAGGTATATATGGTAATATTCATCAGTACTTACTGGGTGTTCCAGTTTTATTCGCTTATCTTCAAACCTTTGCTTCTGTTTCAAGATTAGTTCATTAACTATAAGTGAAGAGAAATAACTTAGCCAAGTAGCAATCAAACTTTATTAACAAAGAAAAATAATTGTTCTAACTTCAACATAGAATTGCTCAGCAGGACAATGTGATTGAGCAGACCAGTTTAACGGCACTTTGCTTTCAGCAATGCTGCACACTCCCCACGAGGACATAGGAATCATGTGCTTTCACCCACAAATCCATCAGGACAGAAAGCATCTGTTGTTGTTACTTCACTTTTCCTGTCTGTTTATCGTGTTACAGTCAGAACATAGCCTATTTACAGTGGGACTAGGAAGTTTGAGAACACTAGAATTTTCTGTTTCTGTATAAATATGTCCTGAAATGTGATTAGATCTTCACGTGTCCTAAAACTAAATAAACAGAACCCAATTAAATGAATAACAAGACATTATCCTTGTTTATTTATTGAGAAAAATGATAGAATATTACATGTGTTTGTTGGAAAAAGTATGTGAACTTTTGCTATCAGTAACTGGTGTGACCCCCTTGTACAGCAATAACTTCAACCAAACTTTTTCAGTAACTGTTGATCAGTCCTGCACATCAGCTTGGAGGAATTTTAGGTCATACCTTCATACAAAACAGCTTCAATTCTGGGATGTTGGTGGGTTTCCCTGCATAAACTGCTTGCTTCAGGTCTTTCCCACAACATTTCTACAGGATTATGATCAGGACTTTGGCTTGGCCATTTCAAAACATGAATTTTCTTCCTTTTAAACCATTCTGTTCTTGATTTACTCTTGTCTTTTGAGTCATTGTGTTATTGCATTATCCAACTTCTATTAAGCTTCAGATGATGGACTGCTCCCCTGACATTCTCCTGTAAAATGTCATGATACAATTTTGAATTCATTATTCCATCAACGATTGCAAGCTGTTCAGGCCCTGAGGCAGCAAAGTAGCCCCAAATCACCATGCTTCACAGTTGGGATGAGATTTTGGTGGTGTGCAGTCCCCTTTTCCCGCCAAACATAGCAATGCACAGTTCTGACAAAAAGTTAAACTTGTGTCTCATCTGTTCACAGAATATTGTCCCAGAAGCATTGCAGAACATCCAGGTGATCTTTAATAAAGATGAGATGTACAGCAATGTTTTTTTTTATTGGAGAGCAGTGGTTTCCTCCACAATGTCCTTCATGAACACCATTCTTATTCAGTGTTTTTCTTATAGTGGACACCTGAACAGACCTGAAAGTTCTGGAGATTTCTGCAGGTCTTTTGCTGTTACCCTTGGGTTCTTTTTCACTTCCGTCAGTATTGCACTGTGCTCTTGGTGTGATCTTTGCAGGATCTCCACTCCTAGGGAGAGTAGTAACAGTACCCTGGATTTGTAGGCAATTTCTCTTACTGTGGACTGATGAACATTCAGGTCTATAGAAATGCTTTTTTCAGCCTTTTCCAAATTCTTGCACTTCCCGACCTTCTCCCCGTAACCCTTGATGCCATGTCTAATCAAAAACCGATCAAGCTCTGCCTTAAATGCACCTAACTTGGCCTCCACAGCTGCCTGTGGTAATAAATTCCACAAATTCTCCACCCTCTGGCTAAAGAAACTGTTTTAAATAGATGCCCCTCTACCCTGAGGCTGTGCCCACTTGTCCTAGACTCCCCCACTATGGGGAACATCCTTTCCATATCTTCTCTGTCTAGGCCTGCCAACATTCAAAAGGTTTCAATAAAATTACAAAGAGTACAGACCCAGATATATTAAGCATTCCTCGTTTGATAACCCTTTCCTTCCCAGAAAATCCTTGGGAACCTCTTCTGAACCCTCTTCAATGCCAGTGCATCTTTTCTTAGATGAGTCTAAAACTGTTCACAATACTCAAAGTGAGGCCTTACCAGAGCCTCAGCATCACATCCCTGCTCCTGTATTCTTGACCTCTTGAAATGAATGCTAAGAGTACATTTGGCTTCCTCACCACCGACTCAACCTGCAAGTTAACCTTAAGGGTGTTCTGCACAAGACCCCAAGATTTTTGGATTTTCTCCCCATTTAGAAAACAGTCAACACATTTATTTCTTCTACCATGCATTTTTCAACATTGTACTTCATTTGCCACTTTCTTGCCCATTCCCTTAACCTGTCTAAATCCTTCTACAGCCTACCTGTCTCCTCAACACTACCTGCCCCTCCAATCTTCATATCATCCGCAAATTTGGCAACAAAGCCATCTATTTCGTCATCCAAATCATTGACATACAGCTTAAAAAGCAGCCCCAACACCAAACCATGAAGAACACTACTAGTCACTGAGAGCCACCCAAAAAAGGATCCTTTTATTACCACTCACTGCCTTCTACCAATTAGCCACTCTAACCATGCTAGTAACTTTCCTGTAATGCCACGGGCTCTTAACGTGGTAAGCAGCCTCATCTGTGGCACGTTGTCAAAGGACTTCTGAAAATCCAAAAATACAACATCTACTACATCCCCTTGATCTATCCTACATGTAATCTTCTCAAAGAATTCCAACAGGTCTGTCAGGCGAGAATTTCCCTTACGCTAAGCCTGCCGACTTTGCCCCATTTTGTCCTGTGTCACCATGTACTCCATAACCTCATCCTTAACAACTGACTCTTACATCTTCCCAACCACTGAGGTCAGACTAACTGGTCTATAATTTCCTTTCTGCTGCCTTCCTCCCTTCTTAAAGAGTGGAGTGACATTTCCAATTTTGCAGTCATTTGGCACCAAGCCAGAGTCCAGTGATTATTGAAAGATCATTACTAGTGGATCCAAAATCTCAACTGCTACCTCAGAACCCTAAGATACAGTTGAGTAAGTCAATCTGGTCCGATTGACTTATCTTGACTTAGGTCTTTCAGCTTTTTGAACACCTTCTCCCTTGTAATAATAACTGCACTCACTTCTCTTTCTTCACATCCTTAACACCTGCTAGTGACTTCCATAATGAAGACTCATTTAGTTCATCTGCCATCTCATTGTCCAACGTTATTATTTCTCTTGCCTCATTTTCTAGCAGTCCTATATCCATTCTTACCTCTTATTTTTTTTTTACATCCTGAAAAAGCTTCCACTATCCACTTGAATATTGTTTGCTAGTTTGCTTTCATATTTCACCTTTTCCCTCCTAATGATTCTTTTAGGTACTTTGTAGGGTTTTAAAAGCTTTCCGGTCCTCTGTCTTCCCACTAATTTTTTGTTGTTTTTACAATAGCTTTGACTTCCCTTTTCAGCCACAGTTGTACTATTTTGCCATAGGAGTGTTCCTTTCTTTTTGGAATACATCTATCCTGCACCTTCCTCATTTTTCTCAGAAACTCACAACATTGCTGCTTTGCATCTTTTTCCAAATTACTTTGGCCAACTCCGCCAGCATCTCCTTCCATATTTACTTTAGCCAACTCCTCTCTAATAGCACTGTAATTTCCTTTACTCCACTGAAATACTGCTGTGTCAGCTTTTACTTTCTCTCCATCAAATTTCAAGTTGAACTCAAACAAATTGTGATCACTGCCATCTAAAGGTTCTTTTACCCTAAGCTCGCTAATCACTTCTGGTCCATTACATAACACACAATCCATTATAGCTGATCCCCTAGTAGGCTCAACTTAACGATCCTTGATAAAACTCACTCTCTCAAGATCCATCATCAACCTCATTTTCCCAATCAACCTATATGCTGAAATCTCCAATGACTATAATAACATTGCCCTTTAGACATGCCTTTTCTATTTCCCTTTGTAATCTGTAGTCCACATCCTTGCTATTGTTGGGAGATCTGTTTATTACAGCCATCAGGGTCCTTTTACCCTTGCAGTTTCTTAACTCAATCCACAAGAATTCAACATCTTCTGATTCGATGTCACATCTTTCTATTGATTTGCTGCCATTCACTACCAACAGAGCCATGCCATCCCTTCCACCTACCTTCCTATCCCTCTGATACAACATGTAACCTTGGACATTCACCTCCCAACTACAACCACCTTTCTGCCATGATTCAGTGATGGCCACAATGTCATCCTGACTATCTGTAAAAGTGCAACAAGATCATCCACCTTTATTTCTTATACACCATGCATTGAGATATAACACTGTGGGCACTGTATTTGCTACCCTTTTTGATTCTGCATCCCCAATGCACTGATGCTCACCCTGGTGGCTACAATTTTATCTCATTATCTGCCTGCACTTGCTGACAGTCTGATTACATGGTAGCTTTGCTTTTTTACCATCCATCTTATCCTGAATCCCTTTACTTCAGTTCTCACCTCTCTGCCAAGTTAGTTTAAACCCCAACAGCTCTGAAAAACCTACCCATGAGAATTTTGGTCCCCCTCGGTTTCACGTGCAACCTGTCACTTTTTAACAGGTCATGCTTCCCCCAGATGAAATCCCAGTGATGTAAAAACCTGAAGCCCTGCCCCCTGCACCAGCTTCTCAGCCACACATTAATCTGCCAAATCACTCTGGGATTTCTACCCTCAGTGGCACATGGCATAAGCAGCAATCAAGAAATTAAAAGGCAACACGAGTGAATCTGCAGATGCTGGAAATAAATTAAAAAAACACGAAATGCTGGCAGAACTCAGCAGGCCAGACAGCATCTATGGGAGGAAGTAATAACGACGTTTCGGGCCGAAACCCTTCATCAGGAGTGAAGTAACATGGGATGGTCGAGGGGGGATAAGAAGTGGGGGGAGGGATAAAATAGAGAGCTGGGAAGTGATAGGCTGGAGGGAAATGGGCTAGGGGGAAGGTGGAGAATTATGGGAAATAAAAGAGAAAGAAAGGTAGGGCTGGGGGGAGAGATTATAGTGAGAGGGGAAAAGAGAGAGAAAGAGAACCAGACTAAAATAATAGATAGGGATGGGGGTAAGGGTAGGGGGGCAAGGGGTCGATGGAGCAATACCTTATCTCCTGCCTAGGCAGCCTCCTTTCTGCCGGCATGAACATCCAACTCACTGACCTCCATTGATACCCTGCCCCCCCCCTTACCCCCATCCCTATCTATTATTTTAGTCTGGTTCTCTCTCTCTCTCTCTCTCTCTTTTTTCCCCCCTCACTATAATCTCTCCCCCCAGCCCTACCTTTCTTTCTCTTGTATTTCCCATAATTCTCCACCTTCCCCCTAGCCCATTTCCCTCCAGCCTATCACTTCCCAGCTCTCTATTTTATCCCTCCCCCCACTTCTTATCCCCCCTCGACCATCCCATGTTACTTCACTCCTGATGAAGGGTTTCGGCCCGAAACGTCGTTATTACCTCCTCCCATAGATGCTGTCTGGCCTGCTGAGTTCTGCCAGCATTTCGTGTTTTTTTAATCAAGAAATTACTACCCCGGAGGTCCAGCTTCTCAGCTTTTACCTAGCTCTCTAGATTTTCTTTTCAGGACCGCTTTGCTTTTACTGCCTATGTCATTGGTACCAATATGTATGAAGACATCTGGTTGCTCTCCCTCCCCCTCCAAAATGCTGTGGACAGAATCTGAGATGTCCCTTACCCTAGCAACTGGGAGACAACATTCCATCCAGGTGTCCCATTCACTTCTACAGAATCTCTTGCCTGGTCCCTTGACTCTCAAGTCCCTTATCACTACTGCTCTCCTCTTCTCCCTCTTTCCCTTCTGTACTCTTTTGCACAGTGCCAATAAACTGGTCTCCATGACATTCCCTTGGAAGGTCACTACAGAATCTAAAACTGTATACTTATTATTTACGGGAATGACAACAGGTGTGCTCTGTGCTAACTGCCTAATCACATTTCCATTTCTCCTGACAGTCATCCAGCTATTTGCCTCCTGCAACTTAGGGATGTCTACTTCCCTGCAACTCTGATCGATTATCCCACAAGCTCCTTTACAAGCCGAAGGACATCCAGCTGCTGTTTCGGCTTCCTAATACATTCTTCAAGAAACTGCAGCTGGATCCACCATGCAGATGTAACTCCCTGAAGACTCTGGGTCTCCCAGGACTCCAACTCCAACTCCCACCACCACAATGGTCATATACTATAGTAGGTACAGTAAGAGAGGGGAAAAGGGGAACCTTAACAGAAACTTACCCAGACCCAATGCCTCTTTCGAGCCAAAGCCTGACACTTCTACTCTTACCACTAGCCTATTCCCAACAATGCCGCTCCACTTGTCCCCTCTGTACTTTTAAACAAGTGTCGTGAACCTGCGAGGAACCTTGTCGTTATGCCCTGCTCCTGCCGCTGATTGGGCCGTCAGAATATTAGGTTAAATATTCATCTACTGTGTTTGGCATGGTCATTTGGGTTGAAGGGCCTGTATGACTCTAATCTAATACCAGTAATTGGTCGAAGCATTAGAGGAGAGATGAGGCAAGACTCTTAGGAGGAGCTGGGGAGCAGAATACACTTGTCAAACGGGTGGTGGACAAAACACACATGCTTAAAACAGCATTTGTCCATCACCCATATATCTATACACTTTGTTTCTCCTTTGCTATTGCTCCCCATCCTCTGGTTCTATCATCCTTCCTCATCTGTTTCCATCTATCATCTACCCTAACCTTCCCCTCCCTTTCTCCACCAAGTTCTATCTGTTAAATTTCACGACCCATCGCCCCCACCATCACCACCTTGTTTCCACCGGCCTCTGCTACAACCCTCCTTCTCACTTCTTTATACCAGCTATCCTCCCTTTACACACATTCCTGAGTCAGGATCTTGACTTGAAATATCAACCATCTCTTTGCCTCCACAAGGTGCTGCCAGACCTGCTGAGTTCTTCCTGCAGTTTAATCTCCAGTACGTGTATACTTGAAGAGCCATGATCCAACACTGGAAGGCGGAATCAGGCTGGACAACTCTTGTTCAATTGGTCAATGCACAAAGGGCTAAATGATCTCCTCGATCAGATATTTTAAATGACTACATGAAATGTATAATGTGGATCAGATAGACTCAAACTCCCTCTAGTGTCCAGTGGAACAATGTGGCAATATTTCTGATTGAAGATCACCAATAGCTCAGTATAACTTTGGACATCTACCTCAGCCTCCCTCCAAAACTCAAGATGCAATTCAGTACAAATTTCTTTATCAAAGAGTAACAAGAACATAAATCTCACTAGCACAATGTGCTTAAAGCAAATGATATGGGTGTATCTAATGAAAGGCTAGTTAATCAGTAAAACGAGGCATACAGAGATTTAGTGAAACATTAATAGAGTCATACAGACTACCTAGGCCAAATAGCCCATTCCCATGCCACTTTATTGTAATCACATGCATTTTCTTAACTGTTCTAGTCACACTGATTCAGAGAATAAATTATTATACTGGTATAAACTCACATTTGTCAGATTTATGCCATTCATTTCAAGTGCCATTGTGCCATGCTGTCTATCAATTAACTACCTGATCAAATTAATGAAAATTCCTTGCAGTCAACTGAAATTGGCCATGCCTTCCTAAGTTACGTCATGCCTGTATTCTTCCCTGTATGCACCACCTGCACAACTACCTTGCTGTCTTGAGGCAAGTTAGGGTGGATAAATCCACAGAGCCTGACAAGATATTCCCTCATACATTGTGGGAGGGTATTGCAGAAATTGCAGGGACCCTTGCAGAGATATTTAAAACATCTGTAACCACAAGTAAGGTGCAGGGACTGGAGGATAGCAAATGCTGTTCAGGTGGTTCATAAAGGGCAAAAGCAGAATAAGCTGGAATTGGCCAGTGAGCATGACATTAGTAGTGGGTAATTTATTGAAAGGTATTCTAAGGGAATAGATATACAAGTCTTTGTTTAGACAGGTGCTGATTAGGGAGTCTTCCAGGAAGTGAATGTAACCTACACAAACTTTAGCAAAGCCTTTAACAAGAGCCCATTTGGGTGGTTGTTGAAGAAAGTTCAGTAACTTGGCATTCAGGATGAGGTAGTAAATTGGATTTTATCTTGGCTTCGCAGAAACCACCAAAGAGTGATACTAGATAGCTTTCTCTCTGACTAGAGGCCTGTGACTAATGGTGTGCCACAGGGATTAGTGCTGGGTCTGTTGCTGTTTGTCATCTATATCAACAATCTAGATTATAATGTGGTTAACTGGATCAGCAAATTTGCGGGGCCTAGAGAACAGCTTGAAAGACTATCAAAATTTGCAGCAGGAGCTGGACCAGCTGGAAAAATGACAGATGAAATTTAATGCAGACAAGTGTGAGGTGTTGCACTTTAGGGGAGTTAACCAGGGTAGGACTTGCACAATGAAAAGTAGGGTGCTGTGGAATTCAGTAGAACAACCGCATCTGGCAATACAGATCCATAATTTCTTGAAAGTGGCATTACAGGTAGATAGGGTCATAAAGAGCTTTTAGCACATTGGTTTTCATAAATCAAAGTATTCAGTACAAGAGTTGAGATATTATGTTAAAGTTGTACAAGATGTAGGTGAAGCCAAATTTGTGTATTGTGTTCAGGTCACTTATTTACAGGGTTGATATCAAGAAGATTGAAAGGGTACAAAAAAAATTCAAAGGATGTTGCCAAGACCTGAGGACCTGAGTCATAGGGAAAGGTTGAATAGATCATGACTATTCCCTGGAGCACAGGAGAAAGAGAGAAGACGATACAAGGATACAAAATTATGAGGGTACAGACAGAGAAAATGCAAGCAGGCTTTTTCCAGAGGGTGGGTGAGACTAGAACTAGAAGTCACGGGTTAAGGGTGAAAGGTGAAATGCTTAAGGGCAACCTCTTCACTCAGAAGGTAGCAAGCGCGAAATGAGCTGCCAGCAGAAGTGGTGGATGCAGATTTGATTTCAACATTTAAGTTTGGATAACTACATGGATGGGAGGGGTACAGACTGATGGGACAAGACAGAATGATAGTTTGGCATAGACTAGATGGGCCAAAGGGCCAGATTCTGCTCTGTAGTGCTCTATAACTCTACTACACACGTTATTTTATTGATCAGCTTTACTGATACTATTGAATGATCTGAACTTGCAAACAGAGACTTACCTAGAAAGTTAGGATACAGCTGATCAACATTATCAATCACATAATTACACTTCGGGCACCGGTTACTGACCTCAAGGCTCTGTCGAATACATTTATAGCTGTAGAAAGAGCAGGTGGCAAGTTAGAATAATCATCTTTAACCCAAATGAGTTTACAGTGCATTTCATTTCACCTATTTATTATTAAACTTACTCAAGGGCTCATCTTTGTTCAATAATTAAACACACCAACTTGGATCTGACAACTACTCCAAACAGAACATAAATCAGGGTCACCAAACTTTTTGCACCGCAGACCAGTTAAATATTGACAATATTCTTGTGGACCGGCCGAAAGGGGTGGGGGTGGTGGTGTTAATCACGACCGGAATATAGGTGTTAAGTCAACTATAAGTCACTTATAAGTGGCTAATACACTCAATTTCATGTCTAAAAGGGGTTATCTAATGAATTTTATATTAAACACACAGCAAATATTTTCCTCGCATGAATATAGTGAAGTTAATTATAACTCACTTATAAGTCAATAGCATCATAACATTTTAAGTAATATGTGGATATTAAACACATATTTTCCTCGTATGAACATATAAAATCATTGCAACACACCAGTGAGAGGACAAGAGCGACTGAGCCCGCCCCCCCTTGTAGGTAAGTTGGATCTCTTGGCCGACAAAAGTTTGGCTCGAGGGATGACTTTCAGTTTGCTCAGCTACCTACGAAACCCTGAGCCCGAATTAGGTCATCTGCGAATATTTTAGTACCGGGTTCCCTACATCATTGGGTGTGTTAAAAAGGTTTAGAGGCAGTACCCATCTGTTCGTGCTCCAGGCCAGTAGCAACAGTACTTCTCGCTGGCCACGCAAGGCATCCAGTTACCTGAGGGTAACCAGTGATCCCTGGCACTAGGGTATCACTGCGTTTAGATGACTGATGACCTTGCGTGGGTAATGACTTCACGTGCGTAATGACCTCGCGTGCGTTCAAGTTCAACAGTGGGCATGACACGGAATGAGGAAAGGTGCAGCTGACTCATATCGTTTCATATCGCCAAATCATATTGTTTTCTCGCGGCCTGGTAGCATATGCTTTGCGGCCCGGTGGTTGGGTACCACTGGCAAAGATAGCCAGCCTAACTAGAGAAGGTACTGGATGCGGTTGTGAACACTGAGTCCACACTGTCACAGGGTGACCAAGCTTCCTGTGAAATTTAGGACTCAGGAAATCAAGAACACAAAAAGAGTGCAGAAAGAACTCAATCAGGTGGCATCTTATGGTGAAAAAATGAACAGTGGACATTTCAGGTCAAGAGACTTCAAGTAAGGAGTGAGATAAGAATGGCCTGCAAGCCAAGGTCCCAAATGAGATAGGTCAATATCAATACTGTAAAGCAAAGCCTGACAAATGTACACTAGGGCAGATACTTGCAGCTCAATATGCAATTGGACAAGTAGCATCATTTTTAAATAATGAAATAATGAGAGCTCAAGAAAAAATGTGTTCTGTGAAGGGTAAAGGATATGGACAGCAATTCAAAGAACTCTGGATTTGGGTTCTGTACAAGAGAAAAATGGAAACCGGTGGTAGGCCCAGAAAACTGTACTAATCAGCAACCTTCCTATTTCAGTTTTCTGGGCCTGCCACAGGTTTCCATTTTTCTCTTGTACAGAATCTAAATCCAGAGTTCTTTGTATTAATCAGCAACCTTCCTATTTTCAAAGAGCATAGGGAGTACTTAAAAAGGAATTAAGACAGTAAAGAGAAACATTAAATATCACTAGCAGACAAGATTAAAGAGAAAATGAAGCATTTAATAAATAAAGGGTATCACGAAAAGGGCCCATTGAGTGACTGAAATTTAAGTGTGGAATCAGAATATATGATAGATCTTAAATGAACATCTCATCTTTATTCACTAAAGGACATTGTACATAGCTGGGAGAGGGAAATACAACAAATTATTATAAAGGAATTAGATAAAGTTAAACAACTCCCAATGTCAGTGAAATGAATCCTGGTCTGCTATGGGAGTCAAGGGAGCAGACAAAGGTAAGGTAGCAGAAGACTGGACAGCAAATGTAGTAACTCTATTCAAAAAAAAGGCAGCTGGAATAAGCCAAGTAATTATAAAATAGTTTCTAACATTGGCATTTGGAATGGACAAGTCAGAGCCCAGACCTTAACCCAATTGAAATGCTGCAGCATGACTTGAAAAGGGCTGTTCATGCAAGGTACCCCAGAAATATTGAAAAACTGTAACAGTTTTGTATGCACGAATGGTCTAAAATTCCTCCTTCCCATTGTGCAAGTCTGATTAGCAGATACAGGAAATGTATGCTGGAGGTTTCTGGTGCTAAAGGAGGTTCTACCAGTTATTAAATACAAGGGTTCACATATATTTTCCAGTCTTGGCTGTGAATGATTAATGGGTTCAATAAAGACATGAAAAGTACAGTAGTTTAGGCAGATTGTGTTTTTCTATTATTGTGACTTAAATGAAGATCAGACCACATTTTATGAGTAATTAATGCAGAAAATCTGGTAAGTGCAAAGGGTTCTTGTACCTTGGTGAGGTACAGACAAACAATGGTAAAGACAACAAATGGAATTCTCGCCTTCATTAGCCAGGGCAAAGAACACAAGAGCAGTGAGGTTAAGGCACAATGTTATAAAACACTAATGAGGCCACAAGTGGAATTTAGATGGCCAGAGCTGCAGTAAGCACACTTTGGGAAGGATATTATTGCATTAAGGATGCAAAAGAGATTCATTAAGATGTTGCTTGGGCTGGAGCATGTCTGAAACAAAGAAAGTCTGGACTTTCTTTGAGCAGAGATAGCTGAAAGAGGTATACTGATGCAGTGTGACTACAATATATAATTTCTGCAAAATACAGTGGTTAAATCCCTTCCAAATCATCCTGACTTGACCATCTCTGGGTTACTTGGATAACATGGTTATAAAATAGTTAGCAATTCTGCCTGGTAGGTTTTCAGGGACTCAAGATTGATCCTGACCTCAGGTATATCTGGAATTGTCAAGAGAGGACAAATTAATTTTGATAATTTTGTAGAGACTGGTTTTCACTTTTACACAAATGAGTCTTTTTCTGCTGATCAGTGTTGTAAAAAACCAAATTAAATCCACTGTGATTCCAATGTTATAAAACAATAAAACACGAAAATTTCCAAGGCAGGGGTGAATATTTTTTATAGACACTGTAATGACAGCCACCTCAAGGATTAGTGAAGGGTAATAACAGCAAATCTGAAGGTGAAAGAAATATGATACACAAGGAAGGACTACTAACAATTTTCCTGACAATTTTCCTGAATTGGTCCGAGTTGGAAAGTTCTCTTACAGATAGCAGTATGACAAAAGATTAGAGAGAAACTAGCAACTGTAGACAAGAATAATCAGGAAATTTCTGGCTTCCAGTAAGATGGCAACATGTTCAGACGCATCAGCTGCTCTGGGTCCAAAGGTGTAACTGTTCGTTCTTTATGTCTTTTTTTAAAACAATTACAAGATACTGAACAAGGTATCAAGAATACCAAGTACTGCAGCTCTAACCCACTAGCAAGTTGCTCAATAGCAGTGGAGCTAGACTTGTTGGACATTGAGTTGCAGCCTGCTTCTGCCAGCATGGAAGCAGGGATCAGAGTCAGTGTGCGGAGGCAGTGCACGATCCAACAATCAGTGGAAATCATTGATTTGGACATTTTAATTGTCATTGCAAGACCCTTTTGGACACTGATAATTTAGAATACTGAGAGTCCAATTCAAAGGTTCATTGGTGGGGACGATGGTGGGGGAGCAGCATGGCCTCAGTTGGGCACAGATCAGGCCCTCAGCCTCGAGGTCACCTATTGTGGCAACCGGGGAAGGAGATGCTGGAGGTAGCTGTGTTCCACTGAATTCCGTAATGGAAGCTGCAGCTGCACTTGCACAAGATGAGGGACTGCTGAGGGCTTGCAGTAGCATAGCTCCAGAACAACATCCATGCACCATCAACATCTACAGGTCATGACACTCAAGGATTTGGGTTACATTATTATTTTTAATACTTTTTTGTAATTGTATATTTTTCTGTGATCATAATTATATGTGCTGTTGGTACAGTGTTTTGTACTTTGTTCCCAGAGGAAAGCTGCTTCATATGGCTGAATGACAATTGAACTTGAAACTAAAGTTTGGGATAAGGGGCTTTTAGAGGGTAAGCAGCTAAGAATGCAATCCTTTGGAACGTGACCCTTGAGATGACCACTAGGGTTTTAAGAGGATGGGAGTTAACTTTGCACTTCAGGGTAATCCTGAACATTGATTATTTTTGTCAGGCTTGAAAATAATCTGGCAACCTCACACTAGAACCTGGGCTACGCTGCTGGCGAATCACTCCAAGCCTAGATTTCGCTGCCGAAGGTGCCTTCTCAACCTCTCCTCTGTCCACTCTTTAAAAGGAGGTTGCCTGGATTGGAGGGCGTACATTATGAGAATAGGTTGAGTGAACTTGGCCTTTTCTCCTTGAAGCGAAAGTTGACAGGTGACCTGACAGAGATGCATAAGATGATGAGAGTGCGGATAGTCAGAGGCTTTTTCCCAGGGATGAAATGACTAACACAAGGGAGCATAGTTTTAAGGTGCTTGGAAATAGGTATTGAGGGTAGGTTTTCCCCACACAGAGACTGGTGAGTGCATGGAATGCACTGCCAGCTGTGGTGGTGGAAGCTGATACAATAGAGTCTTTTAAGGACCTCATAGATAGGTACATGAAGCTTGGAAAAATAGAGGGCTACGCACTGGGGAAATTCTAAGCAGATTCTAGAGTGGGTTACATGGTCGGCACAACATTTCTATGTTTTATGTAATAGCTTAAATGTCCAGATTGGGCCTGGAAAAGCTGAGCCAAACCTCTGTCATATAGATTCGATCTTGGGCCTTGTCAGATGTAAACAAATTGGGGATAAGGGCTTATGCTGGAGAAGGTTTCAAAATGAGAGACTAATGATCTTAAAAAGGCTAAAGGAACACTAGGGCAAGAATAGCCGACATATAGCTCCACAATGGAAGAGAAAATAGAGGGCCAAAGGCAAAACAGTTGGGATTATTTGATTCAAAGTACAGAACTCTTTTCAGAGCCACAGACAACGGGAACATTAAAAGGACAGAAGATTTGGCAAGGAAGTGTTCAGTGGAGTCTGTATCTGTGATGGATACAATGGGGATATGAATGCTAAGTGGACAGTCATGAACACAAAGAATTGTGAGAGTGAAATATGGAAAAGACAAAGATGAATTGAGAAATTTCATTTCACACAATGTTACTTCCTGCAGAGACAAAGAAATAAAGCAGTGAAAGCATCTCACTGAGAAAGTTGTGATACTTGCGTAGATATTCAAAGAATTTGAATTTTAAGAGTGGTCGGACTGAAACAAAGTCAAGGAAAAACATGCCAGACTAGGGAAATACTAAAAGAAATGTAATTGTGGCAGGGAAATGAGAAGTACAGCAGATAGAAGTCTCATTTAACAGGAAGCCACTTTCAATCATTTTCTAGGTTTATAGACAGAATGTTGATTTGAATCTCCACAAATGGATACAATGAGCTTCATTCACAAGAAACTAAAAATGTAGAAATGTGAAGTCAATGGTTTATCCACAGGTAGAGGCCACAATTTGACAGCCAATATAGCGAGCTGAATTGGGAGTAGACAGGCTGGAAAAAGCAGCCAAAATAGTACCCTTTGTGTAGGCCTGAAACTAATAATTATTACAAAACATTCTGGTGTTCTCTCACACCTTTAGTGATAAGACAATCTCATCAAAACAAAATTACTCTGGGCTTTGATGTCAAGACCATAATTATTGCCAATAGCCCAAGAAGGTTGGAGCATGTTGCCTTCTTCAATCTCTACAGTCCTTTTGGTGAAGATGTTTCTAGTGTTGAGTAGCAGGTTTCAAAATTTAAGCTCTATATAAAGGAGGAACGATGACTTGGAGGGAAATTGGCAGCTGCTGACATACCCTTGCTAGTCCTATCCTATTAATGATAGATGCTGTTGACTTGAAAGATGCTGACAGCAATCTAGGCAAGCATGAAATATATTTCATAGATGACGCACACAAAAGCCACAATGCGCCTAGTGCAGGGAGTGACTATTCATGATGGTGGATTGGGGGCCAATCTGGGCAGAATCAATCTTCTGGAGTGTTGTTTCATCTGCACTCTATTGTCACCAAACAATTGATACTAAAGCAAGTGATAAGTATTCTATTGCACTTTCAACTCATGGAAGGGTTTTTGGGAATCATATTGAGAGCAAATTGAAATTCAAAGTTGAATGCACATTAATTAAGGTATCTATACATGTCACCATATACTATATTGAAATTAATTTTTTGCAGGCATTGACAATAGAACAGAGAAATACAATAGAATAAACAAGCAACCAATGTGCAAAAAACAAACTGGGCAAAGTAAATAAATAACACAGAGAACATGAGTTGAAGAAGACAGTGAGTCCATAGATTGTGAAATCAATTCAAATTATCCATGTTGATACAGGAGCTTGATGGCTGAAGGGTCATAAATGTTCCTGAACCTGGTACTTTGAGACCCAAGGATCCTGTATCTCCACACACAGGATACTTAGTTCCTAACATGTTATTGTTGCCTTCATACTTGTGTGGTTAGCCCACGAGTTTCTGATCAATAGCAACTTGAGACATTGATGCGAATAACAGACAGTATTGAATGTCAACAGCGGATAGCAATGTCAGTATTACATGCCACCTATTAGTATTCTTTAAGTGGGAGGGTGAACAGTCAGAAGCCATGGTCCACGTAGGTACTAATGACATGAGTAGAACCTGGTGATGAGGTTCTGCATAGAGAGCTCAGTAAGTTAGATACTAAGTTAAAGGGCAAGACCTCCAGTGTTGTGATCTCAGGATTGCCACTAGTGCCACCTGCTGTGATACCAGAACTGGGAAGATTATGTAGTTCAGTATATGGCATAGGAGTTGGTATAGGAAGGACCAGTTTTTTAGATGATTGGGCTCCCTTCCAGTGAAGGTAGGACCTGTTCAGAAGGGATAATTTGCACATTAACTGGAGGGGGACTAATATCCCAATGGGAAGGTTTGTTAATGCTGCATGGTGGGGTTTAAACTGGAGTTGCAGGGCATGGGAACGAAAGTGCCAGAACAGTTAGATGTTGTGGAAGCAGATGTTGATTAGTCCTCCAACAAAGTTAGGAATTAAAAGGTTCCTACTGTCTTGAGCAGTGCATATTTCAATGCAAGCAGTATCAAAGGAAAAGTGGATGATAGTGCTGAAGATGAGGCAGATGGTTTACAAACAGAGGCAAAGTGTACTGAAGAGAGGTTGTTGATAAAGTAAAATTGCAGTCAACAGGATGAGGCTACATAAAAGGTGGGTGAAAATCCAAATGGGTGAAAACAGAACTGGAAGTGTTATACTTGAATGTGCACACTACACAGAATAGCATAGATGTACCTGTAGAACAGTTGCATATTGGCATGTATGATGTTGTAGGCATCACTGAATCATGGTTAAAAGGTTATAGGAGCCTATTGTCCAAGGATACACATTGTGTCAAAAGGACTGGTAGGAAGGCTGAAGGGACAGCATTGCTGTTGGTAAACAATGAAATCAAATCTTTAGAAAGAGGTGTCATAGGGTCAGAAGGTGTCAAATCTTTGTGGATAGAGCTAAGGAACTGTGAGGGTAAAAAAAAACCCTAATGGAGTTGAATACAGACCCCCAAACAATAGTACAGGGAGGTTCTATAAATTATAACAGGAGATAGAAAATGCATGCCAAAAGGCCAAATTACAATAGTTATGGTGGATTTCAATATAAAAGCAGATTGGGAAAAATCAGATTAGTGCTGGAGTCCAGGGAGGGAATTTCTAGAGTGCCTACTAGATAACTGTGGCGACCCACTTTCTGCCCAGACAAACCGGCTCACAAATAGCCAGCGCGCGAGGGGAGACTTTGGTAATGCACCTCTGACATCATTTCCGCCCGGACAGGGCGGGCGCTAGGGATTAAATGCCAGTGCCGCGAAGTTTGAATAAACTAGTCTCGGAATGACTTACCGACTGCGTGTCGTTATTTCAGCGCTGTGTGTAGCACATCACTACATTGGTGACCCCGACGGTCCAAACAGGATTTGGACCAAACAGGATTCTTCACCTGTTCACATTCGCTAAAACTGCCGACTTTCTGGACGCTGTGACCACGCGTGTGGTTTAGCCAGTTCCAGATTCTGCAGATATCTTTTGATTCCACGCATTACTACCATGTGGTGAGTGCCCTTGACCAGGAGATGGCCGCCCAGGTTGCAGATTTCATACAGTCGCCCCCGGAAGAAGGCAAATATGAAGCATTCAAAGCGCTGCTCATTGGGACCTTTGGCCTCTCACGGCGTGAGCAGGATGCCCGCCTGCTTCACCTGGATGGTTTGGGAGACAGACTGCCGTCAGCATTGATGAACGAGATGCTGGCCCTGGCTGACGGACACAAGCCCTGCCTCATGTTCGAGCAAGCGTTCCTAGAGCAACTGCCCAAGGACATACATTTGCTACTGGCCGACGCAGATTTCAGTGACCCCCGGAAGGTGGCGGTCCGGGCAGACGTGCTGTGGAAAGCCAAGAGGGAGAGCATGGCATCCATCGGTCAGATTACCAGGCCACGTGCCCAACAGCAGACCAGACCAGGCCCGGCAGAGGGGCGCACACAACACAGAGGCAGGAGTGAGGAGGCCAGTGAACAGTGGTGTTTCTACCACCAGCAGGGGGGCACAAAAGCCTGCCGTTGTCGCCCGCCCTGCAAGGGCCAGGGCCAGCTGCTGCTAATGACTATGGCAGCTGGCCACCAGGACAGCCTCTTGTACGTCTGGGACAAACAGTCGGGACACCGCTTCTTGGTCGACACCGGAGCGGAAATCAGCGTCTTGCCCCTGACGGGGTACAACACCCGCAACAGGAAGCCAGGACCCATCCTGAGGGCCGCAAACGGCAGCACAATACGGACCTACTGCACCTGCACAGTGCAGTTGCAGTTCGGTGCCAGCCGGTTCACATGGGACTTCACACTGGCCGCCGCGGCCCAACCACTCCTGTGGGGTGGACTTCTTGCGAGCTCACAGCCTGCTGGTCGACTTGCAAGGGAAAAGACTGGTACATGCCGAGACTTTCCAGACGTTCTCCCTGGGTGAAGCCAAGTTGCCGGCCCCACACCTGGACTCCATCACGTTGTCAGGCAACAAACTCACCAGAATCCTGGCAGACTTTCCATCGATTCTGGCACTGCAGTTCATGGCAGCCATGCCCAGACACGGGGTTCAGCACCACATCCCCACCAAGGGACCACCCCTCCACTCCCACGCACGAAGGCTCCCCCCAGCGAAGGAGGAGTTCAAGAGGATGGAGGAATTGGGGATCATATGGAGGTCCGACAGCTCATGGGCCTCCCCCCTGCACATGTTGCCCAAAGCAGCTGGGGGTTGGAGACCATGCGGCGACTACCACAGACTGAACGAGGCTACAACTCCAGACCGCTACCCCGTGCCCACATACAGCACTTTGCAGCAAACCTGCACGGGGCAAGAATATTTTCCAAAGTAGACCTCGTCCGGGAATACCATCAAATCCCAGTGCACCCTGAAGACATCCCCAAAACAGCACTTATCACCCCGTTCGGCCTGTTCGAGTTCCTCCGAATGCCGTTCGGCCTGAAGAATGCCGCACAGACATTCCAGCAGCTAATGGACGCGGTTGGACACGACCTGGACTTTGCTTTCATCTATTTGGACGACATCCTTCTAGCCAACAGTAGTCGCCAGGAGCATCTGTCCCACCTCCGCCAGCTCTACTCCCGCCTGAGTGATTTCGGCCTCACGATCAACCCGGCCAAATGCCAGTTCAGTCTCGATACCATCGACTTCCTGGGCCACATGATTACCAAAGACGGTCACCTCTGCCTGCCAAGGTAGACACGATCCGCCATTTTACCCGGCCCAACACAGTCAAAGGCCTACAGGAGTTCGTTGGAATGGTGAACTTCTACCGCCATTTCCTCCCCTCAGCAGCCCGTATCATGCGCCCTTTGTACACCCTGATGTCGGGTAAAGGCAAGGACATTACTCGGGATGAGGAGGCCGCGGCCACTTTCGTTAAAACCAAGGAAGCCTTGGCAGATGCCGCGATGCTGGTGCACCCCAGAATGGACGTTCCAACCGCACTCACGGTGGACACATCCAACACAGCAGTCGGTGGGGTGCTGGATCAGCTAATCGTGGGGTGCTGGCAACCCTTGGCATTCTTCAGCAAGCACCTACGACCACCTGAACTCAAGTACAGTGCTTTTGACCGGGAGCTGTTGGCACTGTATCTGGCAATCCGGCATTTCAGGTACTTCTTAGAAGGCAGGCCGTTCACCGCATTCATGGACCACAAACCGTTGACCTTCCCGTTCACGAAGCTGTTCGATCCCTGGTCGGCTTTCCAGCAGCGACATCTGTCCTACGTCTCCAAGTACATGACGGACATCCAGCATGTCCTGGGAAAGGACAACATCATGGCAGACGCACTCTCCAGACCAGCTGTCCAGGCCCTATCCCTAGGAGTGGACTATGCAGCACTGGCGGAGGCGCAGCAGGCAGACGACAAGATGCCCAGATACAGGACCGCAGTCTCGGGTTTGCAGCTGCAGGACTTTCTCGTAGGCTCAGGTGAGAGGACCCTCCTGTGCGATGTGGCTACCGGCCAACCTCGCCCCATCGTCCCGGCAGCCTGGAGGCGGCGAGTTTTTGACTCCATACATGGTTTGGCGCACCCATCTATTGCTGGTCTCCAGCAAGTTCGCGTTGCACGGACTTCGCAAGCAGGTCAGTGAATGGGCCAGAACGTGCACGCAGTGCCAAACAGCCAAAGTGCAGCGGCACACTAAAGCCCCGCCGTAGCAGTTCGAACCCACCCACCGGAGGTTCGACCACATTCACGTGGATATCGTCGGCCCCCTACCAGTGTCCCAAGGAGCGCAGTACCTCCTAACTGTGGTAGACCAGTTTACGAGGTGGCCAGAGGCGGTCCCGCTCACCGACACATCTGCCAATTCCTGTGCCGGAGCACTGATTGCAACCTGGGTAGCACACTGCAGGGTACCGGCCCACATTACCTCCGACAGAGGTGCCCAGTTCACCTCCAGCCTGTGGTCAGCTGTGGCCAGCCTGTTGGGAACACAGCTACACCACACTACTGCCTACCACGCACAGTCAAACTGACTAGTGGAATGCTTCCACTGTCACTTGAAGTCGGCTCTCATGGCCCGCCTGAAAGGACCTAACTGGGTGGATGAGCTTCCCTGGGTCCTGCTTGAAATTTGCACAGTGCCCAAAAAGGATCTGCACACCTCGTTGGCCGAGTTGGTGTACGGCGCACCCCTGGCCATCCTGGGAGAGTTCATACCAGCTCCAAGGGGGCAAGAGGAAGAACCCGCAGCAGTCCTGGACAGGCTACGCGAAAGGCTCGGCAACCCGGCCCCCATACCGACTTCACAGCACAGGTGGACCCCGACCCATGTACCCAAAGTCCTGCAGGACTGTAAGTTTGTGTTTGTATGAAGGGGCGGACACCGGGCACCGCTACAGCGGCCGTCCGAGGGGCCGTTCAAGGTGATCAACAACAACGGGTCCACGCACATTCTGGACATGGGGCGAGAGAGGTTTTCACAGTGGACCGACTCAAACCAGCCCATGTGGACTTGGCGCAGCCTGTCAAGGTTCAGGCACCACGGCGCAGAGGTAGACCTTCCAAACATAGGCTGATCCAGACTGTGGACATTGGGGGGTATATCGCTGGTTCGGGCGGGGGCAACCCACTTTCTGCACAGGCGAACCGGCTCACAAATAGCCAGCGCGCGGAGAGAGACTTCGGTAATGCACCTCTGACGTCATTTCCACCCAGAGAGGGCGGGCGCTAGGGATTAAATGCCAGCGCCGAAGTTTGAATAAACTAGTCTTGAAACGACTTACCGACTGAGTGTCGTTATTTCAGCGCTGCGTGTAGCACATCGCTACATAGTTTTTCAGAACAGCTCATGGTTTTGCCCACTTGAGGATTAGCTATTCTGAATTGGGTGTTGAGCAATGAACCAGAATTGATTGGAGAGCTTAAGGTAAATTAACCCCTAGGGGCAAGTGACTATAATGTGATAGAATTCACCCTGAAATTTGAGATGGCAAAACTAAAGTCAGATCTATTCAGTATTACAGTGGAGTAAAAGGAATTACAGAGGCATGCGAGAGGAGCTGACTAGAATTGATCGGAAAATAACACTGACAGGAATATGGCAGAACAGCAATGGCTGAAATTTCCGAAAGCAATTCAGAAGACACAGGATATATTCATTCCAAGAGGGGAAGAACTGTTCTAATGGAAAGGTGGCACAACCATGGCCAACAAGAAAAGTAAAGCCACCATAAAAGCCAAAGAGGGCATATAACTGACCAAAAATTAGTGGGAAATTAGAAGATTGGGAAGCTTTTAAAAACTAACAGAAGGCAACTAAAAAAGCCATTAACAAAAAGATAGAACACGAAAGTAAGCTAGTTTTTTTCAGATACATAAAGTATAAAAGAGAGACGAGAGTGAATATCGAAACGATGGAAAACGATGCTGGAGTGGTAGTAATGGGGACAAGGAGATGGTGGATGAATTGAATAGTATTTTGCACCAGTCTTTACTGTGGAAGACACTAACAACTTGGTGGTAGTTCCAGGTGTCATGAAATGTGTGAAGTTACCATTAATAGATAGAAGGTTCTCAGGTAACTAAAAAGTCTGAAGTTAGATAAGTCACCTGGACCAGATAGAGTACAGCCCAGGGTTCTGAAAGAGGTGGCTGAAAAGATTGCAGGCATTAGTAATGCTCTTTCAAGAATTACTAGATTCTGGAACGGTTCCTGAAGACTGGAAAATTGCAAATGTCACTGCACATTTCAAGAAGGGAGAGATAAGAAAGGAAACTAGCCTAATGAGTCTGGCCTTAGTGGCTGGGAAGATATTGGAGTCAATTATCGAGAATGAGGTCTTAGGGTACTTGGAGGCACATGTGAAAATAGGCCAGTTAGCATGGTTTCCACAAGGGAAAATCTCGCCTGGCAAATCTGCTGGAATTCTTTGAAGAAACTACAAACAGGATTGCCAAAGGAGAATCAGCTGATGTTGTGTACTTGGATTTTCATAAGGCCTTTGACAAGGTATCACACTCGAGGCAGCACAACAAGCTACAGGCCCACGGTATTACAGAAAAGATTCTAGCATGGATAAGGCATTGGCTGATTGGCAGGAGGCAAAGAGTGGAAATAAAGGGAGCCTTTTCTAGTAGGCTGTTGGTGACTAGTGGTGTTCCACAGGGGTCTATGTTGGGACCAATTCTTTTTATGTTACATATCAATAATTTGGATGATAGCTTTGTTGCAAAGTTTGCAGACAATATGAAGATAGGTTGAAATACAGGTACTTTTAAGGAATTAAGGCTACAGGTGGACTTAGATGAGGAGAATGGGTAAAGAAATGGCAGGTGGAATACAGTGTCAGGAAGTGTATGGTCATGCACTTTGGTAGAAAAAATGAAAAGATTGACTATTTTCTAAATGGACGGAAAATACAAAAAAAACTGAGGTGCAAAGGAACTTGGGATTCCTTGTATAGGATTCCGCAAAAGTTAATTTGCAGTTTGAGTCTGTGGTAAGAAAAGCAAATGCAATGTTCGCATTTATTTCAAGAGGACCTTGAAAGCAAGGATGTAATGCTGAGACTTTATAAAGCACTGGTGAGGCCTCACTTGGGGCAGTTTTGGGCCCCTTATCTTACAAAGGATGTACTGAAACTGGAGAGGGTTCAAAGGAGGTTCACGAAAATGATTCCAGGATTGAATGGCTTGTCATATTAAGAGTGTATGAAAGCTCTGGGCCTGTATTTGCTAGGATTCAGAAGAATGATGGGTGACCTCATTGAAACCTATCAAATGGTGAAAGGTCTTGATAGAGTACATGTAGAGAGGGTGTTTCCTATGGTGGGAGAATCTAAGATCAGAGAGAACAGCCTCAGATGAAAACGAAGATGAAGAGGAATTTATTTAGACATTTAGAGTGGTGAATCTGGAATTCTTTGCCAAAGGCAGCTGTGGACACCAAATCTTTATGTATTTTTAATGCAGAGTTTGATTGGTTCTTGATTGGTCAGGGCATGAAGGGATAAGGGAAGAAAGCAGCTTAAGGCTGAGAGGGAAAATGGATCATTGGCTGATGGTCTATTGACTTATTTCTAAATCTTGCTAAGTTATCTAAATATTGCCATACATAAATATCCTGTGCTTCCTTTTCTGAACAGTGGCGAAGGGAATCAAATATTGTTCAATTATCAGCCAATTATCACATCTGACCTTGTGATTGGTCACTAATGGAAACAGATGAAGAATCAGCCTCAACCAAGTGCTGGATTCACATTTTAATAAGTTCCATTAAGTTTCTGGAATTACAGCATTTGGAAACTGCTAACTTTAAAAAAGTTTCCAACTTTCTTTCACAATTGTAGGATCAGAGATGGAGCTACTATGCAGAGGCTTTGACTGGTGGGATGGAGATACGTCTCCTGGTTATGCAGCCTCTGATGCCAGACAGACAATCCCTGAAGAGTATTGATGATGGCTGGGGTCACCTGTCATGTAAAGACACTGCCCAGAAGGCAATGGCAAACCGCTTCTTAGCTAATTTTTCTGTAGAACAATCATGGTCAAAACCACAAAAGAGAAAATCTGAAGAGCAACATCCGAGATCGAGGGATCAAGCAAGCGTATAGACGTCAGCAAGTTAGTCCAGCAGGAAGAGTTTAAAAGGAGACAGTTTTTTCTTCAGTGGTTTGATTGAGGGACAACTGCCCCAAGTGTGTGGACATCAGCGAGTGAGACCAGCGGAAGAGTTTAAAAAGAAGACAGCTTTATAGAGCTAGTGCCAGAGGAGCAGGTGACAGAGTAGAGTGAGTCAGAGTAGGAGGGCTTTGGCTCAATGGGGCTTCAGGGATAACGGGTCAAGGTGAGGTAAGTTACCTGTGAAGAACAGAAACAGGAAGTATGTGTGAGGCTGATGTTTTGTACTGGGTGTCAGATGTGGGAAGTCCGGGAAACTCCCAACCTGCCAAAAGGCCACATCTGTGCCAGGTGCCTTGAACTGCAGCTCCTTAGGGACTGGATTAGGGAACTGGAGATGCATCTGGATGACCTTTGTCTGGTCAGGGAAGGTGGGAAGGTGAGGAAGTGATAGAGAGGAGCTACAGGCAAGTAATCACACCAGGGTCTTAGACAGATAAGTGGGTAACGGTCAGGAGAGGGAAGAGCAAGAGTCAGCTACTAGAGAGTATCACTATGGCTGTCCCCCTTAACAATAAGTGCTCCTGTTTGAGTACTGTTAGGGGATGGGGTTGGCCTATCTGGGGGAAGAAACAGTGGCCATGCCTCTGGCACAGAGTCTGGCCCTGTGGCTCAGAAGGGTAGGGAAAGGAAGAAGGCAGCAGTAATAGGGGACTCTATAGTTAGGGGATCAAACAGCCGATTCTGTGGATACAGGAAAGAAACATGGATGGTAGGTGCCAGGGTCCAAGATGTTTCTGATCACGTCCACGATATCCTGGAGTGGGAAGATGAACAGCCAGAGGTTGTGGTACATATTGGTACCAACAACATAGGTAGGAAAAGGGAGGAGATCCTGAAATCAGACTACAGGGAGTTAGGGAGGAAGTTGAGAAGCAGGACCTTAAAGGTTGCAATCTCGGGATTACTGCCTGTGCCACATAACAGTGAGTATAGGAATAGAGCAAGGTGGAGGATAAATGTGTGGCTGAGGGATTGGAGCAAGGCACAGGGATTCAGATTTCTGGATCACTGGGGCCTCTTTTGTGGCAGATGTGACCTCTACAAAATGGACGGGTTGCATTTGAATCCGAGGGGGACCAATGTTGCCTGGAGTGGGGAACATGGCTTATGGGAATAAGTTGATTGAACTTGGCCTTTTCTTTATGGAGCAATGAAGGATGACAGGTGGCCTGATATAGGTGTATAAGAGGCATTGAATGTGTGGATAGTCAGAGGCTTTTTTCCAGGACTAAAATGGCTGACATGAGAGAGCACAGTTTTAAGGTGCTTTGAAGTAGGTACAGAGGAGATGTCAAGGCAAGTTTGTTTTTTTTAAAAAAACGCAGAGAGTGGTGAGTGCATGGAATGGGCTGCCAGCAATGGCTGTAGAGGCAGATACAATAGGGTCTTAAGAGACTCCTGGTGTACATAGAACTTAGAAAAATAGAGGGCTATGGGTAACCCTAGGTAATTTCTAAAGTACATACAATTTTGGCACAGCATTGTGGGCCAAAGGGCCCTATGTTTCTAAGTTTCTACACACACCCCAATACGCCAACTGTACTCTTTTCCATAAATGCTGAGTTCTTCCAGCATTTTGTGTATGATGATCAAGACGATGATTGCTCACATCATTTGACAATGAATGAATAGTGTATGCTTAGCACACACTCTCCTGACAAGCTTATCTCCAGGCCTAATTTTCAGTTGGATTAGGTGCAAATTTTGTGCCTTTAATGATACATGGACTTCACGCCATTCTGCCAAATCACAAATCCTAAATTTGCATTTCAAGACAAAGTAACATGAAGTGAAAATAATATTCATGTAGACCAAAATCCATCAAAATTTGGTTCACGGTACAATTCAGTCACATTTTAATAGAACATGTCACTTGCAAAACACCAACAAAACTTTATCACTTTCACAGTAACAATATTAAATTGAAGAACTTTTTGTCTTCACCTTTAAAAACTGTGGGTATTTAACTAGAAATCTGCTGATAAAAATCATGCTTTTGAAATACCAATATATGTGAAGTGTCATTTAGATTTTATTCCTGTAATTCCTTTACGATTATTACTCGTCAACAATTATAGCAGGTTTGTAGAGATTATTTTCCCCATTCAGTTTCCTATTTCACTTTTAGATCTACTCAGAAAAACCTGAAGAGATTGTTGTCCATGATAGATTTTGAAAGTTACTTAATGCCATGCACTTACCAGAAACTGTGACCACATTTTGTCATATGTGCCTCTTCAATCATCTCAAAACAGATAGGGCTGTGAAGGAAGAAATAAATAGAAACTTTTACTATCCATTGTCTCAACAGGAACATGGGCTAACAATTCATTAACTGTTTGAATAGCAAACTATGAGGATCAATCAATGGTAGGTACCATTTTCTGTATATGAGCCAGGGAAGAAATAGCCAGGTTTATATCTGATTATTTCACCACGGAACATGTGGAAATAGCCAGTGTCACTCTCAAGTTGCTCAGTGGTCACTGGCATAAGTACTGCAGACTTACATGGAAAAAAAGCAGGTGAATTCTGATGAAACAGAAATCCTGCCAAGTATACCAAATGAAACATTAGATTATTAACTAAACTCAGCATAGCAAATCTTTGAACAAGGCAAAGAATGACACCTAAAAGTCACTTGGGAAACCAGGAACCCTCAAATTTCTTGTAGGTTATTTATTCCCTGTCAAAATACTCATCCCTTTTTACAAGTGAGCACAAGATAATATTGTCAGTAAATTGAAAAAAACAGTGAAAAAACTTGATAAAACATTCATGGAACTGCATGTAATAAATTATATCAAATGCACTTAAAACAGAGAAAAAGTGGAAAGGGAGGGGAAATTAGTTGTGCCATTCTTAAAAATGAACATATGTACATAAATCGGGCTTTTGAATTTACTATCATGAGGGGAGATCATTTGTATGTAGGCGTGTCCATAACCCGGGGACATACTGTAAAGCCAACGGACTACAAACATATATGCACTAATTACAAACCAAAGCCAAATGACATGCCAAATCATAACAGGATGCCAATAGGCTAAGTTCCTGTCATATTCAGCAACATACTCTACAACACGAACAAAGTAGCAAGTACTAATGACCAACTTGCACAAGGAAAAGCCATTTTCAACAGGAGGACAAACAAGTACAACTTCACTCAGAGCACTAACTTTTTTCCCCTTGCATAGTACCTACAACACCAGAATCAGCCAGGCTACCCACTTGCAGAAGGAAGAAAAAAGCTTCAGCAGCACAGCTATTGAAAATAATCAGTGAGTAACTACCACCCACACCCCTGCACAATCTGGCTTCAATTACCAAAGAAAAACACAGCAGCCTGAACTGTATGGGAGCTGAATTCCACAGATACAAGTTTTTCACAAAAACATGGGGCCCATATACAACTAACCTGATAGGAGAAACATACAAGTAAAGCACAGGAAATGCACTTCGGCTCACTATGCTGTGCTAACCTACTTAAGCCAGTGACTCCAAATTCATCCAATCTCCCTGTCCTGCACAATGACCTTCCTTCTCTGAACATTCATGACACTATCTAACAGCATCTTACACACTAACTGCCTCTACCACCAACCACTGTGTAAAATAACTGTCCAGTACATCTCTTTCGTACTTCCCCCTCCCAAATTTATATACATACATGCTCATCACAGTTCCCTTGGGGACAATGAATTGTGTAGCAGGACTGAGATTTCAGAAGAAGCAAGGAGGGCAGTTGGGATATTCTGCGCACCACAACTTCCTTGGAGATGTTTGATTGTGCATATCTAGGAACTTAGCAAGGGCTAATAAAAAGCTAAGAATTAAGCGGAGTGCCCATTATGAGTGAGCAATGTTAGAGTGTAAAGCTGAGCCTTTCGTTCGTCTAAGTTTTGGAAAGGACAGGTATAGGCCATAGGTAATTTTTTTTTGTTATTTATTCTTTCTTTATTATAGCATATTTAGGTCAGTAGGGATGCCAGGCAGGATGGTGGAACGCTCCTCTTACGCAATGTAGGAAGGCAGGGAGACTGCCCGTGTCCCTGACAACTAGACCTGCAAGAAGTGCATCCAGCCGCAGCTATTAACAAACCGTGTAAAGGAGTTGGAGCTGGAACTGGATGAATGCAAGATCATTTGGGAGTTGAGGGGTTGAGAGGCAGGACATACAGAGAGGTAGTAACATTGAAGGTGCAGGTCACAGGTAGCTGGGTGCCTGTCATAAGGGGCAAAGGGATAAGCATCCAGTGCAGAGTACGCCTGCGGTCATTCCCCTCAAGAACTGGATTACTGCTGAGGGGGATGACCTAGCAGAAGAAAGCCACAGTGGTCAGGTCTCTGGGATTGAGTCAGGTTCTGTGGCTTAGAAGAAAAAGGGGGAAAAGAGGACAGCTGTAGTGACAGATTACTTAGGGGAACAAAAAGTAGGTTCTGTGGATGAGAATGAAATTCCCAGATGGTATGTTGCCTCCTGGGTGGCAGGATCAGGATTTTGGATTGAGTGGGAGGGTGAGCAGTTAGAGGTCATGGTCCACGTGGGGATGAGGGGTGACAAAGACCAGCAAAGTGAGTTTAGAGAGTAAGTGCCAAGTTAAAAAACAGGACCTCTAGGGTTGTGATCTGAGGATTGCTACCCATGCCACCTGCTAGTGAGGCCAGAAATAGGAAATACAGTTTAACATGTGGCTAAGGAGGTGGTACACAAGAGAGGACTTCAGATTTTTTGTATCATTGGGCTCTCTTCTATGGTAGGCGAGACCTGCACAGAAGGGATGGACTGCAGCTGAACTGAAGGGGGATTAACATCCAAGCGGGAAGGATTGCTAGTACTGCATGGAGGATGTTTAAACTGGAGTTGCAGGGGGATGAGAACCAGAACAGATAGTGGAGTGGTTGAGTAGAGAGATTTGTTAAGGCTACATACAAAGTCAGAAATCAAAAGGTTGAGCATGGTGGGACTAATCTTTTGAGCTGCAGATATTTAAATGCAATGAGTATTATAGGAAGGGTGGATGAGCTTGAGGCATAGATCACCATGTAGGATTAGGTCACTGACATTAGGGAGACTTGGTTGCAGAGGGGGCAAGACCAGCTGCTCAATGTCCAGGGCTCTGTTCTTTAAGACATGATAAAGCATGAGGGATTAAAGGGAAGGGGTGGCATTACTAGTCAGGGAAAATGTCACGGCAGTGCTCAATCAGGACAAACTGGAGAGCTTGTCTGGTGAGGCTTTATGGGTAGAACTGTTGATATGACCATGTTACTGGAATTATACTATAGACCACCCAAACAGTGCAGGATCTCAAGCTGTTGAAACACAAGATTTTGATAGTAACACACACACACAAAATGCTGGAGGAACTCCAGGTCAGCCAGTATCTATGGAAATTAATAAACGGTTGGGCCAAGACCCCTCTTCAGGAATAGAAAGCAAGGGAGAAGACACCCGAATAAAATGGTGGGGAAGGAGAAGGAAGATAGCTAGAAGGTATAACTAGATAGATGAGGCCAGGTGAGTAGGAATGCCAAAGGGCTGGAGAGAAAGGAATCTGATAGGAGAGGAGAGTGGACTATAGGAACAAGGGGTCCTAAAGGGAGGTGATAGGCAGATGAGAAGAGATAAGAGGCTACAGTTGGTAAGACAAGAACAGCGGAAGGGAGGAGAAACAGTTTTTTTTAAACCAGAAGGCAACATCGACATTCACACCATCAGCTTGGAGGCCACCCTGACGGAATACAGGGTGTTGCTCCTCCATCCTGAAGGTGGCCTCATCTTGACACAAGAGGCAGCCGTGGACCAATAGTAGGTAATTTTAACTTCTCACATATTGACTGGGACTCCCATATTATAAAAGAGCAAATATGCTCAGGGAAGTTTCCTTAATCAGTACATAGAAATCCTATTAGAGGGAGTGTGATGCTATATCTCCTATTAGGGAATGAGACAGGGTAGGAGACAGAAGTTAGTAAAGGGGAACAGCAAAGAGGTCATGGACCATATACAGATTACAGAGAAAGTGCTTGCCATTTTGAGGCAAATTAGGGTGGCAAATCCCCATGGCCTCCCATAGGACCCCATGGGAGGTTAGTACAGAAAATGCATGGGCCCCAGCAGAGGATTTTAAAATACAGTCAGCCCTCCTCATCCGCGGGCTCCGCGTGCGCAGATTCAACCAATTGCGGATTGCGAAAACCCAGAAGTTCTGTTTGGGGTGAAAGGTTAAATGTTTAAGGAGAAATGTTGAAATTGAACCTGCATCCGTCACATCTGCTGGCAGCTCATTCCACATTCTTAGATTTGAATAGGTACATAGATGGGAGGGGTATGGAGGGCTATATTCCAAGAATAGGTCAATGGGTCTAGGCAGATTAATAGTTCAGCATGGACTAAATGGGCCGGAGAGCTTGTTTCTGTGCTGCAGTGTTCTATGACTCAATGACATGCTCCCTAGTACTTGGTATTTCAGTCCTGGGAAGAAACGACACTGGCTCTCTACGCCTCTCATATTTTTATAAATTTTGATCAAATCTCCCCTCATCCTCTGCCACTCTACAGAAAATAGTCACAGCCTGCCCAACCTCACCTCACAGCACATCCTTCAAACCAGGTAATATCCTGGTAAACCTCCTCTGCATGCTGTTCATCGCCTCCACATCCTTATAATGAGGCAAGCAGAACTGAACACAATACTCTAAATGTGGCCTCACCACGTTTATAAAGCTATACATAACTACCTGATTCTCATATTCAACATCTCAACCAAAGAAAGCAATCATGACATTTTCCTTCTTTACCCCTTTATCAGGTTTGTGACCACTTTTAGGGAATCATATCTGGAACTCACTATCCCTAGTGCATCAACCCTGTTAAGATCTTGCCACTAGCAGTGTGAGTAACATTAATTGTGTCATCTCTCTCCATTTGACCAAAGTGCCATTTCACTCATAACTGTGACTGTCCTTTGGAGCTCTATACACTATTCACAACACCGTTTTTGTCATCTGCAATATACTCACACACTACCACATTTTCATCTAAATCAATTAAATATGAAAAACAGTGGCCCCAGTACCAATCACGCTGCAGCACTACCAAAGACCTCAATCCAGACTAAGAACCATCCACCAATGCCCCCTATCTTCTACAGGCAAGACAATTTTGGTTACACTTTTTCTGGATGAGCCAACCATGCAAGACTTTTTTGAATGCTTCACCAAAATTCGGATCTACAACATCCACTGCTCAGCCTTCAATCACCTTCAACACTTCCTCAAAAAGCTCACTTTAGACAGATGTGACTCCCTGCACAAAGCCTTGCTGACTATTTCTAAGTAGATATTGGTTATAACATCTCCTTGCTCAAACAGGCACATCTCGAGGATGCATTTACATCCCGTTGTTGAACTCTCCACACAGATGACTGCGTGGCTAGGCACAGTTCAACCACAACCTACATGTTTGCCAATTACATACTGTCGTACGCAAAACCTTAGATGGAACAAGATGAAACAAATCAGCTGATTGAGTGGCGTCGCAAAAAGGAACTTAACAAAACTTAATAAAAGCAAGACCATGAAATAGATTGTGGCCTTCCAGGAAGAGGAACTTGAGATGACAAATACCAGGCCACAATAAGGGGTCAATAGTGGCAAAAAGTGTGCAGCTTCAAGTTCCTAGGCATCAACATGTCAGAGGACATAGTGTGGGCCCAACACATTGATACAATCATGAAGGCAAGCCAGCAGCTATACTTCATTAGCAGTTTGAGGAGATTTGGTGTCAGCAAAGACTCAAGGAGATTTCTACAGATGTTCAGTGGAGAGTATTGTAACTGGCTGCATCACAGTCTGGTATGGAGGCTCCTATGTTCAGGATCAAAAGAGGCTCAAGAGAACTGTAGACTCTGCTAGTTCCATCACAGGCAGAATCTGCCCAGCATCAAGGGTAACTTCAAAAGACGATGCCTCAAGAAGGCAGCATTCATGATTACAGACCCTCACCATCTGCCTCCTTCTCATTACTATCATTAAGAAAGAAGTACAGAAGCTTGAAGACGCACAGACAAGATTTTAGGAACAGCTTCTCCTCTGGCACCAGATTTTTGAATGGTCTGTGATCATTAACACACTATTCCTCTTTTGCATTATCAGATTCAGGTTTGTTGTCATTGACATAAGTCATGAAATTTGCTGTTCTGTGGTAGGACATTACAAGCGTAACAAATTGCTGCAAGTTATAATAAAAATAAATAGCGTGGAAGTATCCATGGATCATTCAGAAGACTGGTGGCAGAGGCAAGAAGCTGTTCCTAAAACACTGAGTTTGAATCTTCAGGCTTCTTCACTCACTATAGCAATGGATGCCACTTTTCTGAGGCACCGCCTTTGGAAGACGTCCACGGTGCTGGAAGGCTAGTGCCCATGATGGAGCTGTCTGAGCTTGCAACTTTCTGCAGCTTTTTCTGATCCTGTGCATTGCCACCTCCATATCTGATGGTAATGCAACCAGTCAGAATGCATTAGACCAAACACAGTACACCTGTAGAAATGTGCTGGACTCTTTGGTGATACACTAAATAGACCATAAGACATAGGAGCAGGAACAGGCCATTCAGCCAATCAATTCTGCTCCACCATTCCATCATGGCTGATTTATTATCCCTTTCAACCCCTTTCTCGTACTTCTCCCAATAATCTTTGACACTTACTAATCAAGAACCTATTAATTTCTGCTTTCAATATACCCAATGACTTGACCTCCACAGCTGTCTGTGGCAATGAATTTCACAGATTCACCACCCTCTGGCTAAAGAGATCGAAAGGGATGTCCTTGTATTTTGGGACCATGCCCTCTGATCCTACACTCCCACTATTAGAAACATCCCCTCCATATCTGCCAATGAAGGACTTTCAGTATTCAGTGGGTTTCAATGAAATCCTCCAATTCTTCCACCAAGTACAGGCACAGAGTTCCCCAAAACTGCTAATGAAGTAAAGCCAGTGAGCTTTACCTGTGATTGTATCAATACGGAGAGCCCATATTTAGTATTTATTTTAATTACTATTTACCATTTCTTGTAACTTATAATCTTTATGTTCTGCACTGTACTGCTGCCATAAAACAACAAATATCATTATATACAGTATGCCAGTGATAATAGACCCTATTCTGATTCTTCTCCAAATACTTAAAAGTTCTACCCCTAAGAATCCTCTCAAATAACTTCCCTGCCAGTGATGCGAGATTCACTAGTCTATGATTTCCAGGACTATCCCTGTTTCTCTTCTTGAATACAGGAACAACATGAGCTACCCACCAATCCTCTACACCACACTTGTGACTCATGAAGATGCAATGATCTTGGTCAAGTCTCCAGCAAATTCATTTCTTACCCCTCTCAGTTATTTAGGGTATATCCCATCAAGCCCCAAGAACTTAATGTTACCTCTTCTTACCCTAATCTCGAAATGCTCCAGCGTCTTAGCATGCTCCATTCATTTGCTACATCCTTCTCGGTAAACTAAAATGTAAATAAAATACTAATTTAGGATTTCACTCAAATCCTTCACCTTTAAGCATGTTACTCCTTTATCCTTGACTGGTCCTAACCTCTTCCTTGTTATCCTCTTGATCTTGATGTATCAGTAGAATGCCTTAGGATTTAATTTAATCCTACTGGCCAAGGACTTTACGCGACCACTTATTGCTCTCCTGAGTTACCTTCTGGCTCCTTTATAGTGCTCAAGCATCCTGCTTCATTCCAGATGCATAAGCCTTACATATTCTTCCTTCTTCTCAACTTAATTAACAACCTTTATCATCATGCAAGATTCCTGTACCTTGCCATTTGTGCCTTTCCTTCTTACTGGAACAAACTATTCTGAACTCTGTGCAGCGGTTTTTGAACAACCTCACATCAATTATGGATTTTCTCAAAAACAACTCTGCCCAAATAATTCTCCCTGGGTCCTGGTTAACATTATCCTAATTTGCTGCCTCCCAATTTAATACTTTTTTGCAAGGTTCATTCTTATCCTTATTTGTAGCTACCTTAAAACTCCAAGTTGTGATCACTATTTCCCAAGTGTTCACCAACTGAAGGGTCAGTCACCTGGCCAAGAACATTCCCCAGTACAGCCTCTTCTTGAGATGGACTAGCCACATACAGCTTCAAGAAACTCTCTTGGACATGTGTTAACAAATTCTGCTCTATCCAAACTTGTTTCACTAAAGAGTTCCAGTCTACAGTGGAGAAGTTGAAGTTATCCACAAATATTTTTGCACCTTTACATAATCTGCTTGCTTATCAGCCCTTCAGTGTCCCTATGACTATTTGGGAGTCAATAGTAAAATCCTATTAACTTTATTATTTGAATTCTGCCCATGTAGTCAATAACACCCCCCCCCCATCAAGTGTACAAGCTCTGATATTGCCCCTCACGAATAATGCAACCCTTCTCCTTCATATCGCTCCATCTCTTCTAAAACATCAAAACACTGGAGCATAACACTAAGGATCATCAAATGAGAACCCTCACTTCAACTCAACGCATTCTATATCTAACACACACAACAGGAGTCCTGTGCGAAATACCAGAGAAAATCAAGGTTGGACAAAGGTGCAGTGCCTCAAGGAAAATGGCCAATACCACAGGTCAGTAGAAAATAGTTAACAACACTTTAACAAAAAAAAACTCCCTCTCATCAAAACTAGTTTATGAAAATGTCAGGCATGAAACACCTTAAATAAAAGGCATTAGTTAAGTATTAAAGAGCACTGTGCACAGTTCTACTCACCACAACCTGGAAAGATGCAGTAGAAACAGTGAGAATGATGAAGAATTCCCCCGACTGCAGTTATAAGGAAAATTCTCACTGGAATAAAGGAAGTGGAGGATGACCTTATAGAAGTTTACAAAATAATTATGGGGATAGGTCAGAATCTCTTCTCCCAAGGTTTTGGACTCTAGATGTAGAGGGCACAGGGTTAAAGTGAGAAGGGAGAAATTTAAATGAGTAAAGATAATGAAAAACAGAACTGCTCCACAGGTTAAGGTCCTAAACGAGCAGGACCAATTTTGAGAGTTGGATCCTGCAGAGGTCAATTGGGTGAGACAGTTTGCAGATAAAGATGATTAGTGAGTGGAATGCTTTAACAGGAGTCCAGGTGAAGCAATGCTCCTGTCAGACAAAAGAGCAGGCTGTATGGAAAAGGATGTTATGTGGCTCCAATCAGGGAAAAGGAGGCATACATCAGGTTTAGGCCATCGAGAACAAGTGATTCCTTAATTGTTTTTAAGTTCAGGAGTGCACAAGAAGGAAATTGGACAGGGTTAAGATGGGGGAATTGAGGTTTTAGCAAAGAGAAGAGCATTAAAGCAAAGTTTTTGTTAAGTTCTCTTTCTTTTTTCCATTATTGCACAGTTAGGTGGTATGCTCCTCTTGTACCCAGTATCCCTGATGAGTATACCTGAAAGAGTGCATCCAGCCGCAGCTCCTTACAAACTGCATCAGGGAACTGGAGCTGGATGATCTACACATCATTCAGGAGAGAGGGGTTTATTGACAAGAGTTACAGGGACACAGTTACTCTTAAGTTGCATGATGTGGGAGGCCTTCAAAAGTGAAATATTAACAGTGCAGTGTTTGTCTGTTCCCGGTAGAAAAACAAGAGGATAACAGCTAGGGAACTTTGGTTTGAGGGATCAAATGAAAGATGGAGGAGATCTTAATTTTGCTTTGTGTGTCTGCATTTACTCACGAGATAGACATGGAGTCTGTACAAGTGTTGAAAAATAGTAAAGTTCCTGGACAATATCTGGATTACAGAAGAGGAAGCTTGCTGTCTTGAGACAAATTAGGGTGGATAACTTTATTTTTATTTACAGAGATACAGCCGGATTAGGCCCTTCAAGCCACGCCGCCCATCAATCCTTGATTTAACCTTAGCCTAATCATAGATTAATTTACAATGACCAATTAACCTACCAACTGGTACATCTTTGGATTCTGGGAGGAAACCAGAGCACCCGGAGGAAATCCACAGTTACAGGGAGAACATACAAATGCCTTACAGGTAGCCGCAGGAATTGAATCTGGGTCGCTGGTACTGTAAAGCATTGTGCTAACCACTATGCAACCATGTCACCCCTACAAAAATTTCTAGTGTTTTTCAAGTTGTCCCCTCAGACCTTGCAGGAGGCCAGTGCAGAAACTGCAGGGACTCTGCAGAAATATTTAAAACATCCTTCGCCATGCATGAAGTGCCAGAGAGTGGAAGTTTACAAATGTTCTGTCATTTAAAAAAGGCTCCAAGAATAAGCCAGAAAATTATAGGCGACTGAGCCTGATGTCAGTTGTGGGTAAATTATTAGAAGGTATTCTACGGGAGAGGATATTTGGATAGACAGGGCTTCATTAGGATACTCAACATGGCTTTGTATGTGTGGTAGGTCATGCCTGGCCAATCTTATAGCAGTGTGTTCCTGGCACCTACCACTCTCTGTAAATTAAGAACTTGCCTTGCACACCTCCCTTTAAAATTTCTCCCTCCCACATTACAAGCACGTCCTCCAATATTCAACAATTCCACCCTGGGAAAAAGACCAACTGTCCATCCTAAAAGTGCCTAGGCCCTTCATCAGGACTAATGTAATGGCAACTGCAAGACTTTCTTGAGAGGGAAAGCAAACAGCTAGAGGTTATTGCACATTACAAATAAGATAGGCAGAGCAGGGATGAGATCCTACAGAATGACTAGAGGAAGTTTAGTAAGAAGTTAAGAATGACCAAGTTAACCTTGAGGTTTGCTATCTCCAACCTCCAGTAATCTCCAGATTACTCCCAGTACCATATGCTTGTGAGGTCAAAAACAGGATAGGCCAAATGAATTTTAGCTGAGAAGCTGGGACAGGGATTCAGGTTCTTGGGTAACTGTGATCTCTTCTAGGGCAGAGGGACAAGTTGCACTTGATCCATATCCTTGCAGAAAAATTTGCTAATGCTACGTGGAAGGATTTAAACTAGGATGTCATGGGGGATAGGACTCACAGCAAAAATTAAGACATGGGATAAAGCAGCGAGAACAAGTTTAGAAATTAGTATAGTGAAAGGCATAGTAAAAGGCAGGAAAAGGAATACTCAGTTAAACTGCATTTAATTTAGTGCACTAAGTTTAGCACGCAAGGCAGAAAAGCCAGGAAGTCAATCAGCTGAGGATTGGGATGTTACAGCCCTAACAGAAACATGCCCGAGACAAGGGCAGATCTGGCAGCTCAATAATCCAGGACACAGATGCTACAGGCATGACAGAGGTACAGGCAAGTGAAGTGGTGTTGCCTTTACATAAGGGAGGAAATAACTGCAGTGCTTAGAGATGACATTCTTGTGGAATTGCCCAGTGAGGTCATAATTATAGAAGTTAGAAACAAAAGGTTACTCTAGTGTAGAATTGCCGGGGGAACTGAGGAGCAGATGCACAAAGATATTGCTCAGCAATGCAAGAATAAAACAATTTTCATTAATCAGAGATTTCAATTTCTGCAGTATTGACTAGTCAGGATGTCAAGGGCCCAAATTGGGTAGAATTTGTTAAATGTGTCCAGGAAAGTTTCTTGAGTCAAACTATAGAGCAGTGGTTTCCCAAGTGGGCAATATTGCCACCCCAGTCGTATTTTGTCTGATTTATGACGACATCTGAACTTCCCCCTTTATTGATCGCAATACTTCAGGTTGGAATTAAATAAAAGGCAATTGACTGTAGTCACTGATACATAATGAAGATGGCAAAAGCAGACCAAATGAAATAGAAGTGTAGACAGTAGCGTACGCAGTATCTGAAATATGGATTGATGCCAGCACCAAGCAATTAACTTGCAAAATGCTTTCAAATGAAGCAATGAAACTGTCCAGGCTCCTTGAACGTTACTCAGATAAAGTAAACTAGATCCTGTCTTATTTTCAGCCACTTTGTGAAAACTTACAGAAACAGTAAACACTTCAAAAGATGTTTGCAAACACCTAACAAAACAGTGATGGTTTGCAGGCTTCATACAACATTTCACTGCTTATTACTAAATCTGGAAAGGCCCATACATGGAGAAGAATTGATTCTGTCAACAGTAAGGTAGGTTCTGAGTAGGGTCCTGCATAAGTCACCAGACTAAATAATTAAAGCAATTCCATTCAGCCATAGCTCTGTTCAAAGACAAATGAAATATCTGAAAATGTGGAAGACACATTGTGCAACATGTGCAATTTGCTCTGCAGTTGGATGAGTCAAATTTGTTAGGCAATGAATCTTTCTTCTTGGTTATATTTGCTTCATAAATGATAAAAGTATGGTTCAAGAGATTTTATTTGCAAGGGGGCGTGAAACGGATAGGAAAGAGAAGCCAATATTTCAAGTTGCTGAGTAATTTTTCCAAAGAAAACAACAACCTGTTCACCAACATTGTTGTTTGTGCAACGGATGGGGTACCATCAATGACAAAATGGGGTGAGGTGATTATTTTCTTCAAAAAAATTTGTACCCAACATATTTACCATTCACTATGCAAGTCACAACATCTTTTTGAAAAATATCTGTGATTGGCTGCACAAATAATTAAATACTTAAATATTTAATAATTAAATACAAAATCAAGTCACATGCTCTGATTTTGATTATTTCAGAAGTTGTGTTGAGAATGATGAACAGTTTGAACTCTGCTGTTGCACACAGAAGTTAGATGGCTCTCAAAAAGAAAATGCCTGTAATGCTTTTATGAGCTTTCTGAAACAATGAAAAAAAATCTTTGAAGATTGAAATGCTTCATTTTATAATCAATTCAAGATTTTTAGGCATGACATTGCTTATTTGTCAGAATTATTCACAAAATTTAATGAAATCAACTTCAAAGAAATTGCGTGAATCTCATCAAAATCAAATCCACTGTTCCTATATTCTTGTCCAAATTTTAAGTGCAACAATGGCCACCTCGACCTTCTCCCATTTCCAAGCCAGAGGTGGAAGAGAAAGAAAAATACTAGATAATCTTCAAATATATTGTGTCCACCTGGTGAGCTGCATGAAGACATGATAGAGATTTCAGTATCTTCTCTCAATCCAAATTCGAGATTAGGTAATAAATCCATTCCTGAACACTTGTAATGAAGAATTAACAGGAAAGATGGAAACAGAACTAATCTCACTGCAAAATGACTGAGCTGAAGCTGAGGTTCAAGAAATCGTATCAAGACTTGTGGTTGCAGTAATAAATCTCTGAACACTATCCTGCAGATAGAGCCACAGGTTAGGATCCCAATTTTAAGGGAATTAGGCAGGAACTATTAGATGTCACTTCGGGGAACCCAACAGAGGGGGTAGGAACAAAGAGCAACCTTTCAGGAGTGAGATATCCAAGTCCGGGGTAGGATGTTCCTGTTAGGATGAAGGATAAATCTAGCAAATGTCAGGAATACTGGTTTATGAGAGTTATTGAGCCGCTGGACAAGAAACAGCATACATTGGATTTAGGAGGTTAAAAACGAATGAATCCCCTGATGACTATAAAAAAGATTAAGACTATTCGAAGAGTGCAATCTGGCAGGTAAGGTTAAGGAAAATCCCGAAAGAACCTACAGCTATATTATGAGTAAAATGGTTGCTAGGGAGAGAGGAGGCCTCCTAGTAGGGCTGCCTATGTCTCAAGCCATAGGAGATGGGAACGAATTTTAATGAATATTTCTGTGTTTACTGAGGAGGAAATCATGGTTACTCAGATAAGAGAAACAACTATATCAAATGTCTTAGCCTCCACAGTCATTTGTGATAATGAATTCCACAATTCACCACATTCAGGCAAAGAAACACTTTCTCACCTCTTTTCTAAATGGTCATCATTCTATTGTGTGGATGTACTTTCTAGTCCTAACCCCTCTCAGCACAGGAAGTTTGGAGATGTCAAGGGTAAGTTTTTTATTAAACGAAGGGAGTGGTGAGTGTGTGGAATGGGCTGCCGGCGGTAGTGGTGGAAGCGGAAATGACAGGGACTCCTGGATGGCTACATGAAGCTGAGAAAAATAGGTTATGGGTAAAGCCTAGGTAGTTCTAAGGTAGGGACATGTTCAGCACAGCTTTGTTTTGACGTTTCTTTGTATCATCTCTATGTCCACTCTATCATGGCCTTTCAATATTGTGTAGGCTTCAATAAGATTTTCACTGCAACCCCACCTCCCAAATTCTAAACTCAAGTACATGCCCACAGCAACTAAACATTCCACATACATTAATCCTCCCTTTCATTCAACGATCATTTTCATAAACCTCCTCTGGACCCTATCCAATGCCAGCACATCCTTCCTTCGATATCAGGCATTTTCACCCAAAGAACTGGATGTTTTGTGCTTTTTTTTTTTTTTTACACACTGTTCTCTGTAAACTCTGGATATTTTTGCCCATGAGATTAGCAGTTTCTGAGATATTCGAACTACCCCATCTGGCACCAACAATCATTCTACAAAGTCACTTAGATCATCGTTCTTCCCCCATTGTAATGCCTGGTCTGAGCAACAAATGAACCTCTTGACCATGTCTGCATGCTTTTACACACTGATTTGCTGCCACTTGACTGGATGATTAGATAATTACATTGATAAGGTATACAAGTGTACCGAATAAAGTAGCCACTGATTGTACATCTTTTTTATTGATCAATAATAGGTTATTGATTAAAACAAAGAACAAAACAGGGATTCAGTGAACAAGGTAAAGCACGTTACAAGATAATATTTCTAACAAAAGGCAAGACCATCCAATCAACCAACTCATTGGGGTATTTCAAACTATTTATTGAAAGATCCAGCACAGTAACAGGTGCTTCTGACCCAACAACCCTGCATTGTCTAATTACACCCATGTAACAATTAACCCACTAATCCACACATATTTAGAATGCAAGAGGAAACTGAAGCATCTGGAGGCCACAATAAAGTGGCCAGCGAGAGAAAAGTAGTAGGCACAACACTGAGCCCTATGGATCAGATACCAGCAATGAACCAGAAAGGTCCCTTTGTTCACACTCTGCCTTTTGCCAGTCAGCCAATGTTCTGTCCATGCTAGCATCTTTCCTGTAAAGTTCGGTTCTTATTTTGTTTAACAGACTCATGCATGGCATATTGTTCAAGGCCTTTTAAAAATCCAAGTAAACAACATCCACTGAGTCTCCTTTGTCTATTCTGTCTGTAATTTCCTCAAAGATTTCAAACAGATTTGACAAACAAGATTTTCCCATGCTGACTTCAGCCTGATCTATCATGCACCTCCAAGTACCTTGAGACCTCATCCTTAATAATGCATTCTAACATCTTGCCAACCACTAAAGTCAAGCTAACTGGCCAATAATTTCCTGTCTTTTGTCTTCCTCCCTTCTTGAAGTACTGACATTAAGAAGGGCAGCATGACAAGCCAAATAACTACAAGGCAATTAGCCTAACATCAGTAGTGGTGAGGGACAGAATCTAACAGCATATAGTCAAAGTATGATTAGGATTTAGCAAAGGCTTTGTGCACAGAAAGTCTTGCTTGATGCACCTTTTAGAGCTTTTAAAAGAATGAAAAAAGATATGAGGGTAGAACATGTTGTCTATCACAAGCAAACTCACCAAACCTCGGACTCAGGAAGCTAATGCCTGCTTCTGCAAATGGTTCTTTGATTTGCTAAACAACAGTCTACAGTCAGTAAAGGTAAGCAAAGGTAAAAAGGTAATTATTCTAAACACTGGTGCTACACAAGACTCAAGTCCACAGACCCCTACTCTACTCCCACTGATATGGCTGTGCAGCCAGATTCTGCTCTAACTCCATCTACAAGTTTCCAAGTACTAATACTATAGTGGAACACATCTCAAATAACAATGAGTTTATGTACAGGAAGGAAAAAGAGATTCATGACAACCACCTCAATGTCAACGAGGGCTGGTAATGGTATATGTGACAATAATAAACTAACATCATTTGAAGTTTGGCAAGGCCTTCAAGGCCCTATACAGTAGGCTGCACTGGAAGGTTAGATCCCATGGAATCCAGCCGGAGCTGGCTGGGTACTTTCAAATTAACTTGGAGGTTGAAAGCTGAGGGTGGTGTTGAAAGTTGTTACATGAAATGGACACTGGTGACTTGCCAGAGCGATAGGTATTCCTTGCTTATAAAAATGATTAGAATGGTGAATTGTTACCTCTTCATATAAATTATTTGATTGCAAAGCCACAGGGCTTGATCAGCAAGTTTGACTAATGGAAAGCATCACAGATAATGTAAAAAAAAGCATTCAGCACGTTGGCTTTTCATTAGTAAGGGCAGTAAATGTAAGAGTTGGGACATTATTTTGCAGTTGTACAAGTCTTTGGTGAGGCTACACTTAAGAGTACTGTATAGAATTTTGTCATGTTGTTATAGGAAAAATGGGGTTAAACTAGAAAGTACAGAAAATATTTACAAGGATGTCCCAGGACTCCATAGCCTGAGGGAGAAGCTGGCCAGGCTAGCTCTTTTTTCTTTGGTGCGTGGAGAATGAGGGACAAACTTACAGAAATGTTTAAAGCTATGAAGGGCTTAAAAGAGATTCATGATAACAATCTTTTCCCCAGGCTGAGGGTGAGAGGAGAAACATTTAAAAGGGACCAAGAGGCAACATGTGATATATGGAATGAGCTGCCACATTTAAGAATGAGTTGGACTAGTACATGAAGAGAGAGGCAGGGAGGAATATGGACCAAAACAGGAAATTTGGACGAGGTGGGTGGGACTGGTGACCATGGACCCAAAGGGCCGAGGTGTCTACATTCATGATGTACTGCTCTATGACTGTAGGCCCACTGCCTCCCCGTATGTGTAGAAATGTGACAGTCTGGGCAACCACCACCCTCTCAGACAAGTTTCCATTCGTACCTTCGCCAAACAAAAGTCTTGATCACTGCACTTGACCTCAGCAGCATTTGCTGTCCAAACTTGACCAGGTGTCTGGTCAACACAAACCCTCTTCCTGCTCATCCACTGCAGCAGGAACCAGACAGTAATTACTGAACAGGATTCACAGTGAGGCCGGGGATGCACCGCTAAGCCGCCAGCGGACAACTCTTAGTGTCCAAAGCGTGGGAGCTGCTCTTACATACCGACTCGGACCTTCCTCCTTCCCCTTACTCGTCGCTGCGGGGTGAGGCTGACTCCCAAGGCGGGGAGTCTCATGCGGCCCTTAAGCAGGTGTGGGGTGCCGCCGCAACCCGAAGCCTAATGCCAAGGGCCAGGCTCGAGTCGCCCAGTGCCGGAGAAGAGTCATGTCTCGTCTCACTCGCCCTCCACTCCTCCCCCCTCCCTCTCTCCCTCCCAATCAGCCCTCATCCCCATGCCCTCACCACACGAAGTCGCTGTTCTTGTCCTCGTACGAGTTCACTAGGCCATTGAGGAGCGGCCTCTTCTTGCTGCCAGAGGCAGGCGCCTTGCCGGGCCCGCGGCTGCTGCCCGGGGCGGGGGCCGAGCCGGGAGCAGAGGCGCCGCCCACCGAGCTAGGCCCAGTGCCGGTCCCGGGCTGTGGGCTCGAACTGTGGCGGTTACTCGCCATGTCCGCGCTCGGGCACAGCACGCACAACACCGCCAACCGCCGGAAGGTGAGTGCACGGCATCCTGGGAGTCGTAGTCCTGGAGTCCGGAAGTGGCCGGAGTCTGAGGTGGGAGGGACGTATGAACAGGGAGGCGCCTGCTGTGGGCGGGACTTACCACGAGTGGTCTGTGGCCTCTGGATGGACAGCGGTCCTGTCCAGTGTGGAACGAGAACTGGGCAAAGAATGCGGCGTGAGTGAGCGTTATATGGGCGGGGCAAAATAAATGTAGGTGGGGTCAGATCTGCGCCCCTAGAGTTGGTGCAGAGGATTGCCTGCTTCCAAAGACCACAGAAAATGGAAAGCGGTGGAGTTTGTTTCCAATGCAGGAGCTCCTTCGGGGGCACTGGCCGGTCAGGAGAGTAGGTTCTTAGCACCTCTGGCTTTTCTGGTGTCCTGTCGGACGAGCTTAGTATCTCGCCTCTGAAATTGGACAGACCGAGATTTGGACGTCCAGTAACTTCGAGCGATATTCTTGCCAATGATTCTGCCCCGTCTTTGCCACTTACAAGCGAACATCTATTAGAATCAGGCTTATAGTCACTGACGTACGTCGTGAAATGTGTGGTTTTGCGGAAGCGGTGCAATACATAAAATGATAAACAGCAAAATGAGGTGGCAACCGTAGATCATTCAGAAATCTAATGGCGGAAAGGAAGAAACTGTTCCTAAAATATTGTGTGCGCGTCTTCAGGCTCGTGTACCTCCTTTTTGATAGTAATAATAGAGCTAAACTTGGCTGGTGGGGGTCATTAATAATGGATGCCTCGGTTTTGAGGCATCGCCTTTTGAAGATGACCTTGATGGAGGGAGGTGAATGCCCAAGGTAGAGAGAGCTAGATGAAACCCCTCCCCAGCTCTTTTTTCTGATTATGTAGCAGCCTCCATACTTATTAGTGATACAATAAATCAGAATACCTTCCCCAGTACATCTGTACATATTTTCTAGTTTTTGGTGACATAAGGCATAGGAGCAGAATTGGGCCATTTGGCCCATCTGATCATAGCTAATCCTTTTTTTTACCCCTCCTCAGCCCAACTCCCCAGCCTTCTCCCCATAACCTTTGATGCCATATCCAATCAAGAACCTAGCAAACTCTGCCTTAAATACATCCAACAACTGGGCCTCCACAGCTGTCTGTGGTAATAAATTCCACAAACACACCACACTCTGGTGAAAGAAATTGCTCTGCATCTTTGTTTTAAATGGATGCCCCTCTATCCTGAGGCTGTGCCCTCTTGTCCTAGACTCCCCCACCATGGGAAACATCCTTTCCACATCTACTCTGTCTCGGCCTTTCAACATTCAAAAGGTTTCAATGAGATCCCCGCCCCCATTCTTCTAAATTACAACGAGTACAGACCCAGACCTATCAAACATTCCTCGTGTGATAACCCTTTCATTCTCAGAATCATCCTTGTGAACCTCCTCTGAACCCTCCCCAATGCCAACACATCTTAGATGAGAAGCCCAAAACTGTTCACAGGGTGAGGCCTCACCAGTGCCTTATAAAGCCTCAGCATCACATCCCTGCTGTTATATGCTAGACCTCTTGAAATGAATGCTAACGTTGCATTTGCCTTCCTCACTACTGACTCTACCTGCAAGTTAACCTTCAGGATGTTCTGCACAAGGACTCCCAAGTCACTTTGTATCTCAGACTTTGGATTTTCTCCCCACTTAATAAAGTATTAATGGTAAGACTCTTGGCAGTGTGGAGGATCGGGGGAACTTGGGGTCCGAGTCCATAGGACGCTCAAAGCAGCTGCACAGATTGACTCTGTGGTTAAGAAGGTATACGGTGTACTGGCCTTCATCAATCATGGAGTTGAATTTAGGATCCGAGAAGTAATGTTGCAGCTATATAGGACCCTGGTCAGACCCCACTTGGAGTACCGTGCTCAGTTCTGGTTGCCTCACTACTGGAAGGATGTGGAAGCCATAGAAAGGGTGCAGAGGAGATTTTCAAGGATGTTACCTGGATTGAGGAGCGTGCCTTATGAGAACAGATTGAGTGAACTTGGCCTTTTCTCCTTGGAGTGAAGGAGGATGAGAGGTGACCTGATAGAGGTGTATAAGATGATGAGAGGTATTGATCATGTGGATAGTCAGAGGCTTTTTCCTGGGGCTGAAATGGTTGCCACAAGAGAGCACAGGTTTAGTGCTTGGGAGTAGGTACAGAGGAGCTGTCAGGGGTAAGTTTGTTACGCAGAGTGGTGAGTGCGTGGAATGGGCTGCTGGCAACAGTGGTGGAGGTGGATACGATAGGGTCTTTTAAGAGCCTTTTGGATAAGTGCATGGAGCTTAGAAAAATAGAGGGCTATGGGTAACCCTAGTAATTTCCAAGGTAAGGACCTGTTCAGCACAACTTTATGGGCTGAAGGGCCTGTATTGTGCTGTAGGTCTTCTATGTCTAGTGAATAATCTGCACATTTATTTCTACTACCAAAGTGCATGACCATGCATTTTCCAATATTGTATTTCAATTGCTACTCTCTTGCCTATTCTACTAATCTAAGTCCTTCAGCAGCCTACCTGTTTCCTCAACATCACCCGCCCCTCCACCAATCTTCATACCATCTGCAAACTTGACAAAAAAGTCAATTTCATCATCGAAATCATCTAAAACAGCATAAAAAGAAGCAGTCCCAACACCAACCCCAGTGGAACACCACTAGTCACTGACAGTCAACCAGGAAAGGATCCATTTGTTCCCACTAGCTGCCTCCTATCCATCAGCCAATGTTCTAACCATGCCAGTAACTTTACTGAAATGCCACAAGCTCTTAATTTGGTAAGCAGCCTCATGTGTGGCACTTTGACAAAGGTCTTCTTAAAGTCCAAATATACAACATCTACTGCAGCTGCTCACCCTTCCCATTGCTAACTCCTCAAAGAATACTGTTGTGTGTTTTCCTTCCTTTCTTTTTACAATATTTTTATTCAGAAGAAAAAAATTTACAGAGTGCAACACATAGATACATCTCAACATAACTTGTGTACATTCATATATTGTAATAAAATTGATCAAAATGTTATAGCATAACACATAAAGGTATACCACTCTGTAATCAAAAATTTAAAGATAGGTCATACGTCATAAAAGAAATTGTTTTATATATAAAAAAAGTCAACCCCCTACCAAATACCAAAGAAAAAAGCCGATGAATGTCAATGGATAATTAGAAAAAAAACATATTCACTTAAGAATAGAAGATAAAAATATACATAAAAGTCCGTGCACTGTTAAACTTTATAAATTGGAAAAGTAATTTAGGAAAGGTCCCCAAATATCATAAAAAGATTGTTTCGAATTTAAGACTGAGCAGCAGATCTTTTCTAAATCTAAATACGACATAATATCACGTAGCCATTGAAGATGTATAGGAGGAGTAGACTCCTTCCATTTAAGCAAGATTGCTCTTCTTGCTGAAAGAGAGGTAAAAACTAAAACCTGTAGGTTAGGAGTATTTAAAGTTATATCTTCATTTGCAATAATACCAATCAAGGCAGTAAGGGGATTTGGGTCAAACTGAACCCTAAAAAGTTGAGAGAAGGTATGAAATACTTCCCGCCAAAACTTTTCAATTTTAGGGCAAAACCAAAACATATGAATTAAAGAGGCATCAGCAGAATTGCATTTATTACAAAGTGGAGAAACATTTGGGTAAAATCTGGAGAGCTTCTGTTTAGAAGTGTAAGCTCTATGAACCACTTTAAATTGTAGAAGAGAATGACGAGCACAGAAAGATGATTTGTTAAACTGTTTAAGAATTTTATTCCATCTATCATCAGAAATCTGACAATTTAGGTCATCCTCCCAGGCTTTTTTTATTTTATCTAAAAAGTCTTGTCTAGAATCAATCAACAAGTTATAGATACCGGTAATAGAACCATTAACAAAAGGTTTTAAATTTAAAAGATCGTCCAGTAAATTTTTATCAGGACCTATAGGAAAAGTAGCTAATTGGAAACATAGAAAATCTCTAATTTGAAGGTATCTGTAAAAATGTGATTTTGGGAGTGCAAATTTATTTGACAGTTGGTCAAAAGAAGCAAGAGATCCTGAGATAAACAGGTCCGAAAAACACTTAATACCTAATTCATTCCAATCTTTAAAGACTTTATCAGTCATGGAAGGGAAAAAAAAAATAATTAAGGAGAATGGGAGATGATAATGAAAAATTCGCTAAACCAAAAAATTTTCTAAATTGAGACCAGATCCTTAAAGTTTGTTTAACAATTATGTTATCTGTTGTTTCATTTGCTGAAAAAGAAGAGTATGATCCAAGAAGAGAGACAATAGAGGAATTTTTTACAGAATTAACTTCTAAGGAGACCCATGATGAGCAATCTTTATGATAAATATAATAGGACCAGAAAGTAATATTCCTTATATTGGCAGCCCAATAGTAAAACCTAAAATTGGGTAGGGCTAGTCCACCCATCTCTTTATTACTTTGTAAGTAAACTTTACTTAAACGAGCTTGTTTATTATTCCAAATATAAAAGGTTAAAATTGAATCTAAAGAATCAAAGTACATCTTAGGAATAAAAATAGGTAAGGCCTGAAAAAGATATAAAAATTTAGGAAGAATCTTCATTTTAATCAAATTAATTTGGCCAATTAGGGATAAAGAAAGAGGGGACCATTTAGAAAGCATCTTTTTCACATAATTCAATAAGGGGTTTAAGTTTTCTTTGAATAAATTCTTGAAGTTTTTAGTAATTGTTACACCTAAATATGTAAATTGACTTGTAACCAATTTGAATGGAAATTTGGTATTTGATGACATTAGGTCATTTAAAGGAAGTAGCTCACTTTTATGTAGGTTCAGCTTATATCCTGAAAAAGAACTAAACTGGGAGATTAAAGAAAGAACCAAACGTAAAGAAGTTTCAGTGTTAGAGATAAAAAGTAAAATATCATCAGCGTATAATGAAATTTTATGAGACATACCTTCCCTTAGTATACCAGAAATGTCCTTAGCTTCTCGAAGTGCTATTGCTAAGGGTTCTATAGCTAAAGCAAAAAGTAAAGGACTAAGAGGACATCCTTGTCTAGTTCCCTGCTGTAATTTAAAGGGCTTAGAAATCTGGGAGTTAGTAATAACCTGAGCAGTAGGAGACAAGTAGATTAATTTAACCCAATGAATAAAATTAGGCCCAAAATTAAACTTTTCTAAGGTCTTAAAAAGATAATTCCACTCAATCCTATCAAAGGCTTTTTCTGCATCTAAGGATAATATACACTCTGATATTTTTTTGTATGGTGAATATATCACATTCAATAACCGACGTATACTAAAATGTGAGTAATGATTTTTAATAAATCCTGTCTGGTCATGTGATATAATAGATGGTAGAATATTTTCAAGTCTTCGAGCTAAGATTTTGGCTAAAATTTTTGCATCAACATTTAATAAAGAAATCAGTCTGTATAAAGAACATTCAGCTGGATTTTTTTTTTAAGAATAAGAGAAATAAAAGCTTCATAAAAAGATTGAGGGAGTTTACCTGATTTAAAGGACTCTGATAAAACAGAGGATAAATAAGGTGTAAGTAACGTAGTGAAAGTTTTATAAAACTCCCCAGGAAAGCCATCAGGTCCTGGGGTCTTACCAGAATGTAAAGCACGTATAGCCTCAGTCACTTCTTCATTGGAAATAGGCTGATCTAACTGTGTTAGATTATCAGCAGACAATGTAGGAATGTTGATATTACTGAAAAAAGTGTTCATATAGGTATCATCTGAAGAAGAGTCAGACTGATACAACTTAAGGTAAAAGTCTTTAAATACGTTATTAATTTCAGAATGGTCAGATGTCTTTGTTCCATTATCTTTAAAAATTTCTGTGATTTTACAATTAACTGTAAAAGATTTTAAGCAATTGGCTAATAAACTACCAGTTCTATCCCCGTGAATGTAAAATTGAGTTTTATCTCTCAACAGCTGTTGTTCAATTGGGTAAATCAGCAGAAGATTATACTTGGATTGGATTTCAATACGCTTATTATATATAATTGGATCTAGAGATAGGACATACTTTCAATCAAGATCTTTTAATATCGCTGCTAGGTCAGACCTTTCTTCGTCAGCTTTTTTCTTTATACAGGTAGAGTAAGAGATAATTTCTCCACGAATATATGCTTTAAAAGTATCCCAGACTATATTACCAGCAGTATCTCCTTTAAAATTTTCTTTAAAGAAAAAAGTTATATGGTTTTCCAAAAACTTTAGAAAATTTTTATCAGATAACTATGATGTTAAAACGCCAACTTCTATTTGGTACAGATTAAGCAGGTAATCTTAAAGCCAGAAGCACAGGTGCATGATCAGACAAAGCAATCTCCTTATAATCACAGGATCATACCAGTGGAAGCAAGTTTCTATCTATAAAAAAATAATCAATCCGAGAGTACATATGATGAACCTGAGAGAAATATGAATATTCCTTTTCTTGGGGGTGTAAAAAACCCCACACGTCAAGAATACCACATTGAGATAAAAAAAGATTTAAAAAGTAATACTGATTTATTAGTGATAGGGATTTTACTTGAAGAGCGGTCTAATATAGGGTCAAGCCAAAAATTAAAATCTCCACCCATCACTAAGGAATACCGATTCAAATCAGGCAGAAAAGAGAAAAGACGTTCAAAGAACAAGGAGTCATCTGTATTTGGAACGTATACATTCGCAAATACGATTAGTTTATTCCCAAGACTACCCGAAACAATCACAAAGCGCCCATTTGTATCAGAAATTACATTATGTTGAATAAAGGATAAATTCTGATCAAACAGGATAGAGACTCCTCTCAATCTAGATTGAGAGGGTGAGTGAAAATGTATACCCTTCCATCCTTTGAAAGAATGTGAAATATCATCTTTACGAATATAGGTTTCTTGGAGAAAGATTATATGAGTTTTAAGTTTCCTGATATAAGAGAAAATCTTGTTTCATTTAACAGGGTTATTTAGACCTTTCACATTAAAACTGAGTATATTAATAAAAGAATCCATCAAGTATCCTTTAGTAATGCATAAAAGATAATCAGACATGTAGATAATGAATAAGTAAAACAGTAAAAACATCCAATCAGCTTTATAGAAGAACCCATTCCCCCCCCCCCCTCCCCAAAGACAGAATTCTGCCAAGAGAGGCTGAAGACTAATTCTAATGTTCCCAACCCAAAACTCCGGTGGCTCCAGAAAATATATACGTATAGCTGCGCTGAATAAACGATTGTAAATATATATATACAAAAATATATCAAAGTAAATAAGTTTGCTAATCATGATTAAAAAAACATGGGAAAATATAAGTATTAGTCTCGGTAAAAAAGCAAAGACAGATAAGGAAAATCAAATATGGAAAATCAATAAGCACAACATATACTCGCTGGTGCAAAAAAAGAGTAAAGAAACAAATAGAAGATAATTAAAAAGGGAAGCAGTTTAGATAGCTTCCTACATAACACTGAGAGAATATAACGTATTGTTTAAAAAGAGCTGAGAAAAGCAGCTAAAGAGAAATGGATGCTGTCTGTCTGCATATTTTGCACAGTTTGAAAGATAACAAGGCGCCAGTTACTTTGTCAAACAAATGATTAAGACTTCGTAAAACCAAGAGACCTTATTATCAGAAGTAGTAACCTTGAGTTTACACAGATCTCTGAGAGAAAGGCAACAGCCAAGGATGCCCTGGCAGGAAAGACAGTGGATCAGCAGTGGCAGATATTCTTGGGCATAATACAAAAGATGCAAATGCAGTTCGTTCCAATGAGAAGGAAGGATTCAAAGAGGGAGAAGGGGCCACAGTGGTTGACAAAGGAAGTCAGAGATTGTATAGCATTAAAGAAAAAGTATGACAGGGCTAAGATGAGTGGGAATACAGATGATTGGGAAAGTTTCAAGGAACAGCAGATCTTAACTAAAAAAGCAATACAGAGAGAAAAAATCAGGTATGAGCTCAGTCTAGCCAGGAATATAAAAGGGGATAGCAAAAGCTTTTTTTAGCTATGTGAAGAGAAAGAAGATAGTTAAGAACAATGTTGGCCACTTGAAGAATGAATTGGGAGAAATTGTTATGGGAAACAGGGAAATGGCAACAGAATTTAATGCATACTTTAGATCTGTCTTCACCAGGGAGGACACAAGCAATCTCCCAGATGTATGGATGGGCCAGGGTCATAAGATATCAGAGGAATTGAGACAGATTGACATTAGGAAAGAAACTGTGATGAGTAGACTGGTAGGACTGAAGGCTAATAAATCCCCGGGTCCAGATGGTCTGCATCCGAGGGTTCTAAAAGAGGTGGCTCAGGAAATTGCGGATGCATTGGTAATCATTTTCCAATGTTCCTTAGATTCAGGATCAGTTCCTGAAGATTGGAGAGTGGCTAATGTTATCCCACTTTTCAAGAAGGGAGGGGAGGAGAAAACGGAGAACTATCGCCTAACGTCAGTCATGGGGAAGATGCTTGAGTCCATTATTAAGGACGAAATAGTGGCACATCTAGATGGCAGAAATAGGATTAGGCTGAGCCAGCATGGATTTACCAAGGGCAAATCATGCTTGACTAATCTGTTGGAGTTTTTTGAGGGTGTAACAAGGATGTTAGATGAGGGTAAGCCAGTAGATGTTGTGTACCTAGATTTTCAGAAGGCATTCGATAAGGTGCCACATAGGAGATTGGTGAGTAAAATCAGAGCTCATGGCATTGGGGGCAGGGTTTCAACATGGATAGAAAACTGGTTGGCAGATAGAAAGCAAAGGGTAGCAGTGAATGGGTGTTTCTCAGACTGGCTGGAGGTGACTAGTGGGGTACCACAGGGCTCTGTATTGGGACCACAGCTCTTTACGATTTATGTCAATGATTTAGATGAGGGCATTGAAAAATATATCAGCAAGTTTGCTGACGATACTAAACTGGGTGGCAGTGTGACATGCGAAGGGGACGTTAGGAGAATACAGGGAGACTTGGATAGGCTGGGTGAGTGGGCAGATACTTGGCAGATGTCATTCAATGTGAATAAATGTGAAGTTATCCACTTTGGAAGCTGGAACAAGAGGGCAGAGTATTGTCTGAACGGTGTCGAGTTAGGTAAGGGAGAAATGCAAAGAGACCTAGGAGTCCTAGTTCACCAGTCAATGAAGGTGAATGAGCAAGTGCAACAGGCAGTGAAGAGGGCAAATGGAATGTTGGCCTTTGTTACAAGGGGAATTGAATACAAGAGCAAGGATGTTTTTTTGCATTTGTACAGGGCCCTGGTGAGACCACACCTGGAATATTGTGTACAGTTTTGGTCTCCAGGTTTCAGGAAGGACATTCTGGCAATTGAGGAAGCGCAGCGTAGATTCACTAGGTTGATTCCTGGGATGACAGGGCTGTCTTACGCAGAGAGATTGGAGAAATTGGGCTTGTACACACTGGAATTGAGGAGATTGAGAGGGGATCTGATTGAAACGTTTAAGATAATTAAAGGATTTGATAGGATTGAGGCAGGAAATATGTTCCAGATGTTGGGAGAGTCCAGTACCAGAGGGCATGGATTGAGAATAAGAGGTCAGTTATTTAAAACAGAGTTGAGGAAGAGCTTCTTCTCCCAGAGAGTTCTGGAGGTGTGGAATGCACTGCCTCGGAAGACGGTGGAGGCCAATTCTCTGGATGCTTTCAAGAAGGAGCTGAATAGATATCTGATGGATAGGGGAATCAAGGGATATGGGGACAAGGCAGGGACTGGGTATTGACAGTGAATGATCAGCCATGATCTCAGAATGGCGGTGCAGACTCGAGGGGCCGAATGGTCTACTTCTGCACCTATTGTCTATTGTCTAATATATCAGGGAATAAATCTTTCAGCATTTGAGCACAAAAATCGATAGGTTGATTACCCTCCAGTTTTTCAGGAAATCCAAGAATTCTGATATTGCACCTTTGGTTCCTGGTCTCCAAGTCTGTAAGTTTCTTCAGTAACGCGTCGTATTTTTTAAGTTATTCCTTAGAAATTCTCTTGAAACCTTCGATATCCTTCTGCAACACTGGCAGAGATTCTTCATGTAGCTTAATAAGAATTTTGTGGTTATTCACAGTCTGCTGTATACTTCCAAGTTTCTGATTAAGCGTTTTCCGTTCAGATTTAACCAGGTCGAAGGAATTCTGTAACAAATCAAACCTGGATTCCAAGTCATCCAGTTTATCCAATTTTTCGAGTTTCTCTGACATTTGTTGAATCATTTCAGTCAAAGTCTCTAAAGTAGTCTCTTTTTTTGACAGCTTTCTACTCATGGTGCTCTCACCGAGATAGGTTTAAACAGCAAAGTAAGCAAATAATTTCGGAGCACGTAGCTAGTGCAACCTACTCCATTCCAGCCACCGGAAGTCCCGTGTTTTCCTTCCTAACAAGAGAAATCAGCCAGACTCTCACCTCCAGTCCCAACATCCTGCCTTTCCAGTCTATCTGGGCTGATAGTTAAATTGTCCAAAAAGTAGAAGATACCTCGCACTAGAACTCAGGCCCTGACACAGTAAACACCCCGGGCCTAGACCACACCACCCAGCCTGAAGCTGTCTTCGATCTCTCCAAGTTGGCTCGATGCTTAGAGCGATCCAACCTTGCACCTGGATTAGTTAGACGGGCATCTAAGCTTCTCTCCGAAATGTTCACTCCAACTCCACGTGTGTCGATTTTGCGATGCAAAAGCAGGGTACATCCCTCAAATTCGCTCACCTCTTCATTATTTGTGGTGATAGTTTACCAAATTCACTTCAGAAAATGTTAAATGTTTTTAGTTGAATATCTTGCTTTTCGAAATACCAGTAAGCTGTTGCTCACCTTGAAGCATCATCTTAAACCAGAGGTTTTCCCTGATTCTATTCTATTACCTTCATACACTTCCATCAAATCTCCCCTCATTTTCTGACACTCGAGGGAATCTTAAGCAACACACACCAAATGGTGGTGGAACTCAGCTGAAACATTTATAGAGGGAAATAAAGAGTCAACATCTGGGCCAAGACTTATCATCACAAGTGGACAATTAAGACCTTAAACCCACTAAGTTATGGTCTTCTGACAGCAGTAATCTCCATCCTCTTGAGACATGGACAATGTCTGGCAAGAATCTCAGGTCACTAGATGGGTACATCATGCTCCATTGTTTGTCATCTAAATTATCAAAAACTGTGATGCTGCGAAAGACAATTTTTCATGGTATTTATATATTTCAAATGTATACTCATGACAATAAAATTCAACTTGATCATGAGGCAGTGATACGATCACAATCTTTCACACATGGTGTAAGAATCTAAATTAAAGGGATAGGTTTAAAGGCAAGTGGGGAAGATTTCTCACATCGTGCTGAGAATGTGGTAAAGGTGACTAAAATCACAATACGTAGAAGATAATTGGTAGGCACATTGATTGGAAAGGCTTAGAGGAATGTGGGTTAAATGCAGGCAAATAGGACTAGCTTTGGTAGTCAACTTTGTCGGCAAAGACAAATTATGCTACAGAGCCCGTTTCCATGCTATATCTCTGTAAATCCATTGAGAGAATACTGTAAGGGAATGGACATTAGCGTCTTCTCCTAGGCCCAATACTTCCACCATTAATGCCTCCAGTTACATTAATTTAGCAATGTTGGTCAGACCACATGGCCCATAGCACTCTCTTGAAACAGATTTAATATTTCTAATCTGTAATGAGAAACAATGTCCAGACATCAAGGGTAAGAATCAAGGATGTTACCTTAAATCCTTTAAGAAAATAATCCTTTAGGATGGACTGGTGTTCATTTCACTGCTCAGTGAGGTTTATTCGTCTCTGAGGCCGTGACCTGCAACTAACAGGCCCCTGGACCCGCTGCAGTGATGACAGGCTTCGTGGCTGTGAACTACTTTCATGAACTTCAGTTCTGAATGTTATTTGCTTATTTTTTTAATTGTTTACATTATTTTTGTGCACCTCCAGCGTCTGGTGGTCTTTTTTTTTATTGGGTTTAATGGGATTTCTTTGTTTTGTGGCTGCCTCTTAGGAAACGAATCACAAGCTTGTATATGGTATTTGTATAATAATTGTACTTTGAAATCCCACTGGCTACTGTGACTCGCTGATTCATAAGAAGCAGCATTCAAGGTGATATGGAGAAAATCATCCGTATGTTAGGAATATACAGAAACCTTGAGGTGGAAGGAATTCACCACCTCACAAACTATCCATTAGGCACCTCCTGTTTAAACATTGTGATTGTACCCACCTCCACTACTCTCTCTAGGAACTGTGTAAAAATAGTTGCTCAAGTTCTTACGAAATGTTCCACCTCTAACTTCAAAATTATATCCTCTCATCTTCAATTTCCCAACCCTGGAAAAAAAGACTGCTCAACATATTATGCCCCACAATATTTTGTATACTTCTATATTTCAGTTTCCTATGCTTTTGTCTAACCTCTCCTGACAACTTGGTCCCTTAAATCCTGACAATATTTTTTGTAAATGTTTGCACTCTTTCCAGTTCAAGCACATCCTTCCTATAACAAGCTGGCCAAAACTGAATGCAATACTACAAGTGTAGCCTCATGAACATCATGTACAACATCACAATCACAATTACAAGATCACCTCCTAACTTACAATATTGAAGCCCAATGCCAAAAGCCACCCTGTGCTCCAATGTCCCTCGGTTTGCAACAGTACCTGGGGCCCTTCTGTTCAATGTAAAAGTCTACTCTGCCTTGATTTATCTTTCTAAAACATAACACTTAATTTGAATTAAGTTCCATTTGCCATTCTGCAGCCCACCTACCCAGCTAATTAAGATCCCACTGCAATTCTTGGTAATCCCCTTAACTGTCAATTAGTGCTATCTGAAAATTCACTGTTTCAATTTATTTTCATACAAATCATTAATACACAACACACCCAACAATGACCCCTGGGTATACCAGAAGTCACATACCTCTAATTTGACAAAAATCCTTCCACCATCATACTTGGTTTCCTACCATCAACACACTTTTATATCCAGTTTGCCAGCCCTCCTTGGATGTTATGTGATCTCACCTTCAGGAGGAACCTTATCAATAGCCACACTGAAATCCATATATCTATTACCCTCCCCTCATCAACCTTTCATGTCATCTCAAAAAATACAAATTCATAAGACAAGATAACCCTAAATTCCACCCTGCCTTTCCAAATTTAAGTAAGTCTTATCTCTTCGAATGCTTTCTAGTATTTTACCTAACACAAATGTTAGGCTGCAGGTCTATAATTACCTGGTCTATCTTTACAGCCCTTCTTAAATAATGGTCCATTCTTCTGGTTCCTCACCTCACTGAGGTCTGCTGTTTTTTCTCTAACTTCCCATAGTCTTGTCTAGCTTCATACATCATAACACATGGAACACCTCTTCGATGGTGACATGTAGTGCTCCCAAAGCATCGCCATTAGCTTTGCCAGGTTCCCAAGTCTTCTCATCTTTCTCCATGGTAAAAAAAAATTGGACAGGTATACAGACAGGAAAGGAATGGAAGGTTATGGGCTGAATGCAGGTCGGTGGGACTAGGTGAGAGTGAGTGTTTGGCACGGACTAGAAGGGCCGAGATGGCCTGTTTCTGTGCTGTAATTGTTATACAGTAAAAAAAAGAGAAGAAAAATAATCACCGAGAACTCCAGTGGTTCTAGAATTTCCAAATTGGTCTTTGAGGGACCCTATTCTCTTCCTAATCATTTTATCACCTTAATATACTTAAAAATCCTTGGAATTCTCCTTAAAAATTCTCTGCCAAAGCCATCTCATGTCCCCCCCCCCCTCCACCTTTCTAATCTCCTTCCCGAGTGTGTTCTGACACCCTCTTTGCCTCCAGTGAATATCTCAGCTACCCAAGCCTCTTTTTTCTTGACAGGAGTTACAAAATCTCTTGGCATCCAGGGTTCCCAGCAGTTTTGCCTTTTATGCAGTCCCTAAATTATTGCTCTCACTTAAAAGCATCACATTTACCAGAGGTCCCTTTGCCTGCAAACTTTGCAAGCTCCTATCCAATACTGTCAAAATTCACCTTGTCCCAGTTCAGAATTTGAATCTGCAGACCAGTTCTGTGTCTTTCCATAACCATTTATAAAATAATGGAACTATGGCCACTGCCACTACTGTGACCTCAGTCACTTGATCTTCCTTCTTTCCCAGCAGTATATTTAGCTTTGCTCCATCCCTGGAGCCTTCTACCTTCTGCCTGAGGAAATTTCTCTGAACACACTGAACAAGTTCTATCCCAGTTAGACCTTTAACACAATGACACTGTTATAGAAGTTAAAAATCTCACAATGAGAAACCTATTCTTCTTACCGCTCTACCCAATTTCCCCGAACATTTGTCACTCTTAATTCCCAAAGACTACTTAGGGGAAGAGGGGTGAAAAAGGTGATAATCATTTTTCAGTCCTATCCATTAACCCTCACCAGATAATCTTTCAGTAACATCATCTTTAACTACTGTCATGTTTCTCTTCATCAAAAATAAATCTCCCTCATTTCCTTCATTTTGTCGAAAGCACCTGTGTCCCAGAACATTAAACTACCATACCTGCCCTTCTATCAGCCATATTTCCAATAATAGCTCTAACACCCCAATCAAATACCTATCCATTTCCTAAATTCATCCATCTTTCCTACCAGACCTCTTGCAAGCTCAAGACCTCTTACATCCAACTTTACCATGCTTTTTCCTGTCCTGCCAGTTTGCTGCCTTTTCTATCACTATCCTGCCTGTCAATTGCCTCATTTAGTTTACCAGACCCTGCCAATCTCACCTAAACCCTTCCTAGTGGTACAACAAAATCCGCTCATTAGGATATTTGTCTCCTTTGTTTATGTGTATCTCATTCCTCTCATACAGGTCAACCCTGCCCAAAATGAAATCCCAGTGGCCCAAAAATACGAATCCCTGCCCTTTGGGCAAATTCTTCAGCTGTCTTGTGAGGGTAAAAATACCTTCCCTCACAATCCCATGGCATAGGTTGCAATCTGGATCTTACTTCCCTGGAGGTTTTGCTTCTCAACTTCCTCCCGAACAACCTATATTCGTTCCACAGGACCTCATCTTTATTTCTACTCAAGTCGTTTGCACCAATTTGCACAATTTGAGAATGTGCTGCAATAGTATTCAAACAGAACACTTGTTTTTTTGAGAATGGCCATAGGAGAAACAGATTTCTGAAAGGTCAATGAACTCTACTTCATATTTGTTGTTTTTATTTTGTCACTGCTTGTAGTTTTTGTTTCAAACTGTCCTGCTGCTACAAAACAAAAACTTCACAATGCATCAGTGACAAAGACCTAATTCTGAAATCTAACGAGGTTTTCAGCCTTATATCTGTAAGAGCAAGACATGATACAGGATTCCTTACCAGCTATAATGGTTCCACAACTCACACCTGCAGTTTTCTGAAGATGAAGATTGGAACATGTGAACTCATCATCTCAGTGACGGCAAAGCAGAAAATGTTTGCTGACGAGACTTTTAAAGCATGCTTTCCCAATACAATCCCATTACCTGCAGCTTCCAGCTGAGAGACTGGGGTAGCAGTCGGTACGAGCAGCGCAGAGTTTTACAATATGATTTCCTGCAGTAGTCTCCTTATTGACTGAGGAAAATTCTTGTTCAGTTATTATGGTGATGAGCATTTGAAAACAAATCTTGAAATTGATGACTGTTCAAATACAGGCTCCCTTCAGTGTTAAAAAAAAGCTTCAAAGCAAGTTAGGAAATGTAACACCTTCCAAATCTCAGAAGTCAGACACTGACACACAAAGTGCAGGAGGAACTCAGCAGGCCAAGCAGCATCTATGGAAAAAAGTAAACAACTATTTACACTTCTCCATTGGTGCTGAGTTCCTCTGGTATTTTGTGCATGTTGCTTGGATTTCCAGCATCTGCAGATTTTTTTGTGTTTATTGACACACGAAGATGTGCAATGTCTGCCTTAATTGAAATATACTGTTTTTATTTATTGTGTGTGTTTTGAACTAGTGAATTAGCTGCATCAAACAGAGTCAGAGCACAGAAAAAGGCCCTTTGGCCCATTATGTCCAGGCCAGCCATCAAATACATACCTGTTTTACCAGCAGGCTTCTGATGGCGTTCAATATTTTGGCATTTCAAAAGTTGATCTGAAAGTTTCTTGTGAGAGAAACTCCCTTGCGCAGCAAGTTTCAATTTATTTTCAATCTTTGAGTGAAAAAAACTGTCAGGTCTCCTATAAATTTACACCACATTACTTTAGACCTTTGCTGAGGGGTCAGGTCTCTCACGACCTATCCTTATAATTCTTACACCTCAATCAGCTTTTTCCTCTCCAAGTAAAACCCCCAACCTATCGAGTCTCTCCTTGAACACTCCATCCCCAGTGAGTGCCCTCTGCATCCTCTACAGGGCAATCACATCTTTCTTTTAATCTCTCTTTCTCTCTCCGAAGCTCAGAAAATATGACATAACACCTTTTCAGATGTGTTGTGTGTCTGATCATCATCTTGGGTTTTGTCATACATAAAAGCAATAAATTGAAACTACTGATACCTCGTACGTTTAAATCAGGTAGTTGTTCTCTTTTTAACAACTGATGTGTATACATACTATATAAAGACACCGGTACAGAAGGTACAGTAATGATCTCCAGTTCCTTGATTAAGTTGTAGAGAAAACACACACGAGAAAGATCTCCCAGCATCTTCTAACAAGCATTTAAAACCAGTGGACATTCTTATAATTGATAAAGCCATTCTGATGGTATGTGATTTTATTCAATGTACGAGCGAGATCAATTTCTACACAGTTACAGCAAAGTATGTTATCTTTCATTCAGCCCAGTTGCTCCAATCCACACACGGCCTGTGGACAGACAGATTTCAGAAGGTCATTCTCTCTGCAGATGATTCTGCTAATTTTTCAAAATTTCCAATCTTTATAATGATTCCGAAAATAAAATTAACATTTATTATTCTTCAGATGTTAGGATGCACATTCCAAAGGATTTCTTTAGTTCAACATCTGTTGTTGGTAAATGTAGTTTAATCGTGCCAAATACTAAAGGCCTATCATATCATAGTAATTACAACATAAAGAAGACAGACCAATATCCAGACTAACTGGCAATAAATTGCAGGCCTCAGAGTAAGTGTATTCCAGGAACTCTCAGAATTTGGTGCAGTGAGCACAGATCACTCATGCCACACTACATTCAGTCAATTTTAGAGCCACCAGAATCGTACATAAACTATTAGCATTACTGCAAAAACGGCGACGGCTGCCAGCTTGGCATATGTCGAACGCATGTTCAAGTACTTGGCGTCTTGTCGGTACTTCTTCGACAAGCTAGAAAGACCGCTGGCCTTGCTGTCTAAAGCTGTAAAAACACAGAATGAAAAAGTATTATTCCAAATGTGGAAGCTGGATAGTAGCAACTGGGACCAGTGGGTTGAGGGTGAAGCAAATACCTGAACCATCAATTCTGCTAAATACAATAGGTTTCAACCACTCAGACCCCAAGACCATCCAATGGGATAAAAAGGCTGTGTATGGTTTCATCAATTCTACCTTGAAATCTAATCTACAGCAATATACTTGTAAGCTCAACTTTCCTATGCTTGCTTGTAGCTTTATATAACCTATATACATGAAACTGTTCAGCAAATTCTCCAGTAATTACAGTACTGTTGCTTCTCTATTTTTCTAGAAACTTCTTAGTTTTCAGTAACAGATGTCATGATACTTGTGTCTGGTTGTTTTATAAGTTAATTATTATCACTGCAATTTTCGTTATCTATAGTTTGAGTATGAGATGACCACGACTACCCTTTTCTTTGTTTTCTTGGCTTTTCTTTTTTGTTTGTTTTCCACTCTGTAACCAATAAAACATTCATGAGCAATAAGTTTTATACCTCATTCTTGACTTCTGAAGAACTTTGCATCACAAAACCATTAGGATTCAACAACATAGAAGCATAGAAAATAGGTGCAGGAGTAGGCCATTCGGCCCTTCGAGCCTGCACCGCCATTCAGTGTGATCATGGCTGATCATCCAACTCAGAACCCCAGTCCTGCTTTCTCTCCATACCCCCGATCCCTTTAGCCACAAGGGCCATATCTAACTTCCTCTTAAATATAGCCAATGAACCGGCCTCAACTGTTTCCTGTGGCAGAGAATTCCACAGATTCAGCACTCTCTGTGTGAAGAAGTTTTTCCTCATCTCGGTCCTAAAAGGCTTCCCCTTTATCCCTAAACTGTGACCCCTCGTACTGGACTTCCCCAACATCAGAAACAATCTTCCTGCATCTAGCCTTTCCAATCCCTTTAGAATTTTATACATTTCAATAAGATCCCCCCTCAATCTTCTAAATTCCAGTGAGTATAAGCCTAGTCGATATAACATGTTATATCTTTGTAATATCTCACAAAGCCCAGCACCTCACACTTGCCTGCATTGAGCTCCATCTTCCATCACAATTAATGAAACAATGACAATTTGAGCAATGATCATAAGCAACAAAGGTCAACAAAGAAGCCAGATAGATTTAACTGAGGAACAAAAAAGGTCAATGATTTGAAAATTAAATTCTTCAAATACTGCCTGATCTGCTGAGTGTTTCCAGCACTTTTGGTTTTGAAAAAAAGTGGCACATTGTCTAAGTTCAAGGGAGGCACAAGAGTGTGTGATATTAGGAGAGGAGCACCATAATGAATTTCAGCTACTTTAAGAATAAGTGGAAAAGGTACAAGAATGTGGGACCAGAATTGTTTGTAAAAGAAAATGCACCCTGAAAGTAATAAAATAGTTGTGGTGAAAGCTAGCACTGGTCCACAAGTTAAAATCCTACATTGGAGTCAGACTAATTTTAATGGCATTAAATAAGAATTTGCAAAGGTTGATTGGCAGAGGCTGTTAGTAGCTAAAGGGACATCTGGCAATGGGAGGAGGGGGTGGAAGGCTTTTATTTGTCAAACCAGAGTTCAGAACTTGCATGTTCCTGTCAGAGTGCAGGACAAGACTGGCAGGAATAAGAAAATCCTGGCTATCTGGGAATATTGAGGCTCTGATCAGAGACAGGCAGTGGGAATCAAGCAAATCCCTTCAAGAGCATACAGGTGAAGGAGCACACTTACAAAGGAAATTAGAAGGGAAAAAGGGGACACAAAGTATTCCTAACAGATAAAGTAAAGGAGAAGCTTAAGTGGTTCCATTCTTTGTGTATAAAACCATGAAACATATATGAAGTGCATGTGCAATCTGTTTCTCCCAGGGAAGGAGACAGGGCATAAGTTTAAGCTAAGAGTTGAAAGATTGAAATGGGACTTGAAGCAAACTCTTAAACCAGAGGGAGGTTTGTATATCGAATGAGCTTCCAGAGTCAATGGTTGATGCAGGTACAGTAATGTGGCGACCCACCTCCTAGCGCACTCAAACTGGCTCACAAGTAGCCAGCGCGTCGGCACAAAGGCCAGTCCCAAAAGAGCGCCAGGTCTGCTTCACCAACAAAAGGAAAAGCCTGCACGGGATTGTGAGTACGTGCCCCCTACAGCATCCGCGCCCGGGGAGGGCGGGATCAGGGAGGCTTTAAAGCAAGGCTGTGAAGTTCGAATAAAATCTTCTTTAACTGCTGTTTACCGACTCCATGTCATTATTTTAGCGCTGCGTATAGCACACCGCTACAATTGGTGACCCTGACGGTCCAAACGATTTTTGGACCGGAGATGACCGATGCCTCATCTGTTCTTGCGGTTTCGTTGAAACTGCCAAGCTTCTGGACGCTGCGAACTCACCTATGGTTCCAGCAAGCAGAAGCCCAATTCCACGTCCGGCAGATAACCTCAGAGGACGCACGTTACTACTACATGGTGAGCTCCCTCGACCAGGACACAGCGGCCCAGGTTGAGGAGTTTGTACAGTCTCCCCCAGCGGACGGCAAGTACACGGAATTCAAAGCCCTGCTCATAAGGACTTTCAGACTCTCACGGCGCGAGCGGGCCTTTACTGCACCTGGATGGCTTGGGAGACAGACCTCCATCGGCTTTAATGAATGAGATGTTGTCTCTGGCCAGCGGACACAAACCCTGCCTCATGTTTGAGCAGGCGTTCCTGGAACAGCTGCCCGAGAATATACGCCTGCTGCTGTCCGACGCGGATTTCAGCGACTCCCGGAAGGTGGCAGCACGGGCGGACTTGCTGTGGAACGCCAAGAAGGTGAGTGGGGTGTCCGTCGCACAGATCACGAGGCCACGCTCCCAGCAGCAAACCAGACCAGGCCCGGCCACAGAGCCCACTAACCCCAGAGGCAGGGGTGAGGAGCCCAACGAACAATGGTGTTTCTACCACCAGCGGTGGGGCGCAGAAACCCGCCGCTATAGCCCGCTCTGCAAGTTCCCGGGAAACGCCAGGGCCAGCCGCCGCTGATGGCTGCAGCGGCTGGCCATCGGGATAGCCTCCTGTATGTGTGGGACAAGAGGTCGGGACGCCGTTTTTTGGTCGACACTGGTGCCGAGATCAGCGTCTTACCTCCGATGAGTTATGACACCCGCAACAGGGCACCGGGTCCCCCCCTGAGGGCCGTGAACGGCAGCACAGTAAAGACCTACGGCACCCGTACGGTGCAGCTACAGTTCGGCTCCAGCCGGTTCACGTGGGACTTCACACTGGCCGCCGTAGCCCAACCGCTTCTGGGTGCGGATTTTTTGTGGGGTCACAGCCTGCTGGTCGACCTGCCGAGGCAGAGACTGGTCCACACCGAGACCTTTCAGATGCTCTCCCTGGGAGAAGCCCAGTTGCCAGTCCCACACCTCGACTCCATCACGCTGTCCAACAATGACTTCACCAGAGTCCTGGCGGATTTTCCATCAGCTCTGGCACCGCAGTTCACGACACGGCGTACAGCACCACATCCCGACCCAGGGACCACCCCTCCACGCCCGCGCTCGGCGGCTTCCCCCAGACAAGCTCCGACTGGCGAAGGAGGAGTTCAAGAGGACGGAGGAATTGGGGATCATCCGGTGGTCCGACAGCCCATGGGCCTCCCCCCTGCACATGGTGCCCAAAGCAACAAGGGGCTGGAGACCATGCGGCGACTACCGCAGGCTGAACGAGGCTACCACACCGGACCGCTACCCTGTGCCGCACATTCAGGACCTTGCAGCAAACCTGCACGGCGCACGGATCTTCTCCAAGGTAGACCTCATCCAGGGATACCATCAAATCCCGATGCATCTGGACGACGTCCCCAAAACGGCTCTCATCACCCCGTTCGGCCTTTTCGAGTTCCTCCGCATGCCGTTCGGCCTGAAGAATGCCGCAGAGACGTTCCAGCGGTTAATGGACATGGTGGGACGCAACCTGGACTTCGCATTCATCTATTTGGATGACATCTTTATAGCCAGCAGCAGTCGTCAGGAGCATCTGTCCCACCTTCGTCAACTCTATGCCCGACTGAGTGAGTACGGTCTAACAATCAACCCGGCCAAATGCCAGTTCGGGCTCGACACCATCGACTTCCTGGGCCGCAGGATTACTAAAGACCCCTCTGCCCGCTAAGGTAGACGCGGTCCGCCATTTCCCCTGACCCACCACAATCAAAGGTCTTCAGGAATTCGTAGGTATGGTCAATTTCTACCACCGCTTCCTCCCTTCAGCTGTCCGAAACATGCGCCCCCTGTTTGCCCTGCTGTCTGTTCCGGGCAAGGACATTACCTGGGACGAGGAGTCCGCCGCTACTTTCATTAAAACGAAAGAAGCCTTGGCAAATGCCGCGATGCTAGTGCACCCCAGAATGGACGTCCCTACCGCCCTCACAGTGGACACATCTAACACGGCAGTTGGTGGGGTACTGGAGCAACTCATCGCAGGTCGCTGGCAACCCCTGGCATTTTTCAGCAAACACCTGCGGCCACCCGAGCTCAAATACAGTGCTTTCAACCGGGAACTGTTGGCGCTATACCTGGCAATCCGGCATTTCAGGTACTTCTTAGAAGGTAGGCCCTTCACCGTGTTCACGGACCACAAACCGCTTACCTTTGCATTTACAAAAGCGTCCGATCCCTGGTCGTCCTGCCAGCAACGCCACCTGTCCTACATCTCTGAATACACGACGGATGTCCGGCACGTCTCGGGTAAGGACAATGTCGTGGCAGACGCGCTCTCTCGCCCGAACATTCATGCCCTTTCCAAAGGGGTAGACTTTGAGGCGCTGGCAGAGGCGCAGCAGGCAGACGAGGAGATCCCGAGTTACAGAACCGCAGTCTCCGGTTTGCAGCTCCAGGACCTCCCCGTAGGCCCAGGTGAGAGGACCCTACTCTGTGACGTCGCCACCGGCCAGCCCCGTCCCGTCGTTTCGGCACCTTGGCGGCGACGCGTTTTCGACTCCATTCATAACTTAGCGCACCCCTCCATCCGGACAACCGTCCGGATGGTCTCCAGCAGGTTCGTTTGGCATGGACTCCGCAAGCAGGTCAGTGAATGGACCAGAACGTGCATGCACTGCCAGACGGCCAAGGTGCAGCGGCACACCAAAGCTCTGCCACAGCAGTTCCAGCCCATCCACTGGCGTTTCGACCACATTCATGTGGATATCGTGGGCCACCTGCCAGTGTCGTGCAGAGCGTGTTACCTCCTGACTATCGTGGACCTGTTCACAAGATGGCCAGAGGCGATCCCGCTCACTGACACCACCTCCGAATCTTGCGCCCAGGCACTGATTGCCACCTGGGTGTCCTGCTTTGGTGTACCAGCCCACATTACCTCCGACAGAGGTGCCCAGTTCACATCCAGCCTGTGGTCAGCTATGGCCAGCCTTTTGGGGACACGGCTGCAACACACCACTGCCTACCACCCACAGTCGAACGGCCTGGTGGAGCGTTTCCACCGTCACCTAAAGTCGGCTCTCATGGCCCACCTGAGAGGAGCCAACTGGGTGGACGAGCTTCTCTGGGTCCTACTCGGCATCCGCACGGCGCCCAAAGACGATCTGCATGCCTTGTCGGCCGAGTTGGTGTACAGCGCACCCCTGGTCGTCCCCAGGGAGTTCATACCAGCCCCAAGGGGGCAAGAGGAAGAACCTGCAGCAGTCCTGGGCAGACTACGCGAGAGGCTCGGTGACCTGGCCCCCATACCCACTTCGCAGCATGGGCAGAACCCGACCTGCATAACTCTAAGTTTGTGTTTGTACGAAGGGGCGGGCATCGGCCACTGCTGCAACGGCCCTACAAGGGGCCATTTACGGTGCTCAGGAACAATGGGTCCACGTTCGTGCTGGATGTTGGGGGGAGAGAGGAGGTTTTCACAGTGGACCGACTCAAACCGGCCCATGTGGACTTGGCGCAACCGGTCGAGTTTCCGGCACCGCGGCGCAGAGGCCGACCTTTCAAACAGGGTCCAGCCCAGACTGTGGACATTGGGGGGTGTATCGCCGGTTCGGGGGGGGGGGGGGGGGGGTGAAATGTGGCGACCCACTTCCTAGCGCACTCGAACCAGCTCACAAATAGCCAGCGCGCTGGCACAAAGGCCAGTCCCAAAAGGGCGCCAGGTCTGCTTCACCAACAAAGGGAAAAGCCTGCGCGGGATTGTGAGTACGTGCCCCCTACAGCATCCGCGCCCAGTGAGGGCGGGATCAGGGAGGCTTTAAAGCAAGGCTGTGAAGTTCGAATAAAATCTTCTTTAACTGCAGTTTACCGACTCCGTGTTGTTATTTTAGCGCTCCGTGTAGCACACTGCTACAGTAACAGAATTTCAAAACATAAAATAGATAAGCAGGTGGATAGAAGGAGATGGGCTAAATGAGTGGGGATTAAAATCAGCATGGATGAGTTGAGCTGAAGAGCCTGCTTCCATGTAGTATTACTCTATGAATCTACAACGAAGTAGATTAAGAGCAAGCGTGTAATCACAGAGGGAAAAGGTCTCCCTTAGGAACCAATGTGGCCACCTATATGTGCATTCATGAGAGTTGGGCGAGGTCCTAAATGAGTACTTCTTGTCTGCATTTACCAGGGAGAAGGTCGTGGAAGTGAGGGAATCTAGGGAAAAGTACTGTGATGTCCTGAAACAGGTCAATGTGACGAAAGAGAAAGCGTTGGCTGTCTCAAGACATATAAAAGTAGATATATCCTAGGTGCCTAAGGAATAGCTTAAGATGTGGGAAGCAAGGGAAGAAATTCCTGTGGCACTGGTCACAGATTTTTTTTTAATCTTCTTTGCCATGGGTGAGGTACTAGAAGGTTGGAGGATGGACAATTTGCTTTCATTTAAGAAGGGTGTAAGGACATGCCCAGCTGATAAGCTTAAAATCAGTGATGGAAAAGTTATTGAAGGAGTACTGAGAGATGGGATCTATTTACATTTGGAAAGGACTGATTGGGGATTATCATATAACCATATAACAATTACAGCACGGAAACAGGCCATCTTGGCCCTTCTAGTCCATGCTGAATGCTCACTCTCACCTAGTCCCACACACCTGCGCTCAGCCCATAACCCTCCATTCCTTTCCTGTCCATATATCTATCCAATTTTTTTTTTTAAATGTCAAAATCGAACCTGCCTCTACCACTTCTGCTGGGATCTCATTCCACACAGCTACCGCTCTCTGAGTAAAGAAGTTCCCCCTCATGTTACCCCTAAACTTTTACCCCTTAGCTCTCAACTCATGTCCTTTTGTTTGAATCTCCCCTACTCTCAAAGGAAAAAGCCTATCCACGTCAACTCTATCTATCCCCCTCATAATTCTAAATACCTCTATCAAGTTCCCCTTCAACCTTCTACGCTCCAAAGAATAAAGACCTAACTTGTTCAACCTTTCTCTGTAACTTAGGTGCTGAAACCCATCATGGCTTTGTGTATTTTTTAGAAGAGGTTACTGTTAAGGAACAGAAATCACACTCCAGGTTTTTTCTCGAGTCACTGCTAATTTCTTTCCCATTATTTTATACCTGTGGCTTCTTTCACCAATGGAAAACAGACTCGCACTATTCACTCCAACCAAACCTTTATCATTTTCTATAACTCTATCTTATCTCCTTAGCGATCTCCAGAGAAACCAGCCCCGGCCTCTCCAATCTGTCCTTGCAATTGTAGTCCAACATCCTGCAAACTATTTTAGTAAACTTCTGCTGCACATTTCACCCAATGAAGCAACCAGAATTGTAAACAGTACTCCAGCTGTATTTGGACTAAGTGGTTATTTGGAAGTTCAGCACAATCTTCTTGCTTTTATACAAAATGTCTGTGTGGATAGAGCCCAGAACCATGTACGCCTGCATTCTCAACCTTACCCACCATTTTGAATGATTTCTGTGCCTATACCCCAAAGTCCCTCTCTTCTTCAACATCTTTCAAACAGTATCCTTTATTCCAGATCGCTGCTCTTCAGTACTCCTACCACCTTAGATGTCTCAGTATCAAACTTCACCTGCCATATGTCTGCCCATACTACCAGTTTATTTTTCTGAAATTTTTCACTATCCTCATACTGTCAAGCTGTTTCATCTGCAAATTTAGAAATTGCAGGTGATCCTGATCAAATATGGTTTCTTACAATGAACACTTGAATTAAAAGTTTGTTTTGAAACAAATGCCATCATTTAACGTGATCATCAAACTGTGGAACTTTAAAAATAAAAAGCACATGGTTCATCCATATCCTTTATGGAGGGAAATACCCTATCCCTACTCAGTCTTCAATACCACTACAGACAGGTCCAATCCAACTGAGTGCTTTATGAAGGGCTCACTGTTTCAGTTAAAGGCCTGATGTTCTGCAAGGACACAGGTAAAGAGATGGAATCTGATTAACTGATCAGACTGACCAAAATCTGTGGCTGAGGTCATTGTTACAGGCACACAGTAACTTGGGAGATTACTCTTCGACTAACTTTTTGAAAGAGCCACCCAACACATCAGGGGGAAAAGGAGCTTAGGAGACGACAGAGCCTAACAGCGACTGCTTTGCTTACATCTTCGGAAGTAGCTCTATTTCCATCTTTAATATCTCCATTTTTCCCTTTCAGGGTTCTTTTGAAGACCCTGACCTGCAGTTACACACTGACTTCAGTTCTTTGTGGGAATGGGACCCACTCTTGGGGTTTCACGACTGGCCCTCATTCGATATGCCTGGGATGCGGCCTAAGAGTTTAGCTCACCTTTGGAGTAATGGGATCTTGTGGCTCTGGAAACGGGCAGACCGAAGGGTCGGTGTCTCTGCAGGAATCTGGGGAGTCATGGGAGACAAAAGATCGAAAGCAGCCAGCTGGCTGTGAGCCCAGAGACCAGAGTTCTTTGGGCACAGAGCTCGGGAAAAATGATGCAACAGACTTTTAATATCATTATTCAGCGAGTTGTTTGATTATGTATCACCTCTTGCTGTGAAACAGGGACACCTTTTTTTATATGGGAGAAAGAGAGCATGTGGTATGTCGAATTACTCGGTGAAACTCGGTTTGGGATACTGTAAGTCTGTGTTTTTGCTGCACACTTGAGTGCTCGATGAGGGGCGCCAATGCTTTCTTTTGCTGGTGGGGGAGGGAGGATCGTTTCTTTGCTGCTGCTTACGTGTGGGAGGGAGGAGATGGGGGGCTTTGGGGTTCTAACATTTAATTGTTATTCATTCTTTCAGGACACTCCTCTGTTTTCGTGGATGGTTGCAAAGAAAAAGCATTTCAGGATGTATATTGTATACATTTCTCTGACATTAAATGCACCTTTGAAACCCATCCTAATTTGTTGTTGCTCAGACACAGAAGCTTTACCTGAGAGTGCTTCTCCTCGCTGCAATACTTCTTCAATATTGGCCACCATTATTCTCTGTACATCTTGCAGCTCTGTGTTTATGGAGCCAAGGTTTCTCCGTGCTCTGCTATCGATATAGGATTTCTTTGTTTTCTGAATGTATGTGTCTGAAAGAAAACATGAATAGCAAAATTTAAGTTACATTTGACAATCACCTTGCATGTGATCTGGCTCCTTACCACCCAGTCACCTCCCAGTTATCAGGTCTGGAGCGGAGGTGTTGAGTGATACGTGTACATTAAATTTCAATCACACCTCCTCAGCAAATGAACCAATCCACACCTGCACACAGCAAGACAACTTGCAGGAATGGTCGATAATTCCCAGGCAGTGACCATCTTGAAAAAGTGCAAATCAAACCACCTAACCTTGATATTCAAAGATATTAGCATTGCTGAGACCCCACCGACAACGTTCTGGGATTGTGTTCAAAAGTCAAGAGGTTATGTAGTAACCTTATAAAATTCTGGTTAGGCCACATCTGGAGTATTGCATACAGCTCTAGTCACCCCATTATAGGAAGGATGTTGAAGCTTTGGAGAGGGTGCAGAAGTGATTTACCAGGATGCTGCCTGGGTGAGAGGCTGAACAAACTTGGTTCGTTTCCTTTCAAGCGGCAGATGCTGAGGGGAGATTAGATACAGGTTAATAAGATCGATAGATTTCAATGAGGTTCCCCTTCTTCTTCTGAAATCCAGGAAGTCCCCGGAATCATTCTTTTGAATCTCCTTGACTCTCTCCAATGCCAGCACATCTTTTCTTAGATCAGGGGCCCAAACTTACACAAAATACTTCAAGTACAGTCTGACCAATGCCTTGTATCCCCCTCTATTCTCCTGTACTCCCATTACTCTCCATTACATTTACATATCAGGAGTAAATCATTTTTATTCCTGGACAGAGTCTATGTCCTAGGGACATGCTGAAGGACACAGTCTGAAACATCAACAGTTTACTCCTTTCCATAGATGTTGCCTAAACAGCCGAGTTCCTACAATGTTCTGCACGTGTTGCTCTAGATATCCAGCATCTGCAGAATCTCTAGTGTTACTTGGTTTGAAGGGTGTATGATTAAGAACAATTAAATATGAAAACTAGCTTGGAGAAGACAATGTAGAACATGGAGGAAAAGCCATTGGGATAAATGCTGAATGCTGGGAGACCTACAAAAGGATCTGGGTGCAATTATTGAGCATAAAAGAGTACTGCAGCACAGAACAGGTCTTTCGGTCTATCTAGTCCATGCCAAACTGTTATTTATTCCGTTTAATCCCATCCACCTTCACCATGACCTCTGCCTTCCAAACCACTACCAGCCCTGTATTTATCCCAACTTAAATGCTGCAATTAAACCCACATCCACCACTTGCACTGGCAGCTCGTTCCACACTTGCACCACCCTCTGAGTTAGAAAGTTCCTCCTCAGGAGCCTCTTAAATATTTCACCCTTAACCTATGACCTCTGGTTCTAGACTCTTCCCAACCCCACAGAAAAAAAGCTTGTTGCATTTACTCTATCTATATCCCATATAATTTGTATACTTCTGATCAAATTTCCCCTCATTCCTCTATAATCCAGGGAATAAAGTCCTAACCTATACAAGTCCCAGCAATAACCTTGCAAATTTCTCTATACACTTCCACCTGCCTTTTCCCAGCCTGTTTTTCCAACTGGTCAAAATCAGGCTGCAAGTTTTGAGAGGGCTGGGGAGTGGGGCTGAGGAGGGGATTAAAGGATTAGCCATGATTGAATGGGCCAAAAGCCTAATTCTTCTCCTATGTCTTGTGGTCTTACACCACCAGGAGATCCAGTACACTAAACAACTGCTAAATGACCATAAGGAATGTCTACCATTCAATCCCTAGATCTCATTTTGGGAAATCTGACCATTTGGAGGATCATCTGATCCTCCTACCTCCACAAAGGCAGCAGCTAAAGGGCACGGCTCCAGTAGTAAGAACAACAAAGAGGTGATCACGGGAGGCAGCGAAGCAGCTATGGGATTGCTTCTAGTCAGCAGATTGGGCTGTGTTCAAGGATCTGAATAACAGTTGTTAAAAACAGTTTTTAAAAACAATTGTAGATTGTTCCCACAAAATCTTCCCCAACCAGCAACACTGGATGAACCACACTCTGTTGATGACATCCATGTCTGGAAACCAAGTCCAGGAACAATCTCCAGAAAGCCCTCTCACATGCAAGGTGGCAATTCCATACCAAATCTCAATTACTGAAGGATGCTCAACAGTTGTGGCAAGGCTTGAATGCTAACACCTCCTATAGAGTGAAACAGGTGACAACAAGGTTTTGCTCCCAGGTGAGCTCAATGCCTTTTACACTTGCTTTGCCCTTCAGAACATGGAGGCACAATTTGCATGCCATATCCCTTGCAATGAAGCCATTTGAAAGCAAATTAAGAAAGGTACTGAATGATGACAGAACAGTCTCCATTCAGAGCACCATGAATCGTTGCTCAACAAGCATTGATGCCAACATCTGTGCCTCTGGTTGGGTAGGCATATTGGAACAAGGTATGTCCGGGCTGCTCAGAGGAAGTGTGGAAATGATAAAAGCAGTGGTCTGACTACAACAGTTTTTGTAGGTAACATTATCTGAGAAAGCCTCTGATATGTTAATCAGGCAGTGACTTGCAAAATTTGGCTTAATTTTAAGCAAGAAGGAAATTCAAGGAGCTTCAGGAAAGTTGCAAGCATTCAGCTTTTCTGAGTATAAAGAACCAGAATCTACTCTGTGTGCATTAAGGTTATTTGATGAACTTTACGTGAGAAAAAAAAACTGCTTGTAAAAATAGATACCAAGACCAAAGTCCTGTTGGATGAATGGAAGGCCAAAAAGAAAGGAATCAATGAAGATACAAAAACAGAGGATTCATCATCAGCTGACATTGTGGACGAGGAAACCGAAAGGAGAGTTCAGATCGTAGGGGGAGCAATGAAAGGATTAATAAGAGAATACTTCAGTGAACTAAGTGAACCTTCCCAAGATCAAGATGTGCAAACTAGAAGAAGAAAAAGGAAGAAGAAACTGCTGTCTCAGAGTCAACTCCTACAACCACCACACAGGAGACCTTAGAACCTGAGATTTTTTCACAGCCACAAGTCTCAACTGCATGCAGAGGGAACCCCTTTATCAGTAAAGACATTATTCCACAACAGTAAGAACTGTCCAGATTAAATCTTTAGGCCTGAATAGGACGATTTAAAATTTACCATGCTGTGGATATCTGTATATAGTAGTCGTATCAAATACTTTGTATGGAATTGAGATGCTTTCTCTATTGAGTTGGATTTTATAGTAAAGCAGGGAGGAATGTATTTAATATTTCAGTAATATTTGAGTAATCTTGTACATATATTGTTTGATTAAGCATTCTTGTTTGTTTAAATAATTCATTACTGGTTATATGTATACGAACATGAAATGCATATATGTCCTGACACTACCACGTATTACATATGCACCTCGCTTAAAGTAAACATGATGTTAGACACACATTTTGGACTCTATGTCTTCCCTTGAATTAGTTTAATGTTTCGATGATACAAAACATAACACCCTCCAGTTCAGGTAGAAACTGTCCCATTTGTACAGGTGCTACCTGCCATGGAAGACTGCCCAATGACTCAAAAATGGCTCCTGCACCATCTCCTGAGCCATGTGCTAAACAATATTATCCTCCTATTTCTAGCCTCACTAGCACACGGCATAGGTGCAATCCTGAGATCATCATCCCATCCTTTAGCTTTGCTCCTAATTCCCGAACTCACTTTCCAAGGCCTCGTCAACCTTCCTGCCTATGCCATTGGTACCAACATGTGCACAACTTTTGGCTGCTCACCTTCCCCATTAAGAACGCTATGGACTCAACCCAGAATGTTCCTGACCGTAGCACCTGGGAGTCAACATACTATCCGGAAGTCTCATTCTCATACAAAAAGATCACCTATCTGTCCCTAGTGCTCACTGCTTCTCCTCCCTTCCCTTGAGTTACAGAGCCAGACTCAGTGCCAGAAACCTGAATGCCTGGCTTTGCTGCTATCCAAAACAATATACTCATTATTGAGGCAAATGCCACAGGCGTGTCCTGTACTGGCTGCCTACCTCTTTCTCTCTTCTGATGGTCACTCAGTTACATTTCACCTTAGGCATAACAATTTCCCTGTAAATCACCTCCCCATTTCCCGTATGACCCGAAGGCCATCCAGCTCCAGCTCCAGTTTCCTGAAGTGGTCTGTAAGGAGCTGCAGTTGGATGACCTTGTGGGTGTAGTAGCCAGTGATACTGAAAGTCTCTCTACCTTCCCACATCACGCAAGAGGAGCCCTCCAATGTCCCAACTGTCATTCCCACTGCTTTAACTGGGCAGTAAGCAAGGATGTAAGAAACCTGACAGAAGCTTACTTAAGCTTTCACCTCTTCTTGCCAAAGCATCCTGATCCAAAGCCTCAGCTCCCCATTCTAACCCTGGCACATTCTAACAATGGCTGCTCCCACAATGGTCGCTTTGTTTAAGCCTAACTTCTTTTTATTAGCCCTTGCCAAGTTCCTAAGAATCCATACAATCTCAAGCTCTGCAGAAAGTCCCAACAGGTCCCACTCACCTTCTTAATCTAGCACGTTACTCTCTGCAAGTAACTGTCCCGCGATCTCAAACTCCACAGAAAATCCCAACTTGAATTTTAACTCTGGTACGCTACTCTCCAAAAGTAATTGCCTTGTGATCTCAATTTCCTGAGAAAATCAAAAGAATGTGGAATGCTTAGACTAATTTTCTTTTCAAATAAAAATTAAAGCTTCCCTTCCAAAAGTCTCACCCCCACTGAACAACAATAAACAGAACAAGGAGGCAGCTAGGTGTGAGTGACTGCAAATAAAACAGCCAGACCAGGGAATGGTATACTCACCAAATTCAATGAACGAGTAAGGACGGGAGACTGTTGGGACTTTCCTTCCATGCTGCTCATCAAATTCTGCCTGCAGGTCCTCGAGATACGCAAAAGCCAGTTTTTTTGAATATGATGCATCACATAAGACCAAATAGCAGACACCTTTCTCTATCACATAGCTGTAAAAGAAAAAAATCATGTCAGAGAAATAACCTGTTAAGGCAATAGTTCAATGATCATCTAGGATAATGCATCTAACACTTCCGTTCCAAAAGGGAAATTCCAATCACTAACTGCAGCAGAAGTAGGAGATAAAGTTTTCAGATTTGCTCATCCACAAAAGTGTTATTCTTTCACTGCCATCTCATTTCACAATGCATAGTTTATCCAATTTAAATTGTCAAACCACTGCTTATATTTTGAAGATTACTTACAAATAGACACTGTCCACGCATTACTAATTATTTATTCAGGTTTACCGGCATTATCTTACTATTTAGTGATATCAGAATCAGGTTTATTATCACTGGCATGTGACATGAAATTTGTTAACTTAGCAGCAGCAGTTCAATGTAATACATAATCAAGCAGAGACAGAAAAAATAAATAAAACAAAACATAATAATAAGCAAACAAGTAAATCAATTATGTATATTGAATAGGTTTTTAAAATGTTCAAAAACAGAAATACTGTATATTTAAAAAGAGAGGTAGTGTACATTATTGGTCATTTTAGTGCAATGCAACTCGATGTACACAATGTAGTTAAGTATTTTATGCAAATCCCACATTCACATGATGACACTGATAAGTTCATTCTGTATATTTCCACAGATACCGTTTGACCTCCTGGGTTTTGATTTCTTAAAAGTCATTTAGAAGCTTTTGGAAAATAATGACCACTCTGTGTGTGCTAGCACAAACCAATGAATGCTGGGAGTGCTCAAGAAATCAGGCTGCATCTGTGGACAGGGAAGCAGAGTTAAAGCTTTAACTAAGATTTCTGACCAGAATTGTTAAAACTTCTCTGTCCACAGATGATATCTGAGTTTCAGCAGCATGATCTGTTTTTTTATTTCTGATTTCCAGCAAACACAGTCTAATTTTCAGACTGAAAACAACATTCCCTACTGTCAGAATTTTACAACAGATTCAAGTTAATTGGGTCACTGGTTAATCAGGACAGCCACTTATTTGAGACAACTAAAAGAACAAAAACTAATGAAGAAAATAACCAGGTTTCCCTTCATTTAGTTGGAACACAATGTTGCTTAATTGGGACAGGACACTGTTTCTAACAAGCGTCAGTCAAGTGCACTTGATTGGCTGTTGTGTGCCAGACACTATGCCTTGCTTAGAGCAAACAGTTTTTAAATAATGTCAGTAGCGTGTACTTGTGTTATGCTGTCCGTTTGGGTCGATGGATGAAGATCCAAAAATCAGTGATTTTTGATCATTTTGTTTTGCTTTAATTTTGACTTTAAAAAAAATTAGAGACTCTTGCCAAGGTGGCATGAAAGGATTTGGCAACTGCCAAAAAAATTACCCCACTAGACCAAATTAAAAGTCATCTGCCTACCACCATTCATCGTCAGCTGGCAGAGACATCTAGAGTGCCGAAATCTACAATTGCACGCTTGATAGATCAGCAAGATAAATTGCGGCAATGGGCATTAAACAAATGACAACAGGGAACATCCCAAAAATGAAAGCGTGAAGGCAAGGATCCAGATGCTTAAGAGGCCCTCAATCAATGATTTTCCATTGTAACTGGACAAGCTGCGTGTGTCAGTGGACCAAAGTTACAAACAAGTCAGAGGAGTTATCTAAGAAGCTGGTCACCGGATTTTGAAGCAGCAGATGGTTGGTTGTCTCGCTGGAAATGTCGGCACATTAAATTCAAGAAAACGCATGCCGAGAAAGATAGTGCTAATGCTCTAAGTGCAGAAACATGGAAATCAACAAAACTTGCTGTCTTGCTTCAAAAATTTTGATCAGGTGATATTGACAATGCCAATGAAATAGGTCTCTTTTTTTAAAAAAAAAATCGCACCCCACCTGATAGTTCCTTCTGCTACAAAGACACAACAGTATCAGGTTCAAAGAAAACAATGGATTGCATAACTGTGTTGTGTTGTTCAAATATGTCAAGAACTGATAAAAAGAAATTGCTAGCTATTGGGAAAAGTGTTAAGCCTCAATGCTTTCAGGGGCTAAGAATGGATAGTTTACCATTCGAGTATTATGTTAATAAGAATGCATGTATGACTTCTGAAATTTTAAGTAATTTTAAGTAACATCTGATGAGCTGGGATATGGAGCTACAGCAGAAATCAAGCTGTTAGGCTTATATGACAATTGTACAGCACACCCTGATTGAGAAACAGCTGGATGGAATTTCTGCCTGCCAATCCAACATCCTTAATGCAGTCAATTTATATAGGAATCAAAAAAAATTTTAAAGACGTATCGCAGAAAATTGGTGAACCACCAAGGAAGAAAGTGCAAAGGTTAACCTTTTACAGGCAGTAGAGTTTGTCAGTGATAGTTGGTGAAAAGTAAGCAGTAAACAGAACTGTTTTGTATCAGTCTTCACTGGCAACATGCCAGAAATTCAAGAGTGGGGGACCAAAGTAAGTGAACTCTCTTCCGTAGTATCCAAAATATCTTCAAGAAGCAGTGCCTCAGAAAGGCAGTGTTCATTATTAAGGGCCCCCATCACCGAGGACATGCCCCCTTCTCATTGCTACAATCAGGCTGGAGGTACAGAAGCCTGAAGGCACACACTCAGCGATTCAGAAATAGCTTCTACCCCACCGCCATCAAATTCCTAAATGGACACTGAACCCATCAACAGTGCCTCACTTCTTTATTATTTTGTTTTTGCACTATTTTTAATTTAACTATTTAATATACATATATACTTATTGTAATTCATATCTTTATTTTTTTCTGCATTTATAATGTCTTGCATTGTACTGCTGCTAAGTTAACAAATTTTATGACATACGCAGAGGATATTAACCCTGTTTCTGATTCATTACTAAGGAGGTGGGACCTGGAAAGCAAAAAGGTCTAAAGGTTGCCAAATCACCTGGACTGGATGAACTATACCCCAGGCTTCTGAAAGAGGTAGCCAAAGAGATTGTGGAAGCATTCGCAGTGATTCTTGAAGAATCACCACAGTCAGGAATGGTTCCAGAGCACTGAAAATTTGCAAATGTCACTCCAATTTTAAGAAAGAAGGGAGGCAAAGGACAGGAAATTATTGGTTTATTAGCATGACTTCAATGTTTGGTAGGATGGGTCCAATATTTAAGGATGAGGTTTCGGGGTACTTGGAAGCACGTGAAAAAATAACCCAAAATCAGCATGGTTTCCTTAAAGCGAGATCTTGCCTGACAAACCCGTTCTGATTCTTTGAGGAAGTAAAAAGCAGAACAGACAGGTAACTAGGTGACTGTCAGGAAGAGGAGAAATGCACAGACCGTGCAGAGTACAACTGTGGCTGTTCCCTCTATAATAAGTATACAACTTTAGATACCATTGAGGGGAATGACCTATCGGGAAGAGCCACAGCGACCGGGTCTCTGGCACTGAGTCTGGTGCTGTGGCTCAAAAGAAAGGAAAGGTGAAGAGGACTGCAGAGTTGATAGGAGGTTGCTTAGTTAAAAGAATAAAAATTAGGTTCTGTGGGTGTGACAGAGACACCCAGACGGTACGTTGCCTCCCTGGTGCCAGGATCAGGGATGTCTCAGATCAGGTCCATGGCACTTTCAAGGGAGAAGGTGAGCAGCCAGAAGTCTTGGTACATATTGGCACCAATGACATTAGGTGGACAAGGTGAAGAGGTCCTGAAGAGAAATTTTAGGGAGCTTGGTAGTACCTCCAGGGTAGTAATCACTGAATTGTGCTTGTGCCATGTACCAGTGAAGGTAAGAATAGTATGATTTGGCAGGTGGATGTGTGGGCTGAGGAACTGGTGCAGGGGTTCAGAAGATGAGGTTGTTGGTTTACAAACAAAGACAATGTGTAGTGAGACTCTTAGCAAGAAGAGGCTGGTGATAGGGCAAAATTATAATCAACAGGATGAGTTGCAACATATAAGGTGGACAAAATTGAAAAGGGTGAATACAGGACTAAAGGTGTTATACTCAAATGCACGCACGATACGGAATAAGGTAGATAAACTTGCAGCACAGTTACAGATTGGCAAGTATGATGTAGGCATCACTGAATCGTGAATCAGAATACAGCTGGGAGCTTAATGTCCAAGGATAAACATCATACCAAGAGGACAGGCAGGAAGGCAGAGGTGGAGGCGTTGCAGAGGTAGACATTTGAGGGAATCTTTCCAAATAGAAGCATTCCACAAGAAAGAAAATTCCAAGGGGAGGAACCAGCATTTGTGGTTAACTAACAAGTTAAGAAAAGTATCAACATTATAGAAACAGGTGGCATGTCAAGAGATCACATATAAAACAGCAAAGACTAACAGAGTAATAAGGAATAAAAAACAGAATGAGACAAATCTGAGCAACACACACAAAATGCTGAAGGAACTCAGCAGGCCAGGCAGCAGTTACAAAACAAGCAGAGTCAACATTTCAGGCTGAAACCCTTTGGCAGGAGTGGAGAAAAAACTGAGGTTTAAAAAGTAGGGGGAGGAGAGAGAGAGAGAGAGGGAGAAACAGGATGATAGGGTGAAACCTGGAGGGGGAGGGATGAAATAAAGAGCTGGGAAGTTGATTGGTGAAAGAGACAGAAGGTCATGGAAAAAGAAAAGGGGGGAACACCAGATGGTGGTGATGGGCAGGCAAGGAGATAAGGTGAAAGAGGGAAAAGAGATTCGAAAATGGTGAAAGAGGGGGTATGGGTGGCATTACCGGATGTTTGAGAACTCTCTCCCCTACTTTCTGCTTTCCGCAGGGATCACTCCCTAGTCCTTCCCCACTGATCTCCCTCCTGACATATATCCTTGCAAAGCAGAACAAGTGCTACACCTGCCCCTACACCTCCTCCGTCACTATCATTCAAGGCCCCAAACAGCCCGTCCAGAGAGGTGACACTTCACCTGTGTCATATACTGTGTCCAGTACTCCTAGTGTGGCCTCCTGTGAGACCCGACATAGATTGGGAGACGGCTTCATCGGGCCCCTACGCTCCATCTGCCAGAAAAAACACAGTGGCCACCCATTATAATTCCACTTCCCACTCCCATTCCAATATTCCCATCCTTGGCCTCCTCCACTGTCGTGATTAGGTTGGAGGAACAACACCGTATATTCTGTTTGGGTAGCCTCCAACCTGATGGCATGAACATCAATTTCTCAAACTTCCAGTTATGCCCCCCCCCCCCCCAACCAACCTTCAACATTTCCCATCCTTTTTTCCCTCTCTCACCTTTAACTCCTTGCCCACCCATTGTTTCCCTTTGGTGCTCCTCCCCGCCCCTTTCTTTCTTCCATGGCCTTCTATCTTTGTTACCAATTTACTTTCCAGCTCTTTACTTCATCCCTCACCCTCCAGGTTTCACCTATCACCCAGTGGCTCTCTCTCCCCTCCCCCCAGCTTTTACATCTACTCCTCAAGCTTTTTCCTCCAGTCCTGATGAAGGGTTTCGGCCTGAAACGTCAACTGTACTCGTTTCCGTAGATGCTACCTGGCCTGCTGAGTTCCTCCAGCATTTTGTGTGTTGCTTGGATTTCCACCATTTGCACATTTTCTCTTGTTTGTGATGAGACAAAACTGGCCAGAAACATACAAAGAAAGTGTTTCTACAGATATAGTTACAAGTTAGCAAAATTATAGTAGTTCCCTGGAAGTGACTCAGGGGAATTAATTGTGGAAAAGGAGATGGCTAGTGAATTATACAGGTATTTTGCATCATACTTCACTGCACAGAATACACTTAGCTGCAGCATGGACAGGGTTGGCTGAAGGGCTTGTTTCTGTGCTGTACAATTCCATGACTATCGTGGAAATAACTGTAACCGGGAACTGAAAGGAACACATAAAAATTTCAATCGGAAGGGACGTGGTACTGAGC